>NC_079384.1:16464639-16778139 GCF_021018895.1 Seriola aureovittata | reverse complement strand
CCACAGAAACCACCCAAAGTGGAGCTTCAAACTGCGCCGAGGGCTTGTGTTTATTATATGAGGGGAGGTTTTCACCCGGAGAACTGTACAGGATGTTTTTCTGGTCCCGACAGGGTAAACAGCAGCAGCTGTGCACTTCCAGCTGGGGAGGCCTGTATTTATGTGTGCGCATGTGTGCATGAGAGTGTGTTAGTAATCTCAGCGAGTCTGTATCTACTTGTGCGCTTGTGAATGTGTGTGTGTGTGTGTGTGTGTGTATAACTGCTTAAAAGTACATTGTGTGTGTGTGTTTGCAGTGGGTGTGGAGCTGACGGAGCAGGCCACACTGAAAGCTCAGCCCAGGTAATTACATACTGTCGTCCATTCACAAAAAAAAAAAAAAAAAGGAGAAAAAATGTCTGGCTGACTGTATAAGGCCCGAGACGACTGCTCCGCTGAAGGCGAGAGACAGAAAGTGAAAAAACGAAGGAGGAAAAATAGAGTGAACGAAAAAGATTATAGTGACATTACCACAAACAGCCTTGAGGTTCTGCTGTTATACTTGCGTTTGTGATTTTCCTTCAACTCTCAACTTTGATAAAGTTGTCTTTAAAACTGCCCCTGGGGTAGAAAGCAGAGATTTAAAGGGGGTTGATTTAGTGCTGACACGATACAACAAACAGATGTGAGACGTCACTTTGAAGTCACCATTTTCGGGCGATTTATAGACTCAACAATTAATTGTTTAATCAATAAATAATAAAAGGCAGTTTAATAACTGTTAACTGCTGCCTGAGCTTCATTTTTATTCTGTTTCCCTGTTTTCCCTGTATTACAAATACGTTTTTTTTGTTTTTTTTAAATGAGTATTCAGAAACAGTGAGTAAGTAGTGAAGACAGTTAGATCCCTGATCAAACAGCTCTGGTGGGATGTGATTCATGAACACCTACGTAAACTTGTGCGCTAAAAAAAGCTTCAACACTTAAAGATTCTTAAAGTTATTTCTGCTTTGAAAAGTTGAAATTCCTTCCTGACGCTAACCAGGTGTTTATATCGCTCTGAACCCGTTTGCTCTGAGGGAGAATTTGGAGCACGTATGAGATGATAAACATGAGTCTAACAATCAAACCGGCGCTTCTCGTCCTATTTTTGGTTTGTACTCATTCTCCCATGGCAGGCAGGCAGGTGAGGAAGTGTTGGCTTTAGCAGAGGATCAACAGGATTAGAGAGCATTTACCCAGATTTCCCAGACAGACGGGATGGGATTCCAGCCTCCTCTAAGTCTCCGACAGCTCGTCTGCCAATACACACAGGGTGGCACATGACTGCCGCACTAATAATACTAGTGAGTTTGTCTATTGACATTCCCCCCTTTCTCTGCCATGGTCATGAACTGCAAACAATCCTCAGAGAGTGTACACAAGTCCAGTCACAATGTGGCCAAGTAGAGCCACTAATGTGAAAGGCAGGAATATCGCCCTTGATGAGGCTCTTGGTTTATGAGGATGTTCTATTTCAAAAGGGCCCGGCCTGGGAACGGCGTCAGCTGTATACGGAGGGGTTTGTGTGTGTGTGTGTGTGTGTGTGTGTTTGTGTACGCTTGTGTGTGTTTGCTCTGTTTGTGTGTGACCTTTCCGGAATATTAATTAATCTGGTAATTGAGCATCAGACTGGCTTTTTGTGTTTGTGTTTTTGCCTGTGATTGTGATTGCTGTTGCGTGCGTTTCCAATTAGACAGAGTTGGTTGATGTTCTGGGTGACAAATGCTTGAACAAAGAAAACACCAATTTCAGCACTAAACACTAAGTGCAGATGAGGTTGACGGGAATGTCATTACTTTTGCAAGTATTTGCTCATAAACCAAAGTATAAGACACATTTAAAATGTGTTAACAGCGCTGGAAAAAGAGTCAGGGCATCACCCAATTCCTCCTGAGAGGGACATGAGTCACTGTACCAAATTCAATGGCAGTCCATGCGACAGTTATCAAGACATTTCACTCAAAACTAGAAATGTCAACATGGTAGTGCTAAAGGATAAATATTAATATCAGTAAAAGATAAAACTTTGACCTGTTGGTTTAGGATTCATCCTCTGGTGACCATAAATATCTGTACCAAATTTAATGACAGTCCTCTCAATTGTTGTTGAGATATTTCAGTCAGGACCGAAGCGACGGACCAACAACGTAATTTCTAAAGCCGTGCAGCTAATGTGCGTAAAAGCATGATTTTGGAATTAATGTTACAGCCAGATCCAAGAATAGTCCTTAAATTAAAACAAACTCTGGTCTCCACCAACTATAACAAACTCTCTGGCAGATTACAGTTAATCTCCCTGTCCAAATGATGTCAAATTTTCTGCTAAAGTTTATAAAGTAGTGGCAAGTCTTGTAAACGGATCCAGAGAGAGTTATGTTCTTCAGGGTCCCTTCTCTTCCTGCTTTTATTTGGGGCAATATGACCTGCTCTAACTGCTTTGTTAAATGTTACATCACCCTTTCAGAGATCCTCGTGTTTCATAGCTTCTCTTTACACCGGGGGGGCGGGGGGGGGACGGGGGGTTTGCTCATGAACTTAAGCACAGAGTGTGAAGAAACCTGAGAGGTGTTTAGAAGTGAAAAGACAGATACAGTACACAGTAGCTGTTGCCTCTTAAGTCGGACGATTTTGAGCTGATGCAGAAGTGTGTAGAGTAAAGTATATGCGAGTATTTATGCCTCGGCATGCTCGTGTCCCTGTGGGTGAATGTGTGCACGTTCTTCTTCAGCATTGGGCGGACCGCCGCAGATTCCCAGCACCTCCTCAACTGATAAGGTCAAAGGGTTCTTCCTCACTCCAAACTCATCTTATCTCCTCCTTCCTTATTCTGGGGCCTTCTTCACCGTCTCCCATTCACACCCTATTCTGAGCGCTACGTATGGAGATGACCCCCAGCTAAAGGCAGGGTGGAGATGGACTTTTACATATGTAAATGTTGGCTCTAAGAAGCGGAGGATGCAGGGTGAAAGGTGATGGTCATGGTTGAGTGCTTTAGGAAGTAGAGGGATCATTACATAGAGGGGGTGGGGGTCCTATTCAGCAGACACCCACCGCAAACAAATCACAGGAGCAGGGATGGCACACACCCCCCCCCCCCCCCCCCCTTCCAACACACACACTCTTCTCTACACAGTGGGCCCCTCAGCTGAGCCATGTGGAGGAACGTGTGAACGTTGGGAAACACTATTGGATTCCTACAAACAAAAACAGCGCTAGGTTTGGTTTGTGCACAAATAAGGATGTTGCTGATATGCTAAGAATAGAGAATTACAAGTTTGATTAATGTACTTTGAAAATCGAAAATTTTTAGATGCCTGGGAGAGACAAAATCAGGAGATTAAACTTTCATCTAAACATTTAATATCACCCATGAATGAGCCGTTTTCAGAAGTTTGACGAGACCTCGCTCTGAACTCCCCCCCGTCCTATTTTACACAGAGTATTTCCTACCATTAAAGGCCCTGGTGTAGGGAAATCCAATCTGAAGACAGGAGTGGATCTGGAGAGTCTTACCTTGGACGTTTATGTGCAACTTGGCCAAGTCTTAAGCCTCTGGAAGTCTGTAGCACACGACAGCCTCGCTCACAATAACTCATTGGACATCAGACCCAGTGTCAAACAGGGTGACTGGATCTTGCTAAACCAAGGAACATGTGAGCTTAACATAAATACGCACTTAATGGGTCCAATCATACAAATAAGATTCGAGTCGTACTCCTAGAGGGACCATCTCAGGGGTATCTGGAGATCTGCTTCTTATCTCACATGATATGTATTGTACATGTGCAGTGCGAGGGGCACGTGGCCTCCGTGTGCTGTGCAGACGCACTAAAAGTGAGCTAGAAACGTGCGATAGGCTACACCTGGTTCTCCCGCTCTTTGCCGATTGATCTCTCGTGTGGTGATGGATCAATAAAAAACAAGGATACCAATTATGCCACAATGGTTTTAACGGTTAAAAGGGAAGCTATTGATTCACACAGGCTGCAAATGACATTAGTTGCTTAGCTGAATACATGGCTCCATTGTGGTGAGAGGGAGGCATAATAGGCAAAAGCAACGGTATAATTTAAAAGTATTTGACTGTCAACACATACACTATAAGTCAGACGTAACCTATACTTTAACGGTAATTTTAACGTTTTGAACGCAGTGGTATGTTTTCCCTTCTCAGACCAAGTTTAGGTGCTATTTCTAAGTTTCTAGCTCTGTTTTTAAGGGTATGACACATTTGGATGAAAATAAAAAGCTGACAGCAGAGCATCAGATTTTCTGAGGTTCACAAGAGCATGATACTAACTACACTGTGAATTTGAGATAAAGCAGAAAAAGGTCTTTATTTATTATTATATGATTATTTTACTCCCAAAATATTGATTGTTGTATGTTGTAATGAAATCAATATAAATTTATCTACAAAGTAATACATTTAGCATTAATTAAAACCAAATAACATGAATTCCACCAGAGCCAGAGGCTGATGTGGCACTGAACAGTTCGGCTAACGTCGCTACTCTGCTGATCTTTTAGCAGCTAGCTGGTGTTTCTTAAATTCTCTTGTTATTTATTCCTTATTTATGTTGACAGTGCTGAAAATGAATTCTCAACATGTTGGTTCATCAAAATTGGTGTTTTTCATTAACTATAACTTGTTCACTGGGAAACATCCAAAGTATATGCTCGTATGTCCATCCAGAAAAAACATTACACTCTTTCATTTGCACTGTATAAAACTACACAGTCACCTGACTGCTGATGTGGCTTGACCGCCATATAAAACGAAAAGCATCAAGTGGATAGAGGATAAATATAAATGTGGTAACCTAATGATTCTAATATGATGCAATGAATCATTATTTGTAAGATCCTCAACACTAAAACATTGCTGTGAGTGGATTTACCAGAATAACCACAATGACCTGATATCACTTCCTAAATTTCTTGACGGTTTTTGAGATTCACTGTTGTGCACAAATTAAGATTAAGGAGGCATGAATCACAAATGTGTGTGCACAAGTTTGAAAAAAAAAAAAAAAAGAGAAAAGATACTGATACCATTGTTTATGTGGTAAATCAAATGTCAAAACAGTCGTCACTGTTTCGACAAATATGCGTTTACAGCTATTTAGCTTTGTAGGTTTCAGGGCAGTGGAAAAATGAAGAGGAAGAGTGAGAGAAGGAGAGAGGGAAGGGAAGCGAGGCAATACAATATGATCCAGACCGTTTCGACTGCACAGTCTATCCAGTCATTCCACTGGTGCATGGAAACATGTGCTGTACATGTGTGTTTTGCTTCTCAGGTCACTGCACAATCAGGAAGACAGAGAGAGAGAGAGAGAGAGAGAGAGAGAGAGAGAGAGAGAGAGAGAGACACGCAGAGGGAGAGAAAAGCAGCTCGGCCAGCACTGACAAACTCATCCTCATCTCTGAGAGCCAACAGGCCCAAGAGTGGCTTCAGTATCTGTCTGCTCAGGGAGCCCAGGAGTGTTGGATCCATTAGTGTCTGCTCTATCTGATTTACAGGTCGTCCTCTCTCATCTGATAATGGTTCAGGCTCCTTGAATATTTAAAGAATGGTTGTCAGATACCTGCCAAACAAGCCTAACGAGATTGATGGAAAGTACAATGGTATCAGCGAGACACATGATTGGCCGGCATGGCACTGTGGCCCCTTCTCACAAATGGATTTTTTTTTTTTTTTTTTTTTTTTTCTTCTTGGCCGTTAAAACGTTTTTTGGTGCATCATATTGTGTTGGCCAACAGGATGTAGATCTGAATGACACCCATCACGGGAAAGGCAGTAGAACAGTGAATTTTGCAAACACCAAAGTTTCACTTCCCTTCCTATGACTGGAAATAGATCACAGTGTTTGTCTAAAGTTGTGGGAATGTTCTTGTTTTAACAAGTACAAGTGCTCAGCTTTATACTTAGAATGACTCCCTTGAATCTTCTCAGTGAACCCAGTATTAATCAGCATTGACAAGGGATATCAGTCATTGACTGAATCTAGTATCCTTATTTACTCTGGTTAATAGTAACCCCTAAACTTTAGGCACTATGTGTTAAAAGAGCTGTATCTCCCACACATGTCTGTCAATATTGGTGTAAACTTACTCAGATTAAATCTAAAGATCAAGAAATGTGTGACTGTCCAAATACCTGGCGATGGGGTAAGGAAAATAGAAAGTAAAAGAAAAAAAACGTAAAATGAAAGTACAAATGAGAGTTTACAGTACAGGCAATTGTAGGGGGGAAAAACACCCAAATATAATCGTAAACTTCGTGTTTCCAGGGTCTTGGTGGTATGAAGGAATCTCAGTTTTAATTGGTAAATGTTCTGACAGCTCACGTTTTCCCTATTGTCCACTTCACTTTCAATTGTGCCGCGTTGGCTTTTTATAAATGGCCATTGACCAGTCATAAATCTCACTGTCCCATTGCTGTTTAGTGGACCTGATAGAATACATCCCTGTCCCGGGACATGTGCATGAGAGGGACATCCCGTCGAAGGCGAGGGATGGATGTAATTAATCTGACACAGTATTGACTCTTTACTCTCCATCCCTCAGCCCCCAATATAGCTGTCCCCTCTTAATGTTTAATGTAGCGATCGATCCACCCCCATGCTGTTACTGAAATTATATAATGAGCTCCCACTGCCCACCAGGGTATCCTGTATGTGCCGGGTGGGTGGGTGGGTGGGTGGGGTGTGTATGTGCAGTGCTGCATTAGCTCGCCTATGTAGGAACGCATGCCTGTACGTGTTTTTCGAGCGGGCGAAATCTGCCTTATCAGAAGGAGATAACACACAGAAAGGCCCGGGACACCTTGCTTGAAATTATCAGCACACAAGCCACATCCACAGGTCTTCCTGCTCTTCTCGCAAACCCCCCACTCCACCCAGCCCACCCCCACCCCCACCCCTCTCCTCAGCCACCCTTTCACCCCATCTCAGTTCCTCGATCGGGATCTCGACCGTAATGCTTCACGGCACGTTTGACCCGCTCTTACCCCTCTCCTTCCCCTATCCGCCTTCATGTTGATTTATCTGTGCTTTATCTTTATCAAGTGATCTATCAACCCTCTCCATCTCCTCCTCCTCTCCAGGATCAGCGAGGATCGATACGGCCATATGCTGGCTCTCAGCTCGCTCCACACACCTACTACTGTCCTGTGTCAGCAGGTTACCGTAGGTCCACCCCTGCAGCCACCTCCTCCACTCACGTGCATTGTGTGTTTTGTGTGTTGATACAGACGTATGTGTGTGTGTGTGTGTCGAAATGTCAGGCTTATGAAAGTGGGGGAAAAAAGAGTTTGAATGTTGACCAAGACAGGATGGCAAATACAGCTCTTAAAAGTGTTTTGTTACAACTTGGGAGTTAATTTTCATAGCTTTGGCCATCATCTTTTTAACAGATATAACAAAATCGAACTCGCCGAAGTACCTGCCATGATCTGGGAAGACGCTGACATAGCTACAACAAAGTCAGGCCGGGAAGAAACACAAGCATTCAGACGGTTAGGCTGGTTTAAGGCTAAGGTAAGCTTGAAAAAGAACTATTCTGTGTAATGTTTCCTCCAACCATGTCTGCAGGCAGGTTGAAAAGGCCAAGGAAAGAGCAACATGCGACAGATAATGGCAAAGATTTCTCTCTGTCTTCGCCCCAAAGCTACTGATTATGCAGCACTCAGCCGTACATACGAAAAACTGGCGGTTGTTGTGTAAAGAATAAAAGAAAGAGCTTGGGAGAGAAGTTCAAATGCTGCCAACCTGGACAGCAGCTGCCTGTAGTGGAAATGCTTTTAAAATTGTTGGTTTTGGAAAGAAAAAAAAAAAAAAAAAAAAAGAAAATGACAGAAGCAGCCACCTCACTCCAATTCCACAGTGGCCGTTTAAGTAGCTGTTCGATAATCCAAACGTTTGAAGCATAGTGAAGCCTTTAGATGCAGTTTAGCCAGATTATTTAAAACACTTCATTTGGAGGTAAAACTAAAAGTGAGTGCACTTAAAATGTTGGATTAATCTTTAACTGTACGAGAAAACTGCATGCGCACAAATGTTTACAATGAGCGGTTTGGTAAATAACTCTACTGATCGCCTTTATACCCCTAATACCTTTGGCTAACCTGGAGATTTGTTTAAAAGCAAGTCTAATATTCTGATTGCGTGTGTTTCTTGACCTGTCTGCGGCACTCACTGTATTTCCACATCTCACCAAATTTGCTTGGTTTGTACAATCTTATCACTCCTGATAGGAATGATCGTTGCCTTCAACAGGCAAAATGTCCAAACAGGACTTCATCACTGCCATGTGTACTCAGTTGACACTCTCCCAGTATCTTCTTATTAGTCATTAATTCAAGTTTAACTACTGTTATTTTTATGGCCTCGCCCCTTCATTTGCACAGCATCTGTTCCTCTCTTCGGTCTCTGCTCGCTTTCAAAAGAGAGAAAAACACTCCAGCTGCAGAAAGATCAGCCGCCGTCCTCCTGGAGTAAACACGCTACTACAGACATAGAAATGCACAGACACGCATATGAGCATCACAGGGATGCACCAGTGCACACAAAAACTTTCTTTTCCACACACACACACACACACACACCTCCCTTCCACTCTCCTGTAATAAAACACACACTGCTGTCCATTCACAAAGCTATGCTGCGGACACTCGGGGCTGCGCTGCCTGGCTCAAATCCCCGCGGCCCCCTGGCTTTGACGGGGCTGTTCTGAATCAACACAGAGGAGCTCAGCTTTTACTTCCCGACTGGAAGCTGTTAAACGCCTATTACGCCACATGCCTGCCCTTTACAGACCCATTTTTTTTAAATTGGACTTGATTGACTAAAGATGAATGAATAATGCTGTAAAATAGCAATAACTTGTGCGCTGTCTTTTCTAGAATCTGACATCAAAACAAATTCAAGTTGAAAGCGTATGAAATTTGAGGCAACCAAAGATGTGGTTGGACTAAACCAAAGGAAGGAAATGCAAATAGAAAGCACGGATCTTCACCAGATAAAACAGTTGCATGCACTAAAAAAATAAATCTGAGCTCTTGGAAAAAAAAATGTTATAGTCAGATGAGAGCTGACAGAAAAACAGGCCTGTACCTCTCATAGGTGTTGTTAGTGGTGGAATAATGGCCCCCAATGTCATGAATGAATGTTCACTCCCCTTAACTCAATGTGCTGCCTCAGCCAGTCTTTCACAACCGACCCATTCATAAAACTGCAGGGCTGAAGGTTGTGTGTGTGTGTGTGTGTGTGTGTGTGTGTGTGCATGTGTGTGTGTGTGTGTGTGTGTGTGCATGCATGTGTGTGTGTGTGTGTGCATGCATGTGTGTGTGTGTGTGTGTGTGTGTGTGTGTGTGGGATCAGGCCAAGTGTGTTTAAGCGTGTGCAGGAGTAAGTGGATGAGAGTCTGTCAAAAGGAATCATCTGTTCAAGTCAGAGAAATCAACCATTTTACTCATAAGCAAAACAAAACACTGCAACAAACACACAACTCATTGAGGAAGCCTCGCCTCCCCGGAGCGAGTAAGCGAGCTGTATCCGTGCATATCTGGCAGGCACCTGGCTTGTTTTTGCGCACTTTGTTGCATAGCAGCTGTATTTTGGAAAGTGGAGAGCACAGAGTTGCATGTTTCTCTTTTCGGAGGAGAGAGGGAGTTGGGAAAGGGGGGGGGGGGCTCAATCCACCCATCGGCCCATGCTCCAAATAGGGTCTGATTGGGCCAGTTCTGATCCAGAAAAACAACCCAAACAAGAGGAAGGCTGTGAATTCATGACAAAGCAGAACACACAGAGCCAGAGAGACACACTGCTGGGAGGGTTTGGTTTGAGCTGGGTTACTGGAACTTCTCCTCTCGCTTGTTTCGTCCCCCCCCCCCCCCCCCTTCTTTGTTTTTATCTCCTTTTTCTTTATTTAGATAGATATATTCTTTCTAGTCAATCAACTTAAAATTAACTGGCAATTTTTTTTTTCTAGCCAATATGGCCAAAATGATGAGCTTTCAGCTTTTCATTTTTGAGGATTTGCTGATTTTCTTTGTCATGTTGATAGTAAATTAAAGATATTTTGGTTTTGGACTGTCTGAAAGTGCCATTTTGGACTTCATCTTTTACAATTTTCTGACATTTTATACACCAGACAATTTATCAATAATTGCATAATTATGCATACTTTACTATAAAAAGGAAATTCAGAGGAAGAACAGACGAAAAAAGATTTAATTAAGATCACATTAAAATCAAAAAGAGGAGGCAGATTTGGAAGGAGCATGTGTTCATATCTTTCTTTCTTTTTCTTCTATACACTCCTGAAGTCCCTCCCTTTTTTTTTTATCTTGCCTTCTCTCCCTTGCTTAACTTGCTCTGGTGAAAAGCACTGTAACGGCATTCTATAGCCACAACTTCCTATATAATTACTGCAATGCACAAAACTAAACAATCGTCCCACACAGGCCTGAAATCGCTGGATTAGTTCACATCTTGGAACACTCAATGTGTGTGTGAGCAGAGAGAGAGAGGGGCAAAGAGAGGTAGAGGGAAAAGGGAAAGGGGGAGGGGGAGTCCAGATTTTTAAATTCAACTTAGTTTGTACAGACACAGGAAGGGAGGGAGGGGTTTGGAGTATCCACTTGAACGGGGGGGGGGGGGGGGGGGGGGGTGTCAGAGAGGGGGGATCTGTAGTACTGTAGGGCTTTTTTATGAATGAGACCGAGGGAGAGAGCAGCCGAGGACTGAGGGAGAGAGAGGGAGAGAGAGGGAGAGAGGGGGGAAGGAGAGGCACACTTCCTCTTACGCACGCAGGGAAGAAAATTTATGAATGGGTCACATCTCTCGAGCTGCACCAAGTGTAAACAACATACTTGGACAAAGAAGAACGAGCTCTTGGCGCAAGCAGCGCCATGCTAAACGCTCCAACCCTGGCCTTTTAGTAAAAAACAGAGTGGGGACATGTTCAGACTATTTTAATTAACTATGTGCGTTATAAATTTGACTGACACCTCCATGTGTTTCCTCCCCCGAGGCGGTAAACAGACAAAGGAATCTGTCCGATGGCCCATCATCAGCCCTCAAAGGTGCTGTCAGCACCCAAAACCAAACATTAATCCTCCTCTCCTCTTGATGAGCTTTTAAGACTTCTGTGAAGGGCCAATCACAATAGTTGACTGGAAAAAAATATGGTGCGCTGTTATCACCAATGGCTCAATTACCTTTAAACACACACACACAGGCAGGTCAGCAAGTACATAAAAGTTGCATGTTTGCATAACCTTCCCTCAATGGCAGCCTGCAGACAGAGCATGCTTGTTAGCTGTGAACTAAGGCAGAATGGACCAGATGAGATAGATTTACCAGATGTGCAGGTATTGCACAATCCCTCCTTTGCCCCCACCCCACCCCACCTCCACCCTCCTCCTCTTCCCTAATCTAGCATTCCTACATGTCCCTCTGTTTTCGTGTCTCCTCTTTTGCTGTTTCGCTGGCTCCCTCTTTCTGTCTCTCCACCTCTCTGTCAACAACACCGCACCCATGCAGGTAACAACCTGACTCAGTAAACAACAATGTTTAATTTTACCAGGGTGCCGTTTTCAATGGAAGCCTCAATTATATCACGGTCACCTGGGATTAGAGCTTTGCTTTATGCTTTTTTTTTTTTTTTTTTTTTTTTTTTATGTGCTAGACTTTCCAAAACAGGTGAGTCACCTGTTTTTAAAAGCACAACCGTCTGGTTTTGTGAATGCCTTTGAGTTCAGTATGGGAAATGATGCCTTTTTATGCCTTTAATAGACCGCATAGGATGAATATATTTATAGTTGCTTGTCAGCTTCAATTTCCCATCAATCAAATCTGAATAGAGATGCTCTAACTAGACTCTGCGGCTATTGACTGTGACCAGCAGGGACACTGTCTGTCAACGCGGGAGTGTCTCTGCCGTGTATAAGTGAGCTGCCCGTCAAACCGAAGCCCCCGTGACCCTGCAAATCATACCCAGGTCAACCGTTAGCGGAGCCCTGACAGCTGATTGGCTGACAGGCCAGGGGGGTTAAGTAGACATGACCTCTGCGTGCCCCGGGGGTTCATCTGCACTTCCTCCTCTGCATTGTTTGGCGAAAACACAGTGACAATGTTGCACAGGGCATGTGTCACAGAGGGGCCGGGCAGTTGTGACCTGGAGCTGGTTAAATCACACGATGTTTACACACAAAAGACACATGGGTCTCCGTGAGAGGACGTGCCTTTGACTGGGACTGAACGCTGTCAGTTTTACTTTGGGGATGAGATTATTCTGGAGTTCTCTTTAAGTTGCTAACCCTGTCAGTGTCATTGCTAGAGACGGAGGGAGAAGCCTGCAGTGTGTTGAATGCGACAGAAAAAACAAAAAAAAACTGTTTGTGGAGCGACGCACATACTCCCACCCAGATCCTGAATCGCCATTGTCAAGACGCACAACAAAAAAGGGGAACTCATTCAAATAGCCGCTCAGTTGTGCCGCCCAGGAATTTGCTTTTCCATTTTACACCTTCCGATGTGCACAAAGGGCTAACTTTGTACCTGGGCCCTGAATAAATTTTTTTTTTTTTTACCGGTTTCCTGTGCCGTACCCATTCAGCTTTTCAAAGGCATGCAAATGGATGACAGCAGCACATAACGCCGGCATCCAAATTCACGTCATGACCGGCTCATTAGGCCTTCTGTTTTCTGCATAGCTTTGTCTGCCAGAGAGATTACTGTAACATCAGCGAGTTACAGTATCCCCGCGTAAGCCTCCGGCAGTTTCACAGCCAAAATTTGACCTCCGCTTTCATTCTCACTTTCTCATGACATGCATACTTGAGCTGGACTTGCATGAGCAGGCCAACTGACCAAATACGGGTGAGACAGCTCTCAATACATGGATCAATATCTGACTAAAGAAAAAAAGAAAACAAAGATCTAATGTGTGCAATACACAGTAGAGTCAGAAAAACAGATATTTTTGACAAATTGAGAGGACACAGAAATAGAAAGTACTCACAGTTCTCAGAATGGAAATCAGGAACAAATTGCTCGTCACTGTCAGGAACCTGAGCTGAAATTAGGAGACAAAAAAAAAAAAACAACCATAATTTTAACATTATTATTATATTTTAGACAAAATCTGACCTTTCCCTTTCCTCCCGCATTCTGTCTTTTTTTTCTGTTACTTGAAATCAGTCAGAGCCTGGCTGGGCTTCATCCAGGTGACCTTCACAGCACTTTTCTTCTCCATAGATCAATACATAAGAACATGGAGCTCTTGAGCGGCATCACACATGTTGACCTGCCAACCTGCTTCCATGTGGCTTTAACATTTCTTGGTAGTATAGACATTTGAGTTAGAGATTTCAGCCAATGTAAAAACTGACCACATTGACTGATGCCCCCCCCCCCCCCCACACACACACACACACAGACGATAAATCCTATTCTACTTTTTTGTCCACCCAAACTAGTGAAACATCTACATGCTAACGGTCAAGTCCCACTGTAGAAATCCAGACGGCTTAAACAGGCTGTTCTGGCTACACAAGTGAGGAAATCTGTCAGCGGGTGTGACAAACTAGCAGCACCGTCACAAGACGTACAGGGACTAGATTGTCTAACAATGTAAAAGCAGTCTGGATTTCATCTGCTGCATGGGCGAGGAATCACTCTCGGAGTCAAACTGGAAGCGGATACAGAGAACAAGGAAACAGGACTAAAAGCAAGAGGAGAAGCGGGGGAGTGAGATGAAAGAAAGTTAAGGTTAAAGCACTTCTTGTCAAATGGCTCCTATCAGCTGTGAATTAATGTGTTTTCTATGGAGCAAAGATTTGATAACACTACTGTTCCTGTTAAGACATAGAAACCGGTCATATATCAACCAACATCATATCGAGTTCAAGGCTGTGATGCTTAAAGATCTCATATTTTACACTTCTACCGTGTTTCATTTAAAGTGTTGATCCATAAGAACATATATTTGTGCTTTTAAGAACCAAAAACCATGCTTCTCTCTGCAGCTCTAGTTAACAACAGGTCAGCTCTGAGCCTCTCTTCTGATTGGCTGATTCTCTTTCTGTTTTCTGAATGATCTAATAAAAATGTAGCAGATTTCAGGTTAACATGTAGAGAAACCAAATCCTGCATGGTTGGATGGTGGGTCCATGTGGGCTTGGCTGAAAGGGGTGACTGCCTGACGGCTGGTTTTAAGGCTCAGTCTCTGAATACAGGCTGTGTGCATTTCTCTGTGGACTGCTTTATAATCAAACAACACATGGACATCTATCTTTATAGAATTTGGGACCTTTAAAATATGCATGTCTCGGAAACAACATACAGTCGGTTTACAATGATTTGTAAAAACAGGCGAGTCCATACGGTGATATCTTATATGTGTGTGTGATATCTTGATTTGATCAATAATTACTTGCAGTGGTGCATAGTTTCAGTTGCCCTGATCAGGCACTCTCTCATAATGAAACTCATCTAGGATCTAACTGAAAAAGCAGAGTCAGTGATGCCAAGCCCAGGTGCAGCAGAGCTAGACAGACACTATTGTATGCCTCTTTTTTCTTTTTTTTTTTTTTAGGAATCCAAACCCATTCACAATTGTCCCGTTGGAGCTTTGGACTCTGAGTCACACAAATAGGTTAGAAAAGCCCAACTCATTTGACTGCCAACACCCTAACAGGGGTGAGGAGGTCAGATTCACCCACTGAGGAATGAGCTCACTGGCATTACATGCTACCTTTTGAGTTAACGGCCAAAAACGCAGAAATGCAGAGCAGGACCGGGGCTAGCAAACCTTTCAACCTGGCACTCCTCCAGCTCCACAGGTTTCTGGCTTTTTTAAAAAGTGTTTCCATTGTTTGGGAGTCACACTTGCGTCATGGTACAAGCTAACTGGAAGGGAAAAGTTGATGGCTATCATTAAATAGCATGAATGCAATCAGGGGCATAATGGGCTACGAAACAAAATGGCACCACATGGCAGGTACTTCAACTCCATTCACTCACTAAAAATAAACAAATACATAATAGAACTTCCATTTAGAAGTATCTCCATATTATTCTCTAAAAGTAGATGCCAACCAACCACAGCTTTTGATTGTAACCTCACTCAAGACTCAAAATCTCACCCAGCATTCAACCTTACTGGCCTCTCCTCTCTCAGTTCATCCTCTGATACAGTTTCCAGACAATGATACACAAGACAGAAACCAAAACTCAGAGAGAGAGAGAGCGAGAGCGAGAGAGCAACAGACACAGAGGACAAAAAGAGGAAATAAGAAATTCAAATCCACTTTCTTGTCGTCACACTCCTCCTTCCTGTGCAGAGGAAACCGGATGACGACGTTTTGGAGCATGTTCAGATAAATTACATTGATTTCTTACATAACGCCGCATCCTGTGGCCTACTATACCATAATAATATTACCCCCTTTTAAATTTTCGCTCTTTTAGCCTCAGGGGAGGGGAGAGAAATAAAACTGCTGTATGAAACAAAGCAGGGGCCAATATTTAGTTGTGCAGACCCAACAATCAATCACTTCCACTAGTTTCAACATGTCCAGAGTGGAACATGCTGGACCTCATAAAAGACGCAGGAGAAAAGAAACACGGGTGATGACCATCAGACATGATCGCAACCCCCCCCCCGGTGTGCATGTTTGCGTCTGTACACTTTCCTGTGCGTGTATGAGCGCTTGCATGTGTATCTGATTTGTTTCCAGGAACACCTCGTCAGGGGCTTTGAGATGCAAGTCAGCACAAGAAGGAAAGTGTGTTTATACGAGCACAGACGCATGTTCTCCCTGATGCTTCCAGGCACCTTGAATGACTTTTTTTTTTTTTTTTTTCTCTCAGTGGGAGATCCTGGGCGGAGCTAAGCAGCTTCAGTCATATAAACCTAAAGGCCAAAATGAGACAAGATGTGACAAGCTCCTGAACTCCTGCCATTCAGTACTTCACCCCTTCTGTCTCTCTCTGGCTTCCGCTCTCCTTTGGCAAAAAAAAAAAAAAAAAAAAAAAAAACTCCCTTCAGCTAACCAGCTTTTACAATCTTGGTGAATCCCTCACAACTGCAATCAGTCATGATAAGGTCTTTAATTAATGCAACAGGAAAGGAGAGGTCTTAGCCGGGGAAGCTGAAAACAAGCCAGTACTTAGGGTTAAGTAACACTTTGATAAAGTTACACTTCCATCTTTCTGTCCTGCTCCTTCCTTTTATTTTTGACTTGAGTCGACAATAAGCTACCACCCAATTTGTTAAGTCAGTACACAACATATTTCCCTTTAAAGAGGTGGTTCATCAAAGTTTCTATACTTTCTGAACGATATTTAAATTAATTTTCATTCATTCAAATAGTTTTGGTTTTATTTGTCCGGGATTTGAAATACTGTTTCTGCTGCCACCAGTACACAGTGGAGGTGAGTGTAATGTAGATGGTGGCCTCCACAAATATGACAAATGGCATTTCAAACAACCTCTTCGAAACCTTCTGCCCCCGCTGCTCTACGACATCCAGGGAACATGCTGTCATCAGAGTTCATACTGACTGAAAGTAGTTCCAGTGAAAACTGACCACAGTGAAATCTGTGGCTTCTTCCCCAGAAAAAGACTTTTCTTTTTTTTTTTCTTTTTTTTAAGTTTTCAGCGCTATAAACAGAATTTTATTCACCATCATTGTAGTGGAATATCTCACAACCTTTTTTTTGGGGGGGGGGGTGGACTAATCCTTTAAGGATGGCCTTTATAGCTAAAATCTGTGAATACAAATAGGATCCAACTTTGAAGCAACACCCATTGTTGCCGTTTTATTGGCTCTGGCTCTTTGTCTTTGTCTGCGTGAGACGCTGGTGTGAAGTGAACTTGCTGGTGTTTGACGCTGCATGTGAAAAGGCGAGAAGGCTGATGTGCATACAGCACTGTTTGTCATAAACAGTGACCGCTCAGGGAGTGGGCTCAATTTAAATGTCTGTCTGGTCTTAAGACAGATGCGACCACTTCCACAGTGTCACTGATTGAAATCACCTCACCTCCCTATATTAGCTGACCTGTTGTGTTCTATGCATGACCTAAAGTCAACACTGAGACTCATTGTACTGTTTAAATGTGACATAAGCAATTCCTCATCATTAGAAATATTATGAAATTCTGCTGTAGCGATAAGAGAGCACCACCCACACACTTCATACAGTATGCACTTCATTAAAACAGCATTTACAAAGACAAATCTCTGCCATAAATTTAAGATTTCCTCCAGACATATAAAAAGCACTCTGCCTGAAATATTAATCTGTATAGATTCTTTTCACAAATAATGAATCTTGTTAAAAAAAATCTCAAATCTATCTATTTTCTTATCCCTTTTGAACAATCTATGAATATGCAAGTATTTTTCATTTCAAAACTTTAACTCTGAGACACAAGACGTCTCCCACTTCACTCAAAAGTCCACTCTCAGTGTGTATAAGTTGCATATCGGACCACAACTGGCTCATAACTTGTCATGATGTCACAAAATTGCTTTTACATGCAGTCTTTAAACTGAGATTTAAGGTGAGCACAGACAAACGTTTCTCTCCTCAGCAGATGAAATGTGAGAATGGCCGTATAACTCTGGACGTGCATCATACTGCACAGCGAAGGTCAAACAGACAAGTCAAGTAACAATAAGCAAAAATGCATTTTTGAGAGGAAGGGGGGGGGGGCTTTAAACAGGGTTCATTCAGGTTAGACTATAAACGTCAAAAATGAGTGGAGTTTCCCTTTAAACCTCCACATCAAAGCACATCAAAGCAACCAACACAACAAAATTCACACCTCCTGGTGCAATTCTCATTTTAGACCCACTGTCTTGCCACTGTTGGCCTCCAGATTAGCACCAAAAACAGGCACAATGACTCACGGCTTGTGTTGCCCCCCCCTTTGCATCCTGACATACAGTATAATTACTCTATTAGGGCTCATGTCATCATTGCAATTATTAAGTCTACAAGCTGACAATTGCCTCTGACTGGGCCTCATTTCATCGCTATGTGCCTTTGAGTGACACAAGCCAAATAGCCTGTTTGTTTGCATTGGCTGCTGGCTGGCAAGCATACTGCATGCCAACATGGCCAAAATAGGACATGCTCAAAGCTAATAATGTCCCGTCTGTGTTCTCTCTGGCCTTTTTTTTTTTTTTTGCAGTGTTGTATGGTTTATGAGCATGTGTGTTGCATCAGAAAGTTTGGGCTTCCCAACAACAGTCTACACAGCAACATCTTTTTCATTTTTTTCCCCTCCACCAAAGCCAAAGATTTATGAGAAACAACTTCAATAAAAGTGCATTAATGAAACTTTGTTGTTTCACTGTTGTACTGACAGAAAACCTGGAAGCTCCTAGGCTTCTGTGTTCACCAGTCTTTCCAGACAGACACACCGCCAACAACCTTCATGACTGTCATAAATGGTGGACATAATCACATAAGAAGCATAAATTTGGGGGGGGGAGAGAGAAAAAAAATCAGCCAGGAGGCATTTCTCACCTTCTGTGAGCCATGTCTCTTGGAGTTGGCTTAAATCCTGGAAGAGGTCTGAAGAGAGAGAAAGAAATACAATCAATACACTGCAGATTGACAAGCTGACAGCTCAGTAGACTTATTGCTTACTAATATGTGTCTTAACCCCATGATATTTAAATACAGTTACTAAGATACAAACTGGCATTGCCTGGGGTTCATAGACCGTGATGTAAACATGTGTCATGTAAAGAGACTAGAGGCCAAAATCGTGAACTTCCACTACTTTACCTTCAGATTCCTGAGGGGGTAATTCTGTGTCCATGTATTTCCTTTTCGCTGCCATCAACAGTCTATTTAGGGGCCCATTTCCTTGCGACTTCTGCAAAACCCATAGATTTTAAAAGAGAGGAGAAGTGAGAAACAAGACTCCATTTCCAACACATTAGTGTCGAAACAGATAATTCCATGTTTAGCTGTGGCGTGGAGAGAGAAAAAAAAACACAACTAAAAGTGATGCAGGAGCTAACCACTTCTGATGTAAATAACAACATTTAAGTTGTAATAATTTGTAATGGGTTACAAACGGGAGCCTACTGCAGCTAAAGGTGAACACCGGGCTCCTTAGAAAACAACACATTTCTCAGTTGTGGAGGAGATCTTGGAAAAACAAACGCGCTGTTTGCGTCTGAAGAAAGTGACCATTTGGCACCACACTGACACGCTCTACAACCGAACTATCCCACTGGAAAAACATTTTTAAATGCACCACTTGCTATGCTTCACTTTAGGAGGATTTTGTGGTAGTTTTGAGCGGGGGTAAGGAATTGTTTTCTATCGCGCACACACACATACACAGCTGCTTCAGCAAAAAAAAAAAACTCGTGCAAGCAGACGCGAGACGACAGAGAGATAAAGCCCGGTAGTCGAGTCATTAAAAAGCACGCACACATTTTTTTTTTTTTTTTTTTTTTTTACAAAAGCACTGAAGTAACAGAAGAGTTCATCCATACGTACATTTGCTAAAGTGTAAGGCACTTGCTGGTCCAAATATCCATCCATCTTATAATCCATCCGTTAACCGTTTGTGGTCATTTAGGCTGAAGTGAGTGAGATCCACGCAGCCTGCACAGAGAGGAGGGAGCGTTGCTTGTGAATGGAGCTGCGTGGAGGCTGCATGCATAATGAGCTCCATTCACAAAAAATGCCGAGGGGAAGTGATGGCAAGTGATTACCCAGCGGGCTGCTGAACTCTTTACAAATCTCTTTTGTGTGTGTGTGTGTGTGTGTGTGTATGTGACAGACAGCTCGTCACATTTACCTACAAGTTTCAGGTGAAGCTAGTTTTGCACCTCGAGAAACTATTTTCCCTTACTTTTTTTTTGTAGAATAATTCTGTTTTTTTGGGGTTTATTTTGCGCTTTCTGTTTTAAAAACATGTCATAAAGCGCGTACCCGATGAATAATGAGCGTTATTTACTGGCCTGTTCTGTTTCTTGGGCTTTTTGCCACGTCTGCCCAGATTGCCAGGCTCCACTTTCTTTAGGAAACAGTCCAGCTCTGAAACTGTGAAGGGAAACAGATGTTGCGTTTTAGTCGAGTCACAGCAACAAAACCAAACCCTGTTAAAGATAAAAGATAACTGACATTCGCAGTTAAGAGTGAGTTTGAATGAGTCTCTACTGAAGTGGGGTGACTTTAGAGCGCCAGCTGTGCTGTCATTTCTCGAACAGACATGATTTGGGGATAATAGGGAGACTTGCTTTTCTAGCTCGGGCCAGAGAAGGCTCGTGATTGGTGGATTTCCTCTTTCAAGGGCTCGAATTTCTTACCATTGTCCGCATGAATACACTGACTTATGAATGAAGTCTCGGTTCCTTCAGCGAGCCAATCAGAAGTCTGGTAACCGGGATCCTAGCAACGGTGGGCGGAGCTTGTGCTACAGCAGCCAATCATCTCCCGGCAGACTGTAGGCTTTTATACTGGATTTTCCAGTTGTTTTTCATTCACAAAAAAGAGAGAGGGAAAGTTAGAAAAAAAGAGAAAAACTTCCATTCATAAAAACCTGCCCTGGCACGAAAAGTCCTGACATGTTTTTCTTTTCCTGCCCGGACAAACTCAAAGAACCTCACTTTGTTTACCTCATTTCATGTCTCTGCCTCCACCACTAATGACAAGCAGTGATCGCAGCCAGGCAGGAAAAAGTGGCCCTACCTCTGCAGGAGACCTGTACATCAAAACTGACGTAAATCTGCTCAGGAATATTCACTCCTACATTCTTGTGGTTTTAAGTCTACGCCACACAAAACCAACAGGATTTAAAGTTCTCCACGAAGCTTTGTACACAAGACCAACAGAATGGTGAGAGGCTTGTTGCTTATTGAAATTAAACTGTCTAACTACAGCCAAAAGGAGCAGAAGCAGGAAACAAGGCTGTGATGGGATCTGAGTTTGGTTTCAGTGGCCTGGTGATTGAGATTCAGAGACAGGGACAATAAGGAGTTTCAGAGCATGTGCACTGTCCTCTTCTTCCTCTCTATTCTGTTGATATCTAATTCAATATCCATAACAGGTGATGCTGCACATGTTATTTCCTGCTTAATGATATTTAGATGCACATTTAGATGTACACAACAGGCTATAAATATTACATCAACCCTGCTCTGTGCAGCCAGCACTGAGTGGACTGGCTCGAGGATATTACAAAAGTAGATCATTATAGTTGTTTAGTAGTTGTTTCATTCAATTTAAGGCACTACATAAACTCTATGTACACGCCTAGTAGCTGCTTAGAGATAGAATAAGAAGCTCCAACATCCGGAGGGAACTCGAAGTAAAGCTGCTGTTCCTTGAAGTTGACAGGAGCCAGTTGAGGTGGTTCAGGCATCTGATCAGGATGCCTCCTGGGCACCCTCTATTGGAAGTCTTCCAGGCACATCCAACTGGTAGGAGACCCCAGGGCAGACCCAGAACACGAGAGAGATTATATATATCTCATGTGACATGGGAACACCTCGGGGTCCCCCAGGAGGAGCTGGAAAACATTGCTGGGGAGAGAGACCCTGGATAAGTGGCAGAAAATGTCTTGTTGGATGGATGGATAGAGGGACTTTATACACTCTTCTGTACGCATATAGACTAAAACACTGGTTCCCTCAGAAAGTGTCTCACAGGGCCACATGAATCAATAGAGGAGGGTAAAGTCACTCTTTGGTTGAACTCTACAATAAGGCCGTAACCTGGGGTCAAGTGAAAAACATCAGAAACCGCTGCAATGAACTCAAAGATAAATTGAAAGTCCTAATTAGAAAACATTAGCATACTAACATGCTAAATTTAGATGGTGAACATGGTACATCATGAACATCACACCCTCTACACGTCTGCATAGCGTTGTCATTGTGAGCATGTTGGCACACTGATGATAGCTTTTATCCCAAGGCTAAATTACTTAAAGGGGCTATTTGTAAGTTTTGCTATTTCCACATAGCTAGCGTTAGCATTAACAGCTGTTTACCTACTAGTTTAGAAGAAACGTTGCCAGTTCAGCATCAAACTTGATTCCTCCCCTGTCACCAGAGTTGGACTTTTTTTCTCCTGAAGTTTGCATGCTAACCAGCTAGCCCCGGCCCGTCTCATCCCTTTCCGATAGTGACTCACTGCAGCCTCTAACCTCGCCCGAAGATGTAGCGCCGCTCAGTGCATATTATAACCAGAGACAGTAGAGAAACCGAAACGCTTCATTTCCGATTATTTCCTGTATCTGTGTGACGTGGGTTGGGGCGGGGAGGTGGAGACCGGAAGCAGGTCTGAGTCTGTTCGTTCCAATGGGTGAAATGAACGAGATCACAGATTATCACCGATTCTTTCGCTCCATAGTCACCGAAATAAATATTGGACCCAATAAACGTTGTAAATTACATTTTTCAAACGAACAGATCAGGAGAAAATTAACTTTATTCGAGACCTGCCTCTGTCTCGGTGCAATACTCTCACGAGATCTGTCGACTGCTGACATCGTTTGCCAACCGATAACCAGATGTTTAGATGGACCAGAATGACTTACTTATACGTGAAACCATGGATTAAACTTTAAAACTTAAATAAAACATGTTTCATTGCTTAACAATTGCTAAAACAGATTATTAGCCTATTAAACTGACATGATTTTGCATTGGGCTGATCAGATGTCGTTAGTAGATAAAAACAGCGGCAAAAAAGGCGCAAATTTGTACTGTATCCGTGTTGTATTGTCTATTGTTGTATTCTTTTGGCAGGGACAAGTAATCCATCAGCTAGTGTTAAAATTGCCCGAGCTTTGTGCAGCAATAGGCTTTAATAACTAGAAAAACGCATCTGTCTTTTCTTTCCCAGAGACATGGATAGATTTTAATATTAGCTACTGTCACACTTCATGCCAGTTGCCTTGGCATGAGGGAGGGGTTGGGGGACAACGCCCACTTAGGAAACCGGAACTGTGTCCCATTTCATACCGGTGGTGCTGCCTGTAATGCGGTATCTTCTGTAGAGAGGATCCTTGTTATAACCTATTGTTTTGTAAACGATACAATGGCCGAAGCTCTTGCCAAGCCACAATCACCTCCCGGCAAGAAACTGCATTTGGTGGCAGAGAAAACTTACAAATAGCCCCTTTAGGTGATCTCTCTCTTTTTGTTGTAGGCTATTTAGCTGCATATAGATTTTTATTTTTTTTTTGTCTAGTTCACACGTATAGGTTTAAGATTCTATGATTTGATTTAGTCTTTTATGACCATGTTGAAAACATGTGTTCGAACTGGATTGGCATGTTTTTTACAACAAAAAAAAAATAAAGAAAGAGGAAGTATTTAGCCAGACTCCTTCAAATGAAACAGTCAAAGGAGGAAAAATCAGTCCTTAGTTGAATTGCTCAATATTTTTTCCACACTACAAGCAGAACCTGTGATGAAGGGTCATAAGCCACAAAGGACAGAGTTTGCTATTCTGAGACCTCCTTCTTAAGAGCTAGGAGAAAAATTATAGAAAGAGCTTCTGCTGATGGTTAGATTCCCCCTGTATTTGGGGACTCAAGATTATTGTATTGTAACCACACAGTATTGACAAATTCCTGCCTTGGCAAAAAAAGAAAATTGCACGTGGTAACCCACGTGACACGAAAGGATGTCAGCTGTTTGGGCATGAAATTCAACATTTTCCATTTAAAAATGCCTTTTTTTTTTTTTTTTTTTTTACTTATGAATCATCTCCCTCTCTCTATGCGAAATTAACTTCTCACATGTGAAAAATATTGATATGATTTCAAGTCAATAAAAGAAAGTTTCTCATGTGGAAACACATCCCCTCTCGCCTCGGTCCAGTGTCACTTTTCATCCGTGAGTCAAAAGTTTTACGTCTGAACTGTCACATGTGATCTCAAACAGAATTCAACGTGAAAAGAAAGTGGACTTCTGAAACGCGGCACGTGTTTGAGAAGCACATGTGTTTTTAATTCACATGCGGTTGACATCTTTAAATGAAAGGGGGCAGAAACAGCCCGTGTTAAATACCTACACTGTGATACACCTACCTCTACTATAGTGCTGATGCAGCCTACACAAGATTTACAACTTCTTTAGATCCTTTACGATGAATTGGAATCTTAAAGAACATAGACTCCGGCCATAGATCACCTCCCATGTATTTCATTTACAGTACACACACACAACACAGTACTGAAATGCATTGTGAAATCTATTGTAATAGTCATCCACTCTTGTGTCTAATATAGCTTTGTCAGCAGAGAGATAAGTACTGACAGAGACAGAGGGGAGACATTTTAAGTTCAGTGGAGTGGAGTCAAAGTGCTTATTGATCAAAGCAGGCTGTGCTTGATGGATGGCTGAAATGTTATTATAGCTTCAGCTGTTCTAGTTATGGAGAGACAGAGTGAGATGTGCTGAAATGGAGCTGGATGAGGAGAAATATTCAGAAAGAGTGAAATACTTTCATGAGAGGAATTAAAAGACAGAAAGGAGTAAAGCAAAGGAGATTTAAAAAAAAAATAGGGAAAATAAAGATTGAATGATGAAAGTGAGAGTGAAAGAAAATTATACAGATAGAGTGAGAAAGAGAGAGAGAAGAGACAGAAGGAGCCAGAGGCCGAGGCGTCTGTGGGGGGATGGTGTTGTGTGAAAGGCTCGTCGACAACACCTCTCCGTCTTTCCTCTCTTCCTCTCTCTGGAGCCTCGCCTTCCTCTCTCCTCCCTCCTTCTCCTCACTCGCTCCTGATAAGGCTGATGGTGACTGATAAACAAATGAAGATCTTTGATAACAACAAGGACATCACACCGGGACTTACTGGAAGCATGATCCATGATCCAAAAATCCAATTATACCATGTTGTTTTTTCCTCAACTCAAGGCTGAAACAGTTTTAATTGTAAAAAAAAACAAATACTAACATACATACTGATGTGACCTTGGCACACTGTAAGCCATATTCCTTTTGCATGCACAGGAAACAATAAGGGAATAAACAATTGACAAAACCAGCTCACTGTTGTTCTGGAGCTTTCAATCACATCACATGATCTTTATCAGCACATGGCATGTCTCTGGTTGTCATAGATTTGCAGATGTTCAAACTTCCATTGTTTTCTGAGCACTTTAAAGACATCTTGTCCATGTCTAAGTTATGGATAAGAATTCTCTCCCATGTCTCTTCTCTCCAAAAAATCAAACAGAAATTATTTCATTTTGAGATTTGAAATATTAATCAATAATGGTTAATGATTGCAAATGTACACTGATGGTTTTAGTTGAGCAGGGTTTTTCTAGTTGTGTCTTTACTTCACTGTAACATAATAAAAATTTTGCCGCTATGATTCTGCTATCACAATCGGTTTCTCTACGATACCAATGAAGCAAATTTAATGTATCTTTATTCTTCTGTCTAAACACTTTGTGTGTGTGAGTTTATCTGCCACTGCGCTGATGCTAATCAACTCTCGGTTCCTTTCATAAAAACGCCCATCTTCACCTAGCTGCGGTCCACAGTGTGCGTGCAGCAGCCGCAGCCCTGCTGAGAATGTAATGGATTCCCATAACAAGCATTGCTCTGCTTTGCCAAGCAATGCCAAAACCAAAACCAAACCATATGGGTTGTCCATTTGTGCCAACATATAAATTCCTCCCCACAAAAAAAAAAAGGAATGTTTATTTATTTGTCTTTGTTCATTCTTTCTGCTGTATTCATTCAATGCACAAGTGGCTGTTTGGAAAAACTGTGTTATATCTCTACTTTTAATCAATAGAAAGTTCACTAGAAAAACAGCTAGCAACTAGCAACTTTGTCTGCTAGAGCAGGTTGTGTAACAGTGGGTGTTTAGAGCCAGAACGGCTGCTGGAAACTCCATCGATGAGAGGAGTAAGAGAACAGTGAAGTTGCAGCCTAGAAAACCAAAACAGTGAGCTGAAAGATGCTAAACTTCACATAGCTGAGGGCAACTGCAGAGACGAGTGATAATCATCTGTGGGGTTGTCACTACGAGCGACCCCTGTCACAAGCAAATAATCGTGTGATCTGGTATTAATATAAAAATACCCAATGTAGCTGTTCTAAATTTAAACATTCTGAAGAGTTCATACTTGACCTTTCACGTGACATGGATGACATTAGTTCTCATTGTGACCGTTGGGCGTCACAGGACCATGAAAACAAACGCGACTCACTCTCAGGCTGCAGGCCGTCAGGGAGCCGGGTTTGTTTGGACTGCGGAACGAGCGTCAGAGGAAGAGCAGCTTCTCTCACGTGCCACACCAACTGGAAAATGATTCCCAATGCAAACACTCATTGTGTGAAACGCAGGGCAGTCTGTGTGTATTTGTGTTATTGTTCCACATGCCCTTGTAACTTGCTTGTGTGTCTGAACCAAGAGACAAGTTTCTCTTCCAGAGTGACCAAAAATAATATCAACTACACGCACGTTCCCTGTTTATCTCACATCCTTACTACGCCATGCTGCCAAATCTCAACCCCCCCTGCCCTCCAGGGCTTCCCTGTGTCCTGTCTGTGCTAAATCGAAGGTGCCTGATTTACAACCAGGAGTTAATTTCTGCAGCAAACAATGCATACCTGAAAATAACTCCAGAAAAAATAGGGCCAGCTATGTTTGGTGCATGATTTTCAAAAATGCCAGGACCTAAGGCATTAAAGTACTCTGAACAGACACGTCAGTGCCTTAAACTATGAGTAGTGAACCTACTGTATTTCAACTCTGGTGCACAAGAAGGCTAAAAGATGATTTGTGAGTCACCTCTCTTAACATGAATGGTTGTTAGCCAGGAGATGGTTCCAAGATTTTGATTTACACCTCCTGGCCTTGTGCTCCTGAGGCTGGTGCAGGGGATTGTCACTGCCTGCCGGGCTTTAGTCCAGAGAGACACGTCGAGTGATTTCCCGCCCGTGCACCACCCACCCCTGTGGAATTCCTGGCAGTGATGTTCAGTCAGCACCCCAGACAGGCTTCGCTTGCCTGGGTTGAGCCCCCCCCCCAGCAACAGATGAGCTTCAGTAGAGGTGTGTGTATGTGTGCGAGAAGAAAGAAAGAAATAGAAAGAGATCTTTATTAGTGTGTTTATGAGAGAGTGTGTTTCATGTTTAATGCATGCGTCCACGTATGTGCGCTCCCATACATCTCCCACTTCTTTCCCTGTGTGTGCTGTAACATCCGCCCAAGGCCTGTTCATCATTCCCCCAGGACACTGCACCGTTGCTGGGATGCCTGCTTGTGTATAGCCATAGTCAGGAAATGTCACTGTTGGCATCTGACGAGAGCTAGTGCGCCAACCCAAGCGTGCCTCCTAGCCACCTGCGGCCCAACCTCCTCTGCCGCAGACACTGGCTCGCTTGTTTTTTCACCGACCATTCCTTGCCATTCCTCTCCAAAGTCAGCCTGTCTGGCCTGCCCTGGGCCTGTGAAAGATCAATCAGGTGAGCACAATAGCATTTATAGGGGTGTTTTTGACTGGCAGCCCTGTAGAGAAGTGGCTGCCATGCAGCTGCACCGGCCCAGCTGAGCTGCCAGTTAAAACACAAAGCTGACTCTAAACTCTTCCTCACACAGACACACACACAGACACACACAAAGACACACAGACACACACACACACACACACACACTACAAAAAAAACCCCAATTTATATAGTTTGAGGCAGGTCAAAATATCAAAGAATCGCGAGTAGCTGAAAATGTTGAAATGTGTCAGTTTTTATTGAATTTTTCATTTTTTTCCTTTAATTGTCTTTTATCTACTTTAATTTTTTATTTGTTTTACATTGTTTTTATTCACATTTTAGTCTTCTATCTTACTAGGCTACTTTATTGTGGCATGCATTAATCTCTCATTGTTTTACTATATAGTTTGTCTTTCTACAGACTTTTTACTCCTATTACTTAATCATCAATCACTTCATCATCAAAGTGTATATGAATAAAGTGTGATTGGCAGCATTTTATTTGTTCTGTCAAAGAATAAGGCTGGCATTATTGTGTCATTTTTTGCCAAAACCAACAATATGTTAGTCTGTGTTTGTTTCTTCCCACTAAAAATGGAAATATTTAAAAGCATGTGACTATTTTATAGTTTTATTTTAAAACAAAATGTTCTGTACTTTCCTAAAACAGGAGGATAATATAGTTTTTACTAAATCTTACTCAAACAGGAGAAAATGGTGCTTTTGTTGGGGACATTTTTCAGCTGTGAAGAAACTGATATTTGGTGCAGTGAGTTTTTAAGGCAGCTGGACAGTGTATGTGGGATTAACTCAAAATAAACTGCAGTGCTCGTGTTCATTGTGATGAAGGAGACATGTCAGACAGTGCTACATTGTCACTTATTGTTTGGTTTTAATAGTTTAATAGTATGTAATTGTTTGGACAACAACAAAGATCTTTAATGCAGAGGAATAAAATATAACACACACTTTGGATACACAGATAAGTTGTTAGTCAGATCAGTTCAATATTTTGGTCTTTTTATGGGATTTGTTGTGAATAAAACACTTGCTATGGCGTCAAATTAGATATTCAAGTGGGGGCAACATTGTTCTGACACATGCAAATCTGCATGTATTCACATTCATGTGTGTTCACACATTCACACCATAAAACTGGCCCTCTGTTACTGGCCAAAGGCACATCGTGGAGACCAAAGAGTGTTGTGGGAGACATTGTTTTCTTCTAAAAGCAGGATGGCTTTAAGGAGACACAGAAGAGCCTTGTTGATGTCTCTCTCGCTCTCTCCCTCACTCGTTCGCTGCCCACATAGCGCTGGTTTTGTGCAAACCCGCCTATTGTTGGGACCAGCCCCCTCCTCACCCACATTTCCATTTATATCCCATTTTCCACTTCATTTCCATGCTAATTTGGGAGGGCAAAAAAAAAAAAAAAAAATCCCATGTTATGACATTTATAGTGATGCAGCTGGTTTATCTAGCCCTGCAAGGGGAAAACCAGTAGGGCTGGCCCCGGGGCATGGCCGCCCCCTCATCAAAACTGCCTCTGTCGAATCAAAGGCAGGGCATGTAGATGGTGGGACTGTTTGGCATACTGATGATAAAGATATCCATTATAAATTCAATACAATAGGACACTCAGTGTTTAGTTGAAAATCAAACAAAAACTGGATTAATAGTAAGTTATTTTAGCTTTTCTGATCTCTGCTCCGCATTTTCTGCTGGGGTTTCAGGGTTTTGCAATCCTGTATCGCACTGTTTTCACGAGGGAGCCTATCTAAATTTGTTGGATTCCTGCTTGTAATGACTCGCAATCCTTGTAAACTCTGTGGTGTAAACAATGCCTCCAGATCTTTCCACCAAAACAACACACAAGTCTGTTTGGAGGCCTGAACAAGTGGGCGGTTGTGTTTAGTTTGGGTTTATCCGGTACTGGGAGACCTAATAGTGCAAGGTCACCCAGCTTGACCGCAGATGTCCCACCATGGGTGATGGTAAATTTTATGATTTGACTGTTAAGGAAATACTTACTTAAACGAAATGTTCTGAAGGTTTCTATATGATCCCTTGTACGTGCTGCTGTCTTGTTGTGTATGAAAACATGATTTTGTGATTTACTGTTTTGGAGACATCTGTGACCTTCCAATAACAACAGAAAAAAAGATTCTCCAGCCACTTCATAGCAGCTTTGAGGATGTATGCTCATTGTAAGGAATACCAGTTGGGGTCCAATGTTAATTTTTGACCCTTAGCAGAGGGGAAGTAAATATAACTAGACAAGGTGAAAACCTAGTATATGTCTGGACCACCTATGGTCAAATCCTGATGTTATAACTGTAACATCATCTGATAAAATCACCAAACACATAAATGAAAGACAAAGACAGAGCTTTCATTTCAGCTGTATGAATTTATAAAGCACTCAGAGAGAAAGAGTTAGAAAGCTTCATTTTTTCAAGTATTTCTTTCAGGCCTTTGCCTTTATTACAGCAATAGTGAGAGAGAGACTTTTATTTTGTCTAACTCCCTCTGTTTGAATGTATAATTCCTCATAGAAGTGAGAAGCCTAGACTGCGGCTCGGCACTCCACTGAGCAGTGGTCGAAGTACCATCACTCAGTCAGTCAACCAGTCAGTCAGGAAAATTCGCTGTTGTGGTCAGGCCAAAATGCTAGTGGTATACTTTATGCTTAGCAGGTCTAATATTTATCATAGTTAGTGCCACGGGTGCTCAGCTCCGAGGCACTCCTCTACAGCTAGAATAGCTGAGAGGAGTGCCTCGGGGCAGAGCCCCGAGGCATCTATTGATATTCTGTTTCGGGTTTATTATTCTTCCGCCAAATTTCGGCGCGTAACTTGTCCCGCAGCTTTGAGAAAACCCCGGTAATATATACATCAAAACGTGCGTCTTGATCCCGAAAGGGGTGCTATGACTTTTGGTGTTAAAATTCCAATTTTTCCCAAAGTTATTCCCAAAAAACTGGGAATAAATAATGCATTAGAAATGCATTGGAATTTTCTTGAGAACCCCACCTTTTTTCTACAAAATTTCACCTTTTTTCTGAGTCACCCAGCTCTCTCATACCTGCACGTAGAAATGTGATTCAAACTATAAAACGGAGGAAAACTTCTGCTCTCTCAAAAAGACAGGAACTGTTTTTACATAACATGTAAACTTTTCAAACTGTGAGCACTCAAAGGAGGAGTGCAAATCACTTTTTCTTCAAAGTTAGAGTGAAAGCGTCAGTTGGCTAGAGTGCGTGAAGCAGTAAAAAATAACCTTTATTTTTATTTTTAACTCGAGCTCGCGGCCAAACCGTAAAAAGGAGACAAATAATTCTTTCTGAAAATGTAGACATAGTTGTTGGGATTCATAAAATGTAACTTTGACAGGCAGGGTCTGCACAAAATTTAAACGGGGGTGCCGAGTCCGGCAGCAATACCTGTCTCACTCTCATTGACACCTAATGTAATCGTCTTTTTTTTTCAAAAGAATCTCACTCTGTCTTCGCACTGAGCTTACGCACTCATTTTAAGGAATATCTGAATAAAATAGAGACTGTAGAAACTTGTAGACACTGAAGTGTCTGGCACGGTCTTTTCGGTTTATGAAAAGAAGTAACGGTTTTCTCATAATTTGCAGTTGTTTGAAGCCATGTAGAAGCCAAATTCTGGGCAGATTTTCACATTGCCATGGCAACGGCAGCTCCTGACCTGTGTGCGTGCCTGCGTGTGCCTAGCAACCAGATGACCAACTCTCCAAGCTCTGCTAGCTTTACATTAGCCGCATGTTAGGTCTTAAATTACATTTAGTTAGGTCTTAAATATGTAAGTCCATTTACTGCTTCCTTCGTTGCTTTTTTTTTTGTTTTGTTAAAAGAGTGAATGAAGTTGTGACGGTCTCCGCTGAGACAGAGAAGAGGAGAAGCTACTAGCCCTCTCTCGCTGTCACTTCTAGTCGCGTTGCTCTCCTCCCCAGTAATGTTAAATTTAGCACAGAAAAAAACATAATAGTGGTAATTTAAATAGCGGTTCATGGGATTTATTAATCCTCAGGGGTCCCTCTGTCCTTTTTTGGACATTTTCTTTACTTTTCTTTTTTGATTTGCTGATCATTTTGGCTGTGTTACAGCTGAAGGTATGGATTTCTGCAAGAAAGTGTATTTTTTTTACATATTTTTAAAGTCTAATGTCAGTTACTGTTACAGGTCTATTATACACTGGTAACACATTTTGTACACTCTGGGGTTCCTCGCGTCCAAAAAAGGACACACAAAGAAAATGCTATAAAATCATCATATATTAATATTTTTTTCTGCTTTTTTTTGCATAAATCTCTTAAACCACTTCAGTTCTGCTCAAACCTACCAAATGTCCTTTTTTGGACATTTTCTTTACTTTTCTTTTTTGATTTGCTGATCATTTTGGCTGTGTTACAGCTGAAGGTATGGATGGAAAAACGTCATAGTATAGTATAAAATTTCAAAAAATGTCATAGTATAATAAGGCATAAAAATGGCAAAAAACGTCATAGTATAGTCAGGCACAAAACGTCACAGTATAGTAAGGCATAAAAATGCCAAAAAAAGTCATATTCTAGTAGAGCATAAAAATGGCAAAAAACGTCATAGTATAGTCAGGCACAAAACGTCAAAGGAATAGTAAAGCATAAAAATGGCAAAAAAATACATATTATAGTAGAGCATAAAAATGGCAAAAAACGTCATAGTATAGTATGGCATAAAATTTCAAAAAACGTCATAGTATAATAAGGCATAAAAATGGCAAAAAACGTCATAGTATAGTCAGGCACAAAACGTCACAGTATAGTAAGGCAAAAAAATGCCAAAAAATGTCATATTATAGTAGAGCATAAAAATGTCAAAAAACGTCATAGTATTGTATGGCATAAAATTTCAAAAAAACATCATAGTATAACAAGGCATAAAAATGGCAAAAAACGTCATATTATAGTATGGTATAAAATTTCAAAAAATGTCATAATATACTAAGGCATAAAAATGACAAAAAAAAGTCATAGTATAGTCAGGCACAAAACGTCACAGTATAGTAAGGCATAAAAATGCCCAAAAAAGTCATATTCTAGTAGAGCATAAAAATGGCAAAAAACGTCATAGTATAGTCAGGCACAAAACGTCACAGTATAGTAAGGCAAAGAAATGCCAAAAAAGTCATATTATAGTAGAGCATAAAAATGTCAAAAAGCGTCGTAGTATTGTATGGCATAAAATTTCAAAAGCATCATAGTATAATAAGGCATAAAAATGGCAAAAAACGTCATAGTATAGTATGGCATAAAATTTCAAAAAACGTCATATTATAATAAGGGATAAAAATGGCAAAAAACGTCATAGTATAGTCAGGCAAAAAACGTCACAGTATAGTAAGGCAAAAAAATGCCAACAAAAGTCATATTATAGTAGAGCATAAAAATGTCAAAAAACGTCATAGTATTGTATGGCATAAAATTTCAAAAAACATCATAGTATAATAAGGTATAATAATGCCAAAAAAAGTCATATCATAGTAGAGCATAAAAATGGCAAAAAAATGCCAAAAAAAGTCATAGTATTGTATGGCATAAAATTTCAAAAAAACATCATAGTATAATAAGGCATAAAAATGGCAAAAATCGTCATAGTATAGTATGGCATAAAATTTCAAAAAATGTCATAGTATACTAAGGCATAAAAATGACAAAAAAACGTCATAGTATAGTCAGGCACAAAACGTCACAGTATAGTAAGGCATAAAAATGCCAAAAAAAGTCATATTCTAGTAGAGCATAAAAATGGCAAAAAACGTCATAGTATAGTCAGGCACAAAACGTCACAGTATAGTAAGGCATAAAAATGCCAAAAAAATACATATTATAATAGAGCATAAAATGGCAAAAAACGTCATAGTATAGTCAGGCACAAAACGTCACAGTATAGTAAGGCAAAAAAATGCCAAAAAAATACATATTATAGTAGAGCATAAAAATGGCAAAAAACGTCATAGTATTGTATGGCATAAAATTTCAAAAAAACATCATAGTATAATAAGGCATAAAAATGGCAAAAAACGTCATAGTATAGTATGGCATAAAATTTCAAAAAACGTCATAGTATAATAAGGCACAAAAATGGCAAAAAACGTCATAGTATAGTCAGGCACAAAATGTCACAGTATAGTAAGGCAAACAAATGCCAAAAAAAGTCATATTATAGTAGAGCATAAAAATGTCAAAAAACGTCATAGTATTGTATGGCATAAAATTAAAAAAAAAAATCATAGTATAATAAGGTATAATAATGCCAAAAAAAGTCATATCATAGTAGAGCATAAAAATGTCAAAAAAACGTCATAGTATTGTATGGCATAAAATTTCAAAAAAACATCATAGTATAATAAGGCATAAAAATGGCAAAAATCGTCATAGTATAGTATGGCATAAAATTTCAAAAAATGTCATAGTATAATAAGGCATAAAAATGACAAAAAAACGTCATAGTATAGTCAGGCACAAAATGTCACAGTATAGTAAGGCAAACAAATGCCAAAAAAAGTCATATTATAGTAGAGCATAAAAATGTCAAAAAACGTCATAGTATTGTATGGCATAAAATTAAAAAAAAAAATCATAGTATAATAAGGCATAAAAATGGCAAAAAACGTCATAGTATAGTATGGCATAAAATTTAAAAAAATGTCATAGTATACTAAGGCATAAAAATGACAAAAAAACGTCATAGTATAGTCAGGCACAAAACGTCACAGTATAGTAAGGCAAAAAAATGCCAAAAAAAGTCATATTCTAGTAGAGCATAAAAATGGCAAAAAACGTCATAGTATAGTATGGCATAAAACGTCACAGTATAGTAAGGCATAAAAATGCCAAAAAAATACATATTATAGTAGAGCATAAAAATGGCAAAAAACGTCATAGTATAGTCAGGCACAAAACGTCACAGTATAGTAAGGCATAAAAATGCCAAAAAAAGTCATATTATAGTAGAGCATAAAAATGTCAAAAAACGTCATAGTATTGTATGGCATAAAATTTAAAAAAAAAATCATAGTATAATAAAGCATAAAAATGGCAAAAAACGTCATAGTATAGTATGGCATAAAATTTCAAAAAATGTCATAGTATACTAAGGCATAAAAATGACAAAAAAAAATCATATTCTAGTAGAGCATAAAAATGGCAATAAAACGTCATAGTATAGTCAGGCACAAAACGTCACTGTATAGTAAGGCATAAAAATGCCAAAAAAATACATATTATAGTAGAGCATAAAAATGGCAAAAAACGTCATGGTATAGTATGGCATAAAATTTCAAAAAACGTCATAGTATAATAAGGCATAAAAATGGCAAAAAACGTCATAGTATAGTCAGGCACAAAACGTCACAGTATAGTAAGGCAAAAAAATGCCAAAAAAAGTCATATTATAGTAGAGCATAAAAATGGCAAAAAACGTCATAGTATTGTATGGCATAAAATTTCAAAAAAACATCATAGTATAATAAGGCATAAAAATGGCAAAAATCGTCATAGTATAGTATGGCATAAAATTTCAAAAAATGTCATAGTATATTAAGTCATAAAAATGGCAAAAAACATCATAGTATAGTATGGCATAAAACGTCACAGTATAGTAAGGCATAAAAATGCCAAAAAAAGTCATATTATAGTAGAGCATAAAAATGTCAAAAAACGTCATAGTATTGTATGGCATAAAATTTCAAAAAAACATCATAGTATAATAAGGCATAAAAATGGCAAAAAACGTCATAGTATAGTATGGCATAAAATTTCAAAAAACGTCATAGTATAGTATGGCATAAAATTTCAAAAAATGTCATCGTATATTAAGTCATAAAAATGGCAAAAAACATCATAGTATAGTATGGCATAAAACGTCACAGTATAGTAAGGCATAAAAATGCCAAAAAAAGTCATATTATAGTAGAGCATAAAAATGTCAAAAAACGTCATAGTATTGTATGGCATAAAATTTCAAAAAAACATCATAGTATAATAAGGCATAAAAATGGCAAAAAACGTCATAGTATAGTATGGCATAAAATTTCAAAAAACGTCATAGTATAGTATGGCATAAAATTTCAAAAAATGTCATCGTATATTAAGTCATAAAAATGGCAAAAAACATCATAGTATAGTATGGCATAAAACGTCACAGTATAGTAAGGCATAAAAATGCCAAAAAACTTCATTGTGTACTATTGCGTGAAAATGTCAAAAAACGTCATAGTATAGTATGCCATAAAATTTCAAAAAACGTCATAGCATAGTAAGGCAAAAAATATATCAAAAAGGACCATAGGACAGTAAAGCCCCAAACCAGGGATTGAACCCATGACCTTGCCAGTGTGAGGCAGCAGTCCTGACCATTGTACAACAATACTTCTGCATCACAAGCTCATGGTATAGCATGATATTAAGGATATTTTAGCATACTAATCCATGATATATCACAAAAGATTGTCCATTAGGCATAAAATGTCATGAAAACATAATTGTACAGTAAGACATATAAATATCAAAAAACATCATAGTATAGGATGGCGCAAAAATGTCACAGTATATAAAAGGCTAAAAACAGGGTTTGAACCCTTGCCCTTCTCAGTGTGAGGGAATAGTCCTAACCATTCTACCACCATGTTGCTGCATTATGAGCGCATTGTATAGAAAGGTATATAAAATATCAGTATACTACTCCGTGACATATCATAAAAAATCATAGTATTGTGAGGCATAAAATATTATAGTATAGTAAGGCATAAAAATGGAAAAACAATTCATTGTATACTGTGGTGTGAAAATATCAAAAAGCATCATAAGAGAGTAAAGCCCCAAACTAGGGCTTGAACCCATGACCTTCTCATTGTGAAGCAACAATCCTAACCATTGTACCACGATGCTGCTGCATCACAATTTAATGGTATAGCAACATATTAAGAATATCTTAGCATACTAATCCATGATATATCATAAAAGGTTATTGTCCATTAGGCATAGAATGTCATGAAAACATCATTGTATAGTAAGGCATAAAAATGTCAAAAAACATCATAGTTTAGGATGGCGCAAAAATGTCACAGCATATAAAAGCCTAAAAATGGGGTTTGAACCCTTGCCCTTCTCAGTGTGAGGCTATAGTCCTAACCATCGTACCACCATGCTGCTGAATCACTAACTCATTGTATAGCAAGGTATATAAAATATCAGTATACTACTCCGTGAAATATCATAAAACGTCATAGTATTGTAAGGCATAAAACGTCAAAGTATAGTAAGGCATATAAAAATGCCAAAAAACTTAATCGCGTACTGTAGCGTGAAACTATCAAAAAACATCACAGGATTATAAAGTCTGATACCAGGGTTTGAACCCTTGACCTTCTCAGTGTGAGGGAATAGTCCTAACCATCGCACCACGATGCTGCTACATTGCAAAGTCATTGTATAGCAAGATATATGAAATATCAGTATACTACTCCTTGAAATATCATAGAACATCATAGTATAGTAAGGCATAAAAATGCCAAAAAAACGTCATAGTATAATAAGGCATAAAAATGGCAAAAAACGTCATAGTATAGTATGGCATAAAATTTCAAAAAATTTCATAGTATACTAAGGTATAAAAATGACAAAGTCATATTCTAGTAGAGCATAAAAATGGCAAAAAACGTCATAGTATAGTCAGGCACAAAACGTCACAGTATAGTAAGGCATAAAAATGCCAAAAAAATACATATTATAGTAGAGCATAAAAATGGCAAAAAACGTCATAGTATAGTATGGCATAAAATTTGAAAAAACGTCATAGTATAATAAGGCATAAAAATGGCAAAAAAATGCCAAAAAAAAGTCAGGCACAAAACGTCACAGTATAGTAAGGCAAAAAAATGCCAAAAAAAGTCATAGTATAATAAAGCATAAAAATGTCAAAAAACGTCATAGTATAGTATGGCATAAAATTTCAAAAAATGGCATAGTATACTAAGGCATAAAAATGACAAAAAAACGTCATAGTATAGTCAGGCACAAAACGTCACAGTAAGGCATAAAAATGCCCAAAAAAGTCATATTCTAGTAGAGCATAAAAATGGCAAAAAACGTCATAGTATAGTCAGGCACAAAACGTCACAGTATAGTAAGGCATAAAAATGCCAAAAAAATACATATTATAGTACAGCATAAAAATGGCAAAAAACGTCATAGTATAGTATGGCATAAAATTTCAAAAAACGTCATAGTATAATAAGGCATAAAAATGGCAAAAAACGTCATAGTATAGTCAGGCACAAAACGTCACAGTATAGTAAGGCAAAAAAATGCCAAAAAAAGTCATATTATAGTAGAGCATAAAAATGTCAAAAAGCGTCATAGTATTGTATGGCATAAAATTTCAACAAAACATCATAGTATAATAAGGCATAAAAATGCCAAAAAAAGTCATATTATAGTAGAGCATAAAAATGTCAAAAAACGTCATAGTATTGTATGGCATAAAATTTAAAAAAAAAATCATAGTATAATAAAGCATAAAAATGGCAAAAAACGTCATAGTATAGTATGGCATAAAATTTCAAAAAATGTCATAGTATACTAAGGCATAAAAATGACAAAAAAAAATCATATTCTAGTAGAGCATAAAAATGGCAATAAAACGTCATAGTATAGTCAGGCACAAAACGTCACTGTATAGTAAGGCATAAAAATGCCAAAAAAATACATATTATAGTAGAGCATAAAAATGGCAAAAAACGTCATGGTATAGTATGGCATAAAATTTCAAAAAACGTCATAGTATAATAAGGCATAAAAATGGCAAAAAACGTCATAGTATAGTCAGGCACAAAACGTCACAGTATAGTAAGGCAAAAAAATGCCAAAAAAAGTCATATTATAGTAGAGCATAAAAATGGCAAAAAACGTCATAGTATTGTATGGCATAAAATTTCAAAAAAACATCATAGTATAATAAGGCATAAAAATGGCAAAAATCGTCATAGTATAGTATGGCATAAAATTTCAAAAAATGTCATAGTATATTAAGTCATAAAAATGGCAAAAAACATCATAGTATAGTATGGCATAAAACGTCACAGTATAGTAAGGCATAAAAATGCCAAAAAAAGTCATATTATAGTAGAGCATAAAAATGTCAAAAAACGTCATAGTATTGTATGGCATAAAATTTCAAAAAAACATCATAGTATAATAAGGCATAAAAATGGCAAAAAACGTCATAGTATAGTATGGCATAAAATTTCAAAAAACGTCATAGTATAGTATGGCATAAAATTTCAAAAAATGTCATCGTATATTAAGTCATAAAAATGGCAAAAAACATCATAGTATAGTATGGCATAAAACGTCACAGTATAGTAAGGCATAAAAATGCCAAAAAACTTCATTGTGTACTATTGCGTGAAAATGTCAAAAAACGTCATAGTATAGTATGCCATAAAATTTCAAAAAACGTCATAGCATAGTAAGGCAAAAAATATATCAAAAAGGACCATAGGACAGTAAAGCCCCAAACCAGGGATTGAACCCATGACCTTGCCAGTGTGAGGCAGCAGTCCTGACCATTGTACAACAATACTTCTGCATCACAAGCTCATGGTATAGCATGATATTAAGGATATTTTAGCATACTAATCCATGATATATCACAAAAGATTGTCCATTAGGCATAAAATGTCATGAAAACATAATTGTACAGTAAGACATATAAATATCAAAAAACATCATAGTATAGGATGGCGCAAAAATGTCACAGTATATAAAAGGCTAAAAACAGGGTTTGAACCCTTGCCCTTCTCAGTGTGAGGGAATAGTCCTAACCATTCTACCACCATGTTGCTGCATTATGAGCGCCTTGTATAGAAAGGTATATAAAATATCAGTATACTACTCCGTGACATATCATAAAAAATCATAGTATTGTGAGGCATAAAATATTATAGTATAGTAAGGCATAAAAATGGAAAAACAATTCATTGTATACTGTGGTGTGAAAATATCAAAAAGCATCATAAGAGAGTAAAGCCCCAAACTAGGGTTTGAACCCATGACCTTCTCATTGTGAAGCAACAATCCTAACCATTGTACCACGATGCTGCTGCATCACAATTTAATGGTATAGCAAGATATTAAGAATATCTTAGCATACTAATCCATGATATATCATAAAAGGTTATTGTCCATTAGGCATAGAATGTCATGAAAACATCATTGTATAGTAAGGCATAAAAATGTCAAAAAACATCATAGTTTAGGATGGCGCAAAAATGTCACAGCATATAAAAGCCTAAAAACGGGGTTTGAACCCTTGCCCTTCTCAGTGTGAGGCTATAGTCCTAACCATCGTACCACCATGCTGCTGGATCACTAACTCATTGTATAGCAAGGTATATAAAATATCAGTATACTACTCCGTGAAATATCATAAAACGTCATAGTATTGTAAGGCATAAAACGTCAAAGTATAGTAAGGCATATAAAAATGCCAAAAAACTTAATCGCGTACTGTAGCGTGAAACTATCAAAAAACATCACAGGATTATAAAGTCTGATACCAGGGTTTGAACCCTTGACCTTCTCAGTGTGAGGGAATAGTCCTAACCATCGCACCACGATGCTGCTACATTGCAAAGTCATTGTATAGCAAGATATATGAAATATCAGTATACTACTCCTTGAAATATCATAGAACATCATAGTATAGTAAGGCATAAAAATGCCAAAAAAACGTCATAGTACTATAAGGCATAAAAATGGCAAAAAACGTCATAGTATAGTATGGCATAAAATTTCAAAAAATTTCATAGTATACTAAGGTATAAAAATGACAAAGTCATATTCTAGTAGAGCATAAAAATGGCAAAAAACGTCATAGTATAGTCAGGCACAAAACGTCACAGTATAGTAAGGCATAAAAATGCCAAAAAAATACATATTATAGTAGAGCATAAAAATGGCAAAAAACGTCATAGTATAGTCAGGCACAAAACGTCACAGTATAGTAAGGCATAAAAATGCCAAAAAAATACATATTATAGTAGAGCATAAAAATGGCAAAAAATGTCATAGTATAGTATGGCATAAAATTTGAAAAAACGTCATAGTATAATAAGGCATAAAAATGGCAAAAAAATGCCAAAAAAAAGTCAGGCACAAAACGTCACAGTATAGTAAGGCAAAAAAATGCCAAAAAAAGTCATAGTATAATAAAGCATAAAAATGTCAAAAAACGTCATAGTATAGTATGGCATAAAATTTCAAAAAATGGCATAGTATACTAAGGCATAAAAATGACAAAAAAACGTCATAGTATAGTCAGGCACAAAACGTCACAGTAAGGCATAAAAATGCCCAAAAAAGTCATATTCTAGTAGAGCATAAAAATGGCAAAAAACGTCATAGTATAGTCAGGCACAAAACGTCACAGTATAGTAAGGCATAAAAATGCCAAAAAAATACATATTATAGTAGAGCATAAAAATGGCAAAAAACGTCATAGTATAGTATGGCATAAAATTTCAAAAAACGTCATAGTATAATAAGGCATAAAAATGGCAAAAAACGTCATAGTATAGTCAGGCACAAAACGTCACAGTATAGTAAGGCAAAAAAATGCCAAAAAAAGTCATATTATAGTAGAGCATAAAAATGTCAAAAAGCGTCATAGTATTGTATGGCATAAAATTTCAACAAAACATCATAGTATAATAAGGCATAAAAATGCCAAAAAAAGTCATATTATAGTAGAGCATAAAAATGTCAAAAAACGTCATAGTATTGTATGGCATAAAATTTAAAAAAAAAATCATAGTATAATATAGCATAAAAATGGCAAAAATCGTCATAGTATAGTATGGCATAAAATTTCAAAAAATGTCATAGTATACTAAGGCATAAAAATGACAAAAAAAAGTCAAATTCTAGTAGAGCATAAAAATGGCAATAAAACGTTATAGTATAGTCAGGCACAAAACGTCACAGTATAGTAAGGCATAAAAATGCCAAAAAAATACATATTATAGTAGAGCATAAAAATGGCAAAAAACGTCATGGTATAGTATGGCATAAAATTTCAAAAAACGTCATAGTATAATAAGGCATAAAAATGGCAAAAAACGTCATAGTATAGTCAGGCACAAAACGTCACAGTATAGTAAGGCAAAAAAATGCCAAAAAAAGTCATATTATAGTAGAGCATAAAAATGTCAAAAAACGTCATAGTATTGTATGGCATAAAATTTCAAAAAAACATCATAGTATAATAAGACATAAAAATGGCAAAAATCGTCATAGTATAGTATGGCATAACATTTCAAAAAATGTCATCGTATATTAAGTCATAAAAATGGCAGAAAAAATTATAGTATAGTATGGCATAAAACGTCACAGTATAGTAAGGCATAAAAATGCCAAAAAACTTCATTGTGTACTATTGCGTGAAAATGTCAAAAAACGTCATAGTATAGTATGCCATAAAATTTCAAAAAACGTCATAGCATAGTAAGGCAAAAAATATATCAAAAAGGACCATAGGACAGTAAAGCGCCAAACCAGGGATTGAACCCATGAACTTCTCATTGTGAAGCAACAATCCTAACCACTGTACCACGATGCTGCTGCATCAAAATTTAATGGTATAGCAAGATATTAAGAATATCTTAGCATACTAATCCATGATATATCATAAAAGGTTATTGTCCATTAGGCATAGAATGTCATGAAAACATCATTGTATAGTAAGGCATAAAAATGTCAAAAAACATCATAGTTTAGGATGGCGCAAAAATGTCACAGCATATAAAAGCCTAAAAAAGTCATATTCTAGTAGAGCATAAAAATGGCAAAAAACGTCATAGTATAGTCAGGCACAAAACGTCACAGTATAGTAAGGCATAAAAATGCCAAAAAAATACATATTATAGTAGAGCATAAAAATGGCAAAAAACGTCATAGTATAGTATGGCATAAAATTTCAAAAAACGTCATAGTATAATAAGCATAAAAATGGCAAAAAACGTCATAGTATAGTCAGGCACAAAACGTCACAGTATAGTAAGGCAAAAAAATGCCAAAAAAAGTCATATTATAGTAGAGCATAAAAATGTCAAAAAACGTCATAGTATTGTATGGCATAAAATTTCAAAAAAACATCATAGTATAATAAGGCATAAAAATGGCAAAAATCGTCATAGTATAGTATGGCATAAAATTTCAAAAAACGTCATAGTATATTAAGTCATAAAAATGGCAGAAAAAATTATAGTATAGTATGGCATAAAACGTCACAGTATAGTAAGGCATAAAAATGCCAAAAAACTTCATTGTGTACTATTGCGTGAAAATGTCAAAAAACGTCATAGTATAGTATGCCATAAAATTTCAAAAAACGTCATAGCATAGTAAGGCAAAAAATATATCAAAAAGGACCATAGGACAGTAAAGCGCCAAACCAGGGATTGAACCCATGAACTTCTCATTGTGAAGCAACAATCCTAACCACTGTACCACGATGCTGCTGCATCAAAATTTAATGGTATAGCAAGATATTAAGAATATCTTAGCATACTAATCCATGATATATCATAAAAGGTTATTGTCCATTAGGCATAGAATGTCATGAAAACATCATTGTATAGTAAGGCATAAAAATGTCAAAAAACATCATAGTTTAGGATGGCGCAAAAATGTCACAGCATATAAAAGCCTAAAAACGGGGTTTGAACCCTTGCCCTTCTCAGTGTGAGGCTATAGTCCTAACCATCGTACCACCATGCTGCTGGATCACTAACTCATTGTATAGCAAGATATATAAAATATCAGTATACTACTCCGTGAAATATCATAAAACGTCATAGTATTGTAAGGCATAAAACGTCAAAGTATAGTAAGGCATATAAAAATGCCAAAAAACTTAATCGCGTACTGTAGCGTGAAACTATCAAAAAACATCACAGGATTATAAAGTCTGAAACCAGGGTTTGAACTCTTGACCTTCTCAGTGTGAGGGAATAGTCCTAACCATCGCACCACGATGCTGCTGAATTGCAAAGTCATTGTATAGCAAGATATATGAAATATCAGTATACTACTCCTTGAAATATCATAGAACATCATAGTATAGTAAGGCATAAAAATGCCAAAAAAATACATATTATAGTAGAGCATAAAAATGGCAAAAAATGTCATAGTATAGTATGGCATAAAATTTGAAAAAACGTCATAGTATACTAAGGCATAAAAATGACAAAAAAACGTCATAGTATAGTCAGGCACAAAACGTCACAGTAAGGCATAAAAATGCCCAAAAAAGTCATATTCTAGTAGAGCATAAAAATGGCAAAAAACGTCATAGTATAGTCAGGCACAAAACGTCACAGTATAGTAAGGCATAAAAATGCCAAAAAAATACATATTATAGTAGAGCATAAAAATGGCAAAAAACGTCATAGTATAGTATGGCATAAAATTTCAAAAAACGTCATAGTATAATAAGGCATAAAAATGGCAAAAAACGTCATAGTATAGTCAGGCACAAAACGTCACAGTATAGTAAGGCAAAAAAATGCCAAAAAAAGTCATATTATAGTAGAGCATAAAAATGTCAAAAAGCGTCATAGTATTGTATGGCATAAAATTTCAACAAAACATCATAGTATAATAAGGCATAGAAATGGCAAAAAACGTCATAGTATAGTATGGCATAAAACGTCACAGTATAGTAAGGCATAAAAATGCCAAAAAACTTCATTGTGTACTATTGCGTGAAAATGTCAAAAAACGTTATAGTATAGTATGCCATAAAATTTCAAAAAACGTCATAGTATAGTATGCCATAAAATTTCAAAAAACCTCATAGTATAGTAAGGCAAAAAATATATCAAAAAGGACCATAGGACAGTAAAGCCCCAAACCAGGGATTGAACCCATGACCTTGCTAGTGTGAGGCAGCAGTCCTGACCATTGTACAACAATACTTCTGCATCACAAGCTCATGGTATAGCATGATATTAAGGATATTTTAGCATACTAATCCATGATATATCACAAAAGATTGTCCATTAGGCATAAAATGTCATGAAAACATAATTGTATAGTAAGACATATAAATATCAAAAAACATCATAGTATAGGATGGCGCAAAAATGTCACAGTATATAAAAGCCTGAAACCAGGGTTTGAACCCTTGCCCTTATCAGTGTGAGGGAATAGTCCTAACCATTCTACCACCATGCTGCTGCATTATGAGCGCCTTGTATAGAAAGGTATATAAAATATCAGTATACTACTCCGTGACATATCATAAATAATCATAGTATTGTGAGGCATAAAATATTATAGTATAGTAAGGCATAAAAATGGAAAAACAATTCATCGTATACTTTGGTGTGAAAATATCAAAAAGCATCATAAGAGAGTAAAGCCCAAAACTAGGGTTTGAACCCATGACTTTCTCATTGTGAAGCAACAATCCTAGCCATTGTACCACGATGCTGCTGCATCACAATTTAATGGTATAGCAAGATATTAAGAATATCTTAGCATACTAATCCATGATATATCATAAAAGGTTATTGTCCATTAGGCATAGAATGTCATGAAAACATCATTGTATAGTAAGGCATAAAAATGTCAAAAAACATCATAGTTTAGGATGGCGCAAAAATGTCACAGCATATAAAAGCCTAAAAAGAGGGTTTGAACCCTTGCCCTTCTCAATGTGAGGCTTCTCATAGTCCTAACCATCGTACCACCATGCTGCTGGATCACTAACTCATTGTATAGCAAGGTATATAAAATATCAGTATACTACTCCGTGAAATATCATAAAACGTCATAGTATTGTAAGGCATAAAACGTCAAAGTATAGTAAGGCATATAAAATCCTGTCTCTCTCCACTGCTCTATCAATAAAGGCACAAAAAGCCCAAAAAAATACATTTAAAAAAAAAACAAAAAACAAGACAGAGTATGAGATATTTCCCACATAATACATGATGGAGGGATGTGACATCGTTTTATATCAGAGTCTTTTATATCAAGACATTTCTCAAAACCAGAATATGATCAGGGTGACTTTTGAACACTGGAAATAAATCATGTACTCATCCCGGCAGTAGCCCCCATGGCACTCAAAATTTCCCTGGAATTTTCTAGTTTAGCATATTAGCATGCCGAAATACAAATGAGCGCTTAACCTGCAGTCGGGTTTGCAAGCGTTAGGTCATAAACCAAAGTATTAGACACACTAAAACATTTAATTAGATAAAGACTTAGGGATGACTTTATAGTTTTATAGGTTAAGACTTTTACTCTGAACCACATATGTCAACCTCATGGTGGTGCCAGAGGAAAACTCAGGAGATCAGCAAAGCCATTATTGTCAACTAGGACCCATGAATGCCAATACCAAATTTTGAGCTAATGCATTTGTTGAAAATCAAGAAATTCCACTGGATAACTGGAAATTTTTACCTGTTGGTGGCACTAGAGAAAGATCATCAATACAATCAAGGGATGTTACATATCTGCACCAAATTCCAAGATGATCCAGCCAATGATTGAGGAGACATTTCTCTCAAAAGCAAACGTGGCACCCGGTTAGACGTTAGGAAAAAATCAGTATCCTTAGGATCCATCCTCTGGGGACCAAGAATGTCTAGAAACTTCATGGCAGTCCATCCAATAGTTGTTGAGACATTTTAGTTTGGACAACAGTAGCGGACTCACCAACTGACTCCCTAAAAGCAGCGAACTACTACTATACTGCTTCATTATGTTTTTCATGTCGCTCTTGATGTGACCATTTATTATTGAAATACTTGTAGATCAAATATTGTTTTAATTCAGAGACAATGATAAACAGATTTAAAGTTGGCAAATGTTATTATTACAATGCTAAATGTAAATCATGGACAACATACATACCCTACATATCAGCTTATGAATCTGTCAGAAGCCCCTCTTCAACCACACAGACACAGACACACACGCACACACACACACACACACACACACACACACACACACACACACACAGACACACACACACACACAATGATAACAGCAAATCAAAAGATAAAAGGTGACCTTTTGCACCTGTAAGAACCAGCTAATGCTCCACATGTACAAAATGCCTGGCACTCCTCTGTCTTTGAAGTGAGCAAACAGAGGGCAAAGTATGTGAGACTGACACCCGTGCCATCCTGTGCCATCTGGCCAGGCCAGGAATGTGCACGAATGCCCTTGATGTACTGTATGTGGGACTGATCGTTCAGCAGCAGTGAGGACATGGTTTAAGGGCTATTACCATATGCTGTGTCCTTGGGGGTGGAAATGCCAGTGGGTTCCTGCAACGTGGCCCTAATGAATGGCGTCCTTTGACAGATGCTGGATGCCTCTCAGAGATATTAGCACTACATTTATGGTAATTGTGGGTTACTTTTAGTAGAGGCTGGTACCTTGATACGATCACGTACTGAATGCAGAGTTAATTTAATGTGACGCATTTGATATCTTTGAAAAACCAAACAGTCCGCTCTCATATCAGGACGGGTTTACTCAAAATAACTCTTCTAACTTTCCTCGTGACGCCTGTTTTTAACTTGACAACACAATGAAGCTATGAATCATGCATAAAGGGCCCCAAAACTGCAAGAAAAAGCCCTCAAGTACTTGTTGACTTCACTGTGGGACAAGCCCCTGAGCCCTCATGGACTGAATAGGAGGGCTGTAAGTGGGGGTGGACTTTGGGACTGCGGCCTAACATTGGGAATAAGCTGTGCTCATCTGAGCTAAACACAAAACATTTACTGTGTATTCACTGGATCTTCTAATACAACACACTTCAGGAGTAGTTAAACAGTTTGTCTTTGGAAATCAGTGCTGTACTTCCCAAAAATAGACTGGGTGAGACATAATGCACGACATATGCAAATTTGTTCAGGAAACCTCGGTACTATAGGCAAGCTGATGTGATTATTGCCTTTTGTACTTATTTTCTTGTGTATTTCTGCACAATTACAGTCAGACAGGTTATTAAGAATAAATACATAAAGCATACATCATTTGCAAGAGATAATGAAAGCAAATGGTAAAACTAGTAATCAAAATTCCATTGAAAACATGTGTCATACTTTGAAAACCAGTTTCCTGCTCCTGTAGCTGTGTGTGCACTGTTTTCCCGTACATTAATGGATTATTACTGGCATTGCGGGTGCACTCACTTTCAGTTCTACCTCCAAATAAAGTGGTTTTTATCTGACTTTAACTGCTTGCTTATAACCTCTCTTGCCTTCTCCTTCTTGCCCCATTGGATGCCATTTCTCCAATGTTATTCTCTTCCCGGATCTTTGCAATTACTTTAGTGAGTGCAATGTTATCATAACCAACACAAGGGATGGCCAAAAGTCAGAAAGAAAGACCCAAGTGGAAATAAACTACAATTATCCTTTAATAAAGTTGCCTAGCTCGGGGTGTGAGAAGCCTCTTGTAACATGCCACCTTGTTTTCTTCTTCCTCAGCTCATGTTTTGGGGGGGGGGGGGTATAGCACCATGCAGCATGACATAATAAAAACAATATTCCATTGAGAAAACTTGGGCCCGTACTGCGGGCAACGCTAAGTGACCACTCCCTTCTCGTGTCATGCTATATTTGCTCCGCTCAGGTAAAGCTGCACTGATGTCAGCCCTCTCTTCGGCCTAACATCAGGGGATGAAGTCAGTGGTGTTTGAAGGAGTGAGATCATTTTTCCATTGAGTGCAGAGTGGGGCAGTGTAAGGGACACCTCATGTGGCAATCAGGAAAATGTTGCTTGTCTCTCTGCCTGCCTGTCTATCGACCTGCCTGTCTACCTGCTTTTATACTCGTCTGCCTGTGTCTCTGAAAGTACATCCACTCTGCGTCATTCCAAAGAGATGATGAATGTAACTGAGACTAGTGGTTTCCCCCTATTTCTAGTCTTTATGCTAAGCTAATCACCTCCTGGCTCCATCTCCGTACTTCAAGGTGCCTGTGGATTGTTCTTTTATCACCAAAGTACACGGTGTGTATCCTTGAGGTTTTACAAATGTTTTGAACGCATTTCCTCCCTCATGAAACATTTGCAAGGTCAATATAGAACATTTGGAAAGTTGTTTCACTGAGCCAAAGACGAGCAAAATGATGGCCTGTCCATGAAAAAACAAAACAAAAAAGAGACAACTGCTTCATAGAGCTGATAAAAACGATCAATGTTCTCATTTAACTTTTGGTCAAACTTTATGACAAATATGAGAATATGACATCCACGGAAAAGATTACTCACTTTTCTGCCTTACTTTGCACAAATTGAGTGGCAAGCATTCCTTGTACTTGCCTTGTTCTGTCTTTTTCTGACACATACAAAAACCACACACGCACACAAACAGGGATGTGCATACACATACTGTGAGTCAAGCAACACATAAACACATGCAGATTTACATTTGTGAGAACAATAGCTAACCCCCCAATCTTATCCGCCACCCCACCCAAAAAAAAAAAAAGAAATTCCCACTGGTGCCCACAAACAAACAAACACACACACACACTTTTCACCAGTTCTGTCTGTCTTACATCATATGGTCCATGGGCACAGTTAGTCATCCTCATGTGACTTAACCTCATCTGTGGATCCATGAGGATATCAAACACACACGCAGACACAACAACACACACGCACACAGACACTAACATACTCAAATCAGCCCCTCGCTCACAAACAAAGTCTGTGGTGAACGCTCCCTTCCCCACGCACGCACACACGCACACACACACACACACACACACACATACACATACACACACACAAGCACACACACAAGTGCACACACACCTCCCCCTCTTTACCCATCTCGGCATGACATCAGCTCGTCCTGGGTTACTCGGCCTCCCGAGTGTCCTGATGGCAGAGATAACGCAGGAAAGTCACTGATTAGCTGGGAATCTCGTTACACAGGGAGCAACGGATCCCTCCCTTCTTCCTCCTCCTCCTCCTCCTCCTCTTCCTTTCTCCTCCACTCCTGTCCTCACCATCACTGATACCATGCATGAGCAATTCTGAGGACAAATGATGAGCAGATGAAGCGGAAATGAATGATAAAAAGATACAAACAAAAACAACAAAACACCTTAAGGACCTTGACTGATACAAAGACACATTGGACCTTGGTGAATCTGAGTGTATTTTATGTCTAAACAGAACCTGAAAAAGAAATGAATTGACAGTAAATTGCTCTGATATCAACCTCAGACATTTTTAACCATGTCAGTGGCATAACTCGTGAAAGTTTCCACAGACGTTTATGGTGACTTTGGTGATGCTCTGACATTTCGCGCAGCGCCAACATTGAAGTGTTATTGTCTTAGTGAAATATCCCACCTCCATGAATAACAGCGTCCTTTAACAGTGACAAACTTTCTTCAACAAGTTTCAACCATGGTTTTCAAACGTTTCAACTGTACATCAGACAGAGGCTGTATGGAGACGGATGTGTTGTTGACTCAAGCGCCCTGTCCTTCTGATGTTACAGGATTTCCCAGTGATGTTGCGAGGGCGTTGTCGCTTTGCTTGGTGCGTTGGGCCCATTGTCTCGTGTACAAGGAGAGCAAACGTATGCTTGAGGGAGCCCCTTTTAAGACTCAATCAGTCCTTTTGTGGGGTCCACTGACCCAGAAAATGGGTTTCCACAGCTAGAGGAAATGATACTCAGTAATCACCTTACTGGCAACACTGGGGAAGGAATGCACAGGGATCCCACACATAGCCGCAGAACAGAGTAGAATAGAATATGTTCATGAACTGAACCTTTAACCTTGATACGCCTGAGGAGATGTAAGATCTCATCAGCTTGTAATTCAGAAATAATCAATAACGTTTTCTTTTTCAAACCAGTTTCGTTCTTGGCAGATAACACACACGTTTGGTTGAGGTATTGTTTACAGCTGATGTTGCAACATGTTTTTCCCACACATTCCTGCCATATACTTATTATACAAGAGCTGAGAACAGGTGTATCATGTATCCTATAGGTTACTTTCTCATGGGAGATGTAAAGAGAGGTAAAGCAAAGGCCTCAGATATAATGTAGCTCAAGTACCTAAGCCATGTCCTGGATGTATTCTGGATAAGAGCATTTTTAGCCATGCTAGCAGCCCTGCTGGTCAGTCCGTCACTTTGGTCCAGACCAAAATATCTCAACAACTATTGGATGAAGTGAAATTTTGTGCAGACATTCATTGTCCCCAGGTGATGAATTCTAATGACTTTGGTGACCCGATGACATTTCATGTTGCGCCACCATGAGCTGAACATTTGTGGTTTTAAGTGAAATATCTGAAAAACTATAGTGTGGACTGCCACACAATTGGTGCAGCCATCCATGTTCCCATTAAGACGAACTGTCAAAAAAAACAAAAAAAACCCTGGTTATTATTGTTTCAAAATTTTGTATAATAGATGCAATCCTATGAAATATGATGAAGATACTTGATGTCACTCAAACATACAGAAGCTTTCCTTTAGTAAAAAGCTCAACATCTAAAGCCACGTGGCCAAGTTAGATTGCTTTACAAATAACTGTTGTGACCTTTCTTGCCAACCTACCAGCCGTGTGAAGAAAAACCCTGCTATATCTGTTAAGCTAATAATGCCTTATTATGACACAGAGTACATCTGATACGGGTGGGTCTAGTTCAGTGAAAACATTTTCCCTGCGCTATTCTGTTACACATACCATTGCATAATCTCAAGTGACTCTAAATAGGTCATTCAGGAACTTGTTATTTAAGATCTTTGGAGGACCTGTTTTGACAGTCATGCCGATTGATCTGGCTTGGAGTCCAGTTTCACATGGGAATTGATTGTGTGCTAAAGATAGAATAATTGATTGACTTGATTCAGAAAGCATTATATGCAACAGAAATTATGGCCCCTTATATATTTTTTAGAAAACGAGCGAAGGAGCTTTATTTTGCAGTCCTTTATGCAAATTAATTTGAAATGAATTGATTGAATTTTCAGTGCAACAGAATATTGTTGGATGGGAAAGTATTGTTATCATTGCAATAAGTTGGACTCAGATAATAAGTTGGCCAGATAATTCCCTCAGGAGTTGATGGAGAGCAAAAACAGGGCCGAAGAGAGGTTGAATATCACCAGGTAGCCAGAAACATGAGTCCAGATGAATGCTAATGAGCAGCTGTTTGCTAGCAAGTTCACCATATCAACTTAAAAAGTGATGATATGTCAGTGTTGTGCTATTTAATTATATTTTTTCCCATCACTCACTTTCTTGCTGAGTGTTAGACAAGACGTTTGATACCACTCTCATGTCTGCACGGTGAATACGGGGCTACAGTCAGCAGCTGGTTAGCTTAATTAGCCTAGCATAAATACTGGAAACAGGTGGAAACAGCAAGTCTGGCTCTGTCCAAAGGTAAAAAAAAAAAATCCACCTGTCAGCACCTCTAAAGCTCACTTATTAACATGTTATATCTTGTTTGCTTTGCTGAACTGTATCCTATTCCTCACATTGATAACAAGATTTCTTTATGTCTCTGCTGCAGCTGAGTGCTATCAATCTGATTGAACTTTAGGTTAGAAAGTGAATATGCATAGTTTTATTTATATTTATAAAACTTTTCTTGATACTTGGTCTTGTTAGATATTTTCCATTCCCCTTATAAAATGTCTCTTTCATGAAATACTTCCTGTCTACATGTGTAATCTTGTTTTCATTTTGCTTATCTGTTTCAACTTATGATGCAGGTCCCAACACAGGATAATGTAAAAAACAAAAACCCAAAACAACAACAACATTGTGATTACTTGAATCCACTCTAACCATGTATCTACCTGAGTGAGTGGCTGGTACTGCAGAATGTAAGCGAGAGCAGATGGCAGAGGTGATGAACTGAGAGAGGGCGATAAGGTTTATGGTGACGTCCCCAGGCAACACAGTGTGGGTGAGATAAAATTCTGCCGCTGTGTTTGGTTTGAGTAAATATTTTGGAGGGTGGACGGTGGCAACCACATGACTAGTGTGTCATATTCAGTGCCACTGTTAATGACTGAGGAGCGCAAAGACGGATGCTATCTGTTCAGTGGCTCTATGATGTTTTAATGTGGTTATTGTTTGCTGACAGTTTCCAGTAATGATCTCTTGGAAGGAAATGGAGGGTTTATGACCTGAAATCTGATTCAGGCAAACACTGGCCATGTTGTAGTCACAGATGCCGCCATGTGGACATTTCTGGTAGTGCATGATTTCTTCACAGGCCTGTAGGTGGATATTCATGCAGTGTTTGTCATGTATTTGGAACAAAGGTCAGTCAGGAAAGAGCAGGGATTAAAACGAATAGGAAGTAAACTTTCTTTTGTGCAAAGTAACATTCACACTTTTTGCAGCTTCACAGGGAAACAGCATAAAACGTTATAAGACATTTGTTTGATTCAGTACATGGGCATGGTTTCATAGGTGGGGAACAAAACTGTCATTCAGGCTGCTTCAGGGCAGCAGAACAGTGTGAGTCACAGATACAAAGATACAGATGCTTGTATTTTACATGGGGCTGGCGTGTAGTTGTGTTTGCACTTCTGTGACTGCACAGCAAACAACAGGGTGTAGAAGTCAGCAGGTGCGTGGATGTGTGTCATGTGTGCAGTGGAAGTATTGAAGGTGCTAAATCAAAAGAAGAGGATGTAAGGTGGATGCCAGCAGTAGGTAAAGAGAGGCAGAGTGAGCACATGGGCCGGCCTTTGTAGTCTGGAAGGCCCAGGTGAACCACAGCAGCTGACCAGCTACAAATTAATGCTGTTAAATAAGTGTTGAATTAAAACGAACAAGTGAGGAAAAACACAGTATTTAACTGAAAGTGATAAAGTTTTAATGTAAAATACTACAGATTAGAAATACTCAAGTAAAGTATAAATTGGCTACCTCAAAATTGTACAGTATATGAATACATTTGCTGAGGCTATTTGTTGTGGTTCACTCAGATTTCCCCATTAAGACAAGTCAGAATGTCTGCTGTGAAAAATACCTGTTGTATATGGGATATGGTTTCTATGTGACAGAGAGCTGTTCTTTGCCGTTTGGCGTGAGCGTCCAGCTGGCTGGAGTGTTATTACTGAGCACTAGGTGGCGTCAGTGAACTATTATATTTTTGAAGTCAGAGCTCTAAAGGCAGCAGTCATGTAGCTCAGAGGGATGAGAGCACAGGAGAGGACTGTGTGAAGTCTTACTGTCACATTTAAAAGGCTTCAATCCAATATCACAGCAAAAATCTACATGTTTTGCAGCGCTAGAACTAAAATCAGAAAACAGAAAGAAAATACCAGGGTGGAGAATGACTGATTCAAATTTTAAAATAATGGATTATTCTCATATCATGTCATTCCTTTCCATAATATTTACTTTCCCCTGAAGGCACATTTGATGTGCAATCACTCTTAAAACAACACAAATAAGACAAACAAGAAATTATGGGACAACCACTCAAAACTCTAACTCAATAATCCAGGTGTTCTGGTGTTTATAATGAATATAATTAATAATACACACTAAGAATTGACAAAGTTAATCGATTATTAGGCCTATGTCGGTACTAATGAATAATGTATATTGATTTTAAGTTTGTGTGAAACTCTCAAAGAAGATTTTCAATCAGTGTTCACCTCTGACCCATCACATATTAATTAGGCCATTTAAGGACAGGTCTGAGTGCTTTACATAAAACATAAAAGGCATTAAGTATAAAAGAAACCACAGACAATTTAAAAAGACTTAAATAAGATTTTAAAAGAATAAAATAAAATAGAAGGTGAGAACCAGCTAAAACAGAATCAAACAGAAGGATAAGAATCACAGCACAGCTACAGTGCAGTGTAGATATGGATAAATAGTCCCAAATCTGATTTAAGAAAAGACAGTAGCAAAGAGAAAAGTCTTCAGCCTTGATTTAAGAGAACCTAGACCTGTAGCACATCTCAGGTTTTCTGGGACTTTATTCCAGATATGTGGAGTATAAAAAAATGAACCCTGCCTTTTAGTTTTGACTCTGGGGACAGAACAGTTCAAAGTGTAGCCGCAGATCAGAAAAGTATTTTCAGCGCTTTTATAAACCAACAGTAGTATTTTAAAACAATGCTCTGACACACAGGAAGCCAGAGCAAAGATCTGAGCCCTGGAGTAACGTGATCCACTTTCTCTTAGTCTCAGTGAGGACTCTGGCAGCACTTATGTGCGTTTCCCTACTGGCTAATAAATTTATATGGTGACATTATTGGAATTTTCTTTCTTATTTTTACTTATGATAATCATCATCCTCCAACACAGTCCTGCTTTTACTCATTTAGGCCTATTTGGTTTGTTTTATTCTATTATGATTTCATATCAGACGCGCCCTCAGATTTAGCTCAGAGCAAAAGATCAAACAGGAGCTGAGGTTGCGTAGCGTCTAGATGGATTTGCTTTCTCTCTCTCTTTCTTGTCTTTCAGATGTTTTAGATAACATTTCTAGTTTTGAATGAGTCTGAAGGACGATATTGCTTTTTTTAAGAAAAAAAAAAAGATCTAACACACACAAGTTCAAGATTAAAACAAGTGAAATGCATAAATACTGCCCTCAGGCCTATATATGGTGTCGGAATCAGTTACATTCACCAGAGAAGGAGTTATCATGGTAGCCCATATTTTTACCCCATGTATCTGTTTCATTCACCGCATCGCGAGGCAGTATTTCAATCTTTGCCCACTTGTTTGACCTCTGGGGGAAATCCAGACAATCTGGTAATGATGTCACTTTTCCGAGCCTATCAAGACCAATTAGTGTTCAACACAAGGACACGTGCACACGGGCGCAGACAGACGCACATAAACACACATGCACATGCGCTCACACACACACTATAATTAAGAAATAGACTTACATAAACAGAGTAATACAATATCTTAAAACCCATTTAGAGGGAGCACTGAAATAAACCTTTGGCTTATTGCATTTGTCAGGTCTCTCAAACTGATTGGTCTGTCTCTTTCCTCCTCTCTCAGACGTTCCTTTTTTTCTTCCGACTGATGAAATATTGTGCAGGAGATGAGTGAAATCTTGCCTGCTCCGACACACAGAGGTCTGTAAAGGAAGTATATACAGGCCGAGGAGAGGAGGAGCAGGTAATAACGGTAGACTTTTTGGAACAGACCCGAGCTGGAGCAGGTTTCACCAAGGTCCTCTTTTTCCCCCTTCTCAAGAGTCTGTGGGTGTAGAATAACCCAGCGCTGTGACCCTGTGTCTCATCCGCATGACAGATTGACAGAAACACTATTTCACTCTGTCTTTCTCTTACAGATGAATGCAAATCTCTCAAGTATTCTTTCCTTTTAATGAGAAGCTGAGGAGTGGGAAAGGGATACTGACAAGGAAAGATCTGGTGGGATACAAGCCAGCAGAGTCAAGTTAACACGGGAACACTGGAGGGAAAACTCTATTTTTATCAAATATAAGCCCAATATTTGTGGTTAAGAGTGTTGGAGCCCAGAATTTCACATTAATAAATAAATCAGACTTAATGCTAGGTCATCGCAGCAGTCGCTTCTAAGCAGACTGTGATTAACAACTGTATATAGAGTTGTGGGATAAAAATGCACTGACCAAAAATATGACAATGAATTTCTGCTCTGAAATCACTCCTTATTTACTATATAGTGCGCTATATTTACCCTGCACCACTTTATTTATCTAACGGCACCCAAAATGTCAGCTGTTCAGGAGTTGGGTCCCTCAGTGTTGCTCTAAGAATTTGGGAAAAATGAGAAAATGTGGGTACAATGCCAAATATAGGGACTAAAATAAATACAGCTTGAGCCACTGTAAGAAATTTGGGGGCGCTATTATAAAGTTTGTCATTAGAACAGGTCATTGTAAAGGAAAATACAGGGGTTATGTAACAATTTTAGAGTCCCAAAAATTATAGTCCCAACTATTTCATGTATCTTATTATACTGCAAAATAAAAACAAAAAATAAAAGATAACAACAAAAACTAGCACTTCTCTGAAAAGGTGTTGTGCACCTTGTCTATGTCTTATCTTAAGTGTCCTAATTCAGATGTGCAAGTAGAAAATTCCCCAAATAAAATATACAAAGCGTTTGTGGCCCGATTTATAGTTGATGAAAACTATATGTTGATGCAAAATGATGACGATCCATAATCGTCAGAAATCTTGACCAATGTCATTTATATAAAAAGTATAATGATAGTATCATATTGGTACCAAGCATCAGGTATTGTTATTGCACTAGTTTTAAAAAGTTCCAGCTCTAAGTAAGAGGTGACTTGCCACAGGTAGAGGCAGAAAAATAATAATAATTCAACACACTGCTGACAGAGTTTTTACAAGAAAGAATAAATGTGATCACATCACACCTGCTCTCAGATCTCGGAATTGGCTTCTGGTTCGTTTCGGAGTTCATTAGAGAAGTTTACTTCTAGTGTGTAAAGCCCTGGATGGCCTCGCTCCTCGGCGCCTCTCTGACCTGCTTATAAAATATGAAGCTATCAGTCCTCTTAGGTCATCTGGCTCGGGCCCTCTGGTTGTTCTGAGGGCCAAATCTGAAGCTGCTGAATGAGCTTTCTGTGTTTTATGATCCTACTGTGAAGCTGCTGGAATACTGATCCAGATTGTGTTAGATGTCCTCCAGCAGGATTATATTGTCTGAAAGCAGACTGTTGTTTTGTTGTGTTAGATTTTTCAGCCACATCTGATCGTCAGTCCATGTGTATATCTGTGAAACACATTGTCTCTCCTCAAATGAAATGTGCTACACTGTAAATACGTGGTTGCGTAGAAAGTTTGAGGTGAGATAGCATTTTTTTCTGAAGAGGAATATGTACTGATCCACACTCATGAGTGCACACTTAAATAGCGCAAAACAATGCAACACTGTCTGAAGAAAAAAAAACAAAAAAACAGAAATGGCCTTGGGTTCATGCACTTGCATCGGGCGCTCTGTTTGCATCCGGCCAGACAAGGAATGTAGATTTACAAGCCTGCGCAGCCATGCAGATGTGGAACCAAAGAGCAAGTGTTATGGTGTATCCCCTGGTGTGCAAGTCCACTGTCTCTTCTCCTCGTCCCCCATCCCACACCCCTCCTGGCCTTCCACCTACCCCACCACACCTCCTCCTTTCCTTCCACCCCGTCCACCTCACCGCTCCTCCTCCTCCTCCTCCTCCTCCTCCCCCTTCCCCCCCTCAGCGCCAGGAGCTGCAGCATCCCTGCTGGGCCTTGCCTGTTTATCTCTTCCGAAGCAGCCATGATTAATGAGGCCCTGAACACATCCTCTCTTTCCCTTGGACCTGGGGAGCCCCCACAGCTGAGTAAACAGGCCCAGCCACGGTTCCACCCCGCTGCCACGATCCTGGGCCTGAGGTGGGCCGACACAGGGAACCCCCTGCTACAGGTAGCAACTCACGAGATCTGTCACAACTTTTCAGTGAAACGCGTTCTGCTGAAAGTCTAGATATACTGTGATGCAAGAGGGCCAACAAAAAGTAATCTGGGAGTCAGTGGGTGAAAGGAAAAACATCCCAAAAACCTCTCTTAATACTCACTCTACTTAAACATGTGTGGCACATACGCACACACACATTGGCTCCTTATGGTCAAGCAGTTCATGAGAGAGTTCGGTTTTCCTTTTTTTTTGAAAAAGCACATGCTGTGGCTGCAGATTTATTACTTTCTTACATGTTCTTTTTTAAGTGCATGCATTGAGAAAGTATTGTGGCTCCTGAAACCTGCTGAGAACATGTTACATCATTAAAAAAAAATGATGAATGTGATGATTGTAATGTGTGAGATGATTGAATATATACCATAAAACGAAGCTGTGCTGCCTCATGTTAGCAAATATGAGAAATCATTATTTCAATATGAGAAAACGTTACATAAAAGATGTTTTTTTTTTCAACACAAATTTAATGCTATCATAAATATATTTCCTATTCGGACCAAAGGATTTTGTAATTGCAACTAATAACCATAAATAACCAGTACTTTTCTCTTAAAAATATTCTATAAATGTCACAAAATTCTTCTGGAGGTTTATATAAACCATATGAATTTTTGGGGGATGAATATTGTCTGCTTATTTGCAGATATATCCAACATGAGTAATACCAGATTCTCGCACAGATTTTCTTTTTGGCAGCTTGTTGCAGGATTGATCTGTTGATCCCCACACTCTGACAGGATGGCTAATCAAAACAGATACCTAGACGACAAAGGCATTACTTGTGGGTAGAAAACAACATAATTGCCAGCAGCATATGGAATTTAAAACAGCTTTATCCACCGGTATTTTGCTCCCAGAACCACATACGAAGACAAGAACACAAAATACTTTCCACGTCGAGGAATACCACGTGTCAAATACAATCTGTAATCATGACAAATGTCTCCTGACTTGTGAACTGTTTCTATCTCAAGATTCTGCCTTCCACTGTGTGTCCAGCGGAGCTCCTAGTTTGTTTAGGACAGAGCCTCAGTGCCAAAAGTTTGTTTCTCATGTCAGGCTGTGGTGTCAGATGTTATGTTCCAGACCCAGCAGGGGAGCTTTCTCCACTAACAGCCCTGAGCTGGATTTAACAACTCTAACGCCCACCGTCGTCCACTTCTTCACAGGTGACGTGACAGGGGCACGCTATATAGCGGTCACTTCACTTTGGGGGCCATTTGTCGATAGGCATTTCCTCTTTTGGGTGTGTTTGTCTTTGAAAGTGTTGAACATAACACCCTGCACACTCACAAAACTGCTGCAGTTTGATAGTAGTGCACAAAACCAACTTTATTACACCTTTTAACAGCAGCTAATCCTGTTATTAGTGTAATTCAATCATTGCTATTCTATTGTCTTTGTTCTGAATATTTACTTAGCTTTGCTGATTTCTTCTGTGGGGCTGAGTGTGATCAAACAGCTGGATCAGATGTGCATCTTTCCTGTACAAGATAATAATTTGAGTTTAGTAGAAATGTGGGTTTTATTTTCAAAGCCTTGGCCATCATTCCTATTAGTTATGAGAAACTGTACTCACTAAAGTAAGTGCTGAGATCTGGGAACATGGCACCAACAAATGCTACAAAGATGTCTGACAGGGCATGAAACACGAGCAGCCAGACAATCAGACAGGCTGTAAACAAGCCAACAGTTTATCCAGATTATCTAAACCACTTTATTGGAGGTAAAACCAAACATGTGCATGTCCAAAATGTTGGTAACGATTATTCAGAGATGGCAGTGGCAGCACAAGAGGTTTTTTTTTCTTGCTGGCACTAGTTGGGATTCAAAGATCTACACATAAATTCAGCTCTCTGATCCCAAGTGCAGACAAAAAGCAGGGAAATGAGAGAATATTCTCAAAACGATAGGTACTGCTAATGCTCCTTCACTGGTTGTGAAATCTTTGTGGGTCAAGGCTGGACTCCGGGGTTCTTCCCCTAGCTGCTAGTCGGCTAGCATTGCTAACAGCACCGCAGTAGTGAGCGGCACTACTGTCGCATGTCTCAGGTTGTCTTCACCTGTTGTTCTCACTCTTTTTCTAGATGCTTCTTCCACTTGCGTGAACTCAGTTGTTTCTGGTCTCTTTTTTCACAGTGAAAATATCACTTTTTTTTTTTTATCACGCTGCTAGTTACTGATTATCAACGCAAACCCAGTAACAGTTTACAAGCTAATACTGGGAGAAATTGCAGCAGCAAATCAGACACAGTTTTGTATATCGAACGTCTGCTAATGTGTTGGTGAGGCTACAGTGACTTAGTATTGTTCACATTACAAAACACAGGAATATGACACAGGACCATTCAACAAAGTTAACCACATTGTTATGATTGTAACCATGACAACATAGATCGTCCAATGTTGAGGAAGTACTTATCTTAACCCAAATCATGATCTTTTCCTAAACCTAACCAAGTAGTTTTTGTGCCTAAACCTAACCAAGCCACGACTCTTATTATAATAACAATGGTGACAAAGGTCTGGTACGCCCGCCGTCATAGGGACGCTATTTCAGGTCATTTTCTTGACCTATATGGTTATTCAGGTTGGAGAACTTGTAGAGCTAGTAATGAAGCAGGAAGTGTGCCTGTAAACTATGACGGATGTGTACAACAGATAGTTGTAGGGTAATATTCTCATGGTTTGCCTGTATTTTCTCCTCTAAATAAGTTTGACTACCTGGAGTTTGTCTGATCATCTGACTGTTTCTTGTCCAGTCAGACTTCTTTTTAGCAATGTTGTCTTGCTCCCAAATCTCAGCTGTTATCTTGGCATGTACAATGTTATTGTTACTGATAGGAACGATGGGCCAGAACTGTGAGAATAAGACTGGAATCAATCTTTAAAGGATTACTTTAATTTAGTATTGCACTTGCCAGAGACACATTAAAAAAAGGAATTTTCAAAATCAATACAACTGAGGCCAAGATATCTTGATTTTTAGTCCCGATGGGTCAATGTCCAAAAATGCAGGATCGTACATTTCCCACAATGCAACTTTCCCTGCCTGGTAAATGTCCACATCTGTGTCAGGCCTAATCCCAAATAACCCTGATGACACCATTAGGGTTTATTTCTCAGACTTTATGAAGCTCCCTTCAGTCACACAGAAGACATCATGCAACTGTTTTCTCAGGCTCAGTGGTGCTTCTCATGACGAGTAAACTGAAGTTCATGTGTGAAAATCGGTGGAAAGACCCTTTAAATACTTACTTTTATTGGATGAAAAAACTCTGGGCCTTTCATCGCAGTCATTAAACCGCCTTTCTGGCTCACATACACTTCAGTTTATCCACTGATAAAAAGTCTCCATGCGCTGGCTTTGGAAAGACATCTCAGAGTGATGAGAGGTGGATGAGCCTCCATCAAGTCTCTTGCTGCTTCATGGGTGTTTGGAGTATAATGGATGCACATGTGTGAGCATGTGTTTGTGTGTGTATCTGTGCGTCCATGTGAGTGCTAAGGAATCCCCTGGTAGCTAATGCCATGCTGTGGGATCAAGGAACCCACAAGTGGTTTTTTCTCAATGCATGTGTGTGTTTGTGTATGTGTGTGTGTGTGTGTGTGTGTGTGTGTGTGTGTGTGTGTGTAATGGATACAGTGGTCTCCAGCATCAGGGCCTTCTTCTTTCCAGGACTGAATGAGTGACTGGCTGGCTGGCTGGCTGGCTGGCTGGTTGGGTGGCTGGCTGGCTTGCTGGCTGGGGGCGCCTGAGCTGTCTGTCCCCATGTCTACCCATCTGTCTCTGGGCTCTGCTCGCAGAGGTGTGGGGTGAAGGATGGGGAGCCAGGCAGATGTACAGCCATTAAGTGGTGACATGGGTGAGAGTCCTGGGTCTGGGAGCCTGTGGGAAGGCAGAACCATGGATCACACAGAGTTAGTAAACCTGGAGGACACCAATGTTCAAAGTAGAGATACAACATTTTAATTTATATATTTATTTTATACGTATATGTAATGTATTTTTACTTTTATAGTCATTAAAATGCTTTTGGAAAGAGATGTTCCTGTTGGATTTCAAATGTTTGTAGAACCACATGTGAAATTCCGTTCATCTCATGTTGGGCTGGAGGCAGAAATCTCAGAGGTGAATATCTCAACACCACAACATATAAACTCAAAACTATCTGCATTAGGGACAAGTGAGAAAATGATGTGAGCATCACAAATAAATACTGTTAACCTCCTCCAGAAATCTCAGGGGACATCCTGTATATCTCAACATCTGTACAAATAAAACTGAACCTACTCTTTGTGCATGGCTCCATACCAGTAGTTTGTGGGTGAGTAAGTGTTATTTGTTGGAACTGAACCTTTAAACTTCAACCATCCACCCCCATATACAGGGAATCGCATTTTCAAACAGTATCATGTTCAACTCTTCCTCTTTGTAAATCTGAATATCTTGAAACTGAAAGTATCTGCCAGTGCAACATCTGTCTACTACTGTCTGAGGTGGCAGTGAGAACCAGCTGGGCTGAGTTAGATGTGAGTGTGTGTTGAACTAAAGATCTTGTTGCAGTTCAGGAGAAAGATGTAAATGGTGTGTGATGGCGTCTATGTGGCCCGGCGGTCACGTGTATGTGTGCGGTTGTGCATTGTGTTTAGAAAAATGTTTGTGCACCTGAATGCTGTTATGTGTGCATATATTCAGTGTGTTGGGTGTGTGTGTCTGGCAGTCTGTGTCTGTATTGTTCTATGTATGCATGGTCATGTATGTGTGAGGTTAAATGATCACGGCCTGTCTGCCTGAGGTCTGCCTCCCCGAGAGGCCTGTGCCGTTCATAGGAAAAGCTCTCTGACGCTCTTCCTCTGTCTTTCATTCCCTCTGTCTGTCTCTCTCTCGCAGGCCGGGAGAACACAAACAGAGGTGCTGCCTTCGTGAGGCACAAATCCCCACTTCCTCTGAAACTTCCAGCGCCGCTTTTTTCCTGTCCAAATTCCACAGCCATTAAACTTTCCTGGCAGGAATTCAGAAAACAACTCAGAAGAGAGAAGGATGGAGGAGGAAGGGGGGTTGGGGGTTGGGGGGGGCACCCCTCCCTCCCTCCCTCCCTCCCTCCCTCCCTCCCACACCTCCTTCACTCCCCCCCCCCCCTCCTCCTCTTGTCTCCTCTCCTCTGGATATCACAGATCTGCGCTCCTGCTGACTACCTTAAATAAAGATCTGACTTCATACTTGTTTTCGTTGCTGATCAGGTTTCCTCAAAAGTGTCTACTGGTTTTCTCAAAGGGTCAAGACGAGGTGCCTGGGTGCTGCACCCCCACCCACGCACCCTGCCCCCGCCTTCTCTGCAGACATGTCTTTTTCCATCCACTCACATGAGCTCGGATGATATAAACCACGGTCAGATTAGTCTAAGGTAAATATCCAACTAGAGGCTGTGATTTTTTGGGGGGCTTTATTACCACTGCTGCTTTGGTTCACCAGTGGTAGTTACACAACACAAACAACATGGCCTCCCACTCAGCGGGACAGCTGAGGGTGAGGCGGTGCTACCGTGTTGGACAGCTTCTCACTTTCTCACTTTTCTGTCGATTGTGTCGGAGGGAAATTACACAGAGCTTAAGTGACTTTATGGCTGTTTGCAGTGGCACAGCTGGTGTTTAGGAAATAAAAAAAGAAACTGCACACACATAAAAATTATTTGACAGTTTTAGGTATTTTATTGACCTGTCTCTTACTGTTTTGTGTTGAAATATGGCATGTCCTACTCTCTGCTCAACCTGTGCTTTTTTAAAGTCTTAAAAATGATTCCTTTCTGCAATATCTGCACATACTCACACCAGTACTTAATGTTATGCAACTAACATTAACTGTTGGTCTGTGACATGACTTGAAGGCGCTATGCACCCACCACCCTGACCTCCACGCCCTCACCCTTGCACTGGCTTTGAACGGCAATGCTGCATGTAAATCGTACCAAACTGCTGAAATATGAAAATTGATCTTTTTCTCTCGATCGCGACTCTCTGTCTACAATTAATCATTATTTTTCTCACCTGCAAATAGAGCCTGTTGAAAGCCACTGTGGATGAATCAGACAGCACTGGAAAATCGATGAGGTAAGCCTGCCCACAGTTGAGCTTGTCTCCACTAACTTTCTTTTTAAATGTAAGTCCAGCTGATTCCACACAGCTACTGTCTGCGTATGTTCTTTTTTTAAATTTATTTAGTCAACATGCAGCAGCGCAGGAATTGCTGTTCACATGGTTAGCAGGCAGCATTTATAAGTGATCAAACCACTGTCTTATTCTCGTTCAGCCGTTTGACAACAGAAACAGAAGAACATGTTAATGAGAAGAACTACAGTAAATCTACAGGTGCTAACAAAGAGCAGGAGGTTCACTGGTTTAGAGTACTGTGTTTAAAATGCAATGGCTTGCACTGGTGGGAGGCATTTACAGCGAGAGAAAATTTTACAACTCTGGGGAGTCGAGGGCAACAATCATTTTGTCATCAAACTAAATTGGACCCTGATGGCAGTTCCATCAGTGTACGTGTGTGTAAATGAATGTGTGAGTGAATGGGTGAATCTGGCAAGTTCTGTAAAACACTTTGAGTGGTCGATAAGACAAGAAAAGTGTTATATATATATAAGTGCAGCACATTTACCATTTCTCCTCTCCGATTGCGAGGTACACAGTAGAATAACACTGTGTTACAAAGTAATCGAAAACGCGTTCTTGTGCATATCTGATTGGACACTGCATTGTGTTGCAGCTAATGTCGAACCAGGTTGTTCGATTTGGATGAAGAAGAAGTTTTACTGTGGGCTGACACCAGTTTATGCAGGTGTAATTTAAACATGCAAACAGTGTTTTCAAAATTGGTCACTTTAGTGTTTAGTCTGGACGTGGACTGAGGGTTAAAGGAGGAGAGGGTCACTAAGGACAGAGGAAGTGTCAACAAGTCCCACTTTCCTTGAATACTCCAAACAACACACAGCCCAAAAGCAACCAAGGTGTTGAGCCATGAACTTTTCCCTGTCACCTTCCTCAAGCTTTATCTCTTTAACTATCCAGGATCCCTAGAGGTTTACTAGCTAAACCAGCTGCTCAGACTTGTAAAACCAAGAGAAGGATTGATGAAGAAAGGAGTGTGTGTGTGTGTGTGACAGAGAGACGGGCAGCGAGCAGTGCTCTGGGGTCTGCAGTGAGATAGTGAGGCCTGAACTCACCAAACTAAATGAGAACAATCTGGACTGGCTGTGTGAGCCGGTTAACTCAGAAAGAAAGAGAGAGTGAGAGAAGGAGCGTGGGAGGGAGGGAAGGAGCGAGAGGACGGGGAATTAAAACTCTCGTCAAAGAAGAGAAGGACTGACAGAAGGAGGACAACAAAGTTTCAGACACCTGCAGCGGAAGCCTTGAGCGCACTGTTTGGTTGGAGACGAGGGGAGGGGTGGGGAGACTGTTGAGCTCAGTGCCAGGCCAGACCAGACCAGACCATGCTGGGCTAACGCTGCTGTGAACAGCCGTGCTGTAATAACTCAGGGACTGGGGGGCTGAAAAGTGATAGCCCGGCAGGAATTGGTTTATAGCCAAGGCAGCCAACACTTGTAGATGCTGAGACTTCCCCTTCAGACACAGGCAAGCCTTAATGTAATCTGTGTAAGGGTAGCTTTCCTGTCTACAAATGTTTGTGTGTACAGACCCGCGGCGAGTCGAGCAATGGAAATTGGATGATGGAGGAGGACGGAGTGATGAAGACTTTACTCTGGGGTTATGAAAGCTGGTGATGATGATGTATAGCAGGGAGGTGGCACTTTTGGCCACCGGCTTCACCAGGTGTTTTGCTGAAAGGCGAGGGTGGCGGACAGTCTCTGTGAGAGTTCCTGTCCTCTATGGGACAGGATTAAGGAAAAGGATACAGGCTGTTGGTTTCGCACCAGCTGGTGCCCGAGATTCTTGCTTGTATTTGGTGTATTTGCCACCCCTTTTTGATGTGGTGTTAAATGGCCATAATAATCGGACAGTCTGACAGTAGGAAGTGTTGAGACCTAAAGAGATTAATTCCAAGCCTTAGCTACAAAATGGACATACTTTTCCTGAAGACTTCCTCATATACATTTCTTATTTCACAGTCCCCCAGCAGACTGTCTTCAAAGCTGTAGTTTCTTAAAAAAAAAAAGGATCTGTCCTTACACTACAACAGCAGCAATGTATTCCTCTAGGCCAGAATCTGACAGACAACTCGGCGAAAAAACACATTTGTTTGAATTGGACCTCTGCTTTAATGCAGCAGGGGTGTTGAGGCAAAAGGATCTGCCAAAAAAATGCAGAGTTGACCAGTAAAAAAAAAAACCTGAACTTGGCTCAACTTTTAGCTGCAATGCAGTGCTGCATCATCTGGCAAGGTGCTGCATTCTCCAATCAAAATGTAATATGAATGCCATACTACCTTCTACCTGGCAATCACTGCGACAAAAGATAATTGATTACTGCCGTGATAACTTTCCACGCTGCTTCAGAGTATTATAAACTGCTAGACTTCCTGGATCATATTTCATCGTCTCACCAGCACATTAAACAACATTCCCCCACCCAAACCAGATCCCTTGCACTTTTTTTTTTTTTTTAAATGCAGTGCTGTTTTCAGTCTGAGCACTCACTTATTGCCCCTTTGAGATCATTCACTGTGATGTGTATTGACACCAAGTCTAGTTGAGAGCTGAGTCATTTTTTTTTTAAGTGTTTGCAGAATGTAGAAAAAAAAGTCTGCCTGGAAATGACAGGTTGCTCTTTGGAGGACAGACTCATTAACTGGTTGAAAACAGCATCATCTTTTTACCATTAGGTGTGCATTTAAATTCTGAAGATTTTCTTACACCATCTAAAGCATGATTTCTCAGACTAGTTTCCAAAGGTAATCAATCAGTACTTCACTTTTTCATCACATCAAAAATTGCTGTGTCATTTTCAAACATAGCCTGGTAGAACCACAAGCTTAGATGGTGTTCAAGTCTAAACAGTACAAACAGGCACCATATTTCCTTATTGACCGTATTTGTGTTTGTGCTGGCCCGACTGATTCCCTCTGGATGTAGCTGAATGGTGTTTGGAGAGCGGTAGGTCAACATTGACCCGTGTCCACAGATGGTCTGCAGTAATGGCTCGTGTTGCTGTCAGTGGGGAGGGAGGGAATCGGCCCCAGAGTAAACAGTCAAACAAACGCAGAGGTAATCCCACGGTTGTTTAGGTTAGGCCAAGATAGCCTGCTGACCGGCATAACAACCTGTCAGTTTACCAGTCCCAGTTTACAAGTCCCACATGACGTAGCAGGAGCTATTCAACTTCAGTAGCTTTACTTGATTGATCCAGTTCTTATATTGAAATATTATTGTATTTTGATATAGTATATCATCATCAGCTTCATTATTTTTGTGTATTAATAATTTCCTTTCAAAAAAAGAATGAATTCAACTTTAACATTACTTTAAGTTAGATAATGATATATTCAAAATACAAAACTTAAAAACGTAACAGTTAAAATGAATAAAGCAAAAACAATAATAACAGGAAAACAGTTGGAAATGGAAGAATAAAAACATACAACAATATATCAGCCAATATAAATAAGTTAACAGTTGGGGGCTCCAGGACACCGCCTTGAGGAACTCCAAAATGTACATACTTGTACACAGAATAATGATTACCCACAGAGTGCATATCTGTTTTGACATCTGTTTGGGGAGATGAAGGAAACTAATGAATAATAGTACATATACACAGATGCTTACACAATTTAAAAAATGGTGCTCCGCACTTTTGTTGTCAATGTAGAAAGAAGCAGCAAGTACCTCTAAAAGACAAAGAAATTTAATTAGGCATAAAATTATTCACAACCTTAACAGTGTTTTCTCACTTTGAGAATAAGCACTGCCAACCACTGCTGCAACATTATTTTTCCTTTCACTTTAAATAGGGCATTCCCATTGCTTGGCATATTTGTGTGTGTGTGCATGGAAAGATTCCTCTGCTGTACATTCCCACAGGTCGCCCTTTGCTGCCCCCCTCCTGGGAGTGTCTGAAGGTATTGACTCACACTGAATTCAGAGGGTGTGGAGGCTACCAGCAACACACAATGACCCTGGCCAGCTAACAATGGCCACACACACATATTGTTATGGTTTGGCCCAGTGTTCAGCCCCCCCCCCCCCTTCTCCTCCTCCTGTGGACCTCCAGTGATGGATTGCTTTCCTCACTCTCGTTGCTTGGCGTGTGCTGTGGCCTCGCCGGACTCCTGCCGACCGTTGGGAACTGCCCTGTTTTCCCTCTCCCTGACTCCAAAACCTCCAACCAGTCAGCAACTCCACTCATTACCCAAGCTACCCACTTTCCCTCCTTCCCTCTCTACCATATTGTATTGCCTGTTATTTTTCCAACACTGGCAGACGAGCAGGATGGATCCTGCTGTTGCTTCTGAATCTGCATCCAGACAATAAAGAGAAGTCAAGCCAATGTCTGTCCTTTGGTTTCTGTTCAAGAGGTGAAGAAAGAAGCAGAACTATGTATAAAGAGGGGCATATAGAAACTGGCTATTGTCTTGCCTTTTGTCCAACAAAAAACACACATTCAGCCCAGCACGACTTAATAATAATCTTCAGGATAAAACCAACACAATCTAAAGCAGCTCATTCTGCCAACTTGCTAACATGCAGACTGTCTACTGCCCATATGGTGCCTGAGTGCTGGTTCTCACTTTCAGGGAGGCAAAGGTGTCACGGGAAGTCAGATTGCTATCCACTGGGCGTGCGAGAGGTCTGCAGCTGGAGAACGGCTGCTCTGAGAGGCCTAATCCTCAGGGGTTTAAGTGGGATTTTGAACATACAGGGTGCACACACATACCCACACACATACTGTATGAGTGCTTACACTTTAGGGCCTGTATACAGACATACGCACAAATCATTCTGGCAGACTCAGACAATCCATTGGCTTCATACAACTTGTGTCTTATTTTTTACAGTTGTGGTAATCATTTTTTTTTTTTTATCAGTAAGTTAAAGACATTTCACTCGAAAGCTCATGGTGGTGCTGGATTAGAAAGTCAGGGGACTGAAGTGGTTAGAACATATTTTTTGGGAACCATGAATATGTATACCAAATTTTGTGCCCATCCATCCAATAGACGTTGAGATATTTCAGTCTGGACCAAAGTGGTGGACTGACTGACTGACACTGCCATCCCTAAAGCCATGTGGCTAAGAATGTGGCTTAGTGTGGCTAAGAATAAGACCCATATTCCAATTGGGAATTAGGATGGGGTGCATGTGTCTTTTCGTGTATGTATGCATGCTCATGTAGGTGCACAGTATGAGCCAAGGGAGATTTGTATGTACCATCACATAGAGAGTAATTATTTTCTGCACTTGTGGAAGCTTCTGTATGCGTGCATGCGTCCGTGCGACTGAGAGCCAAGAAGGGCGGATGAAGTGTGGGTGGGTGTGAATGATTCTGACATCATCACCGCCTGCCGTCTCGTCCTCTTCCAGTGCCCTGATACTGACAGGTCCTCTATTGTTCCAGCGTTGCGTGGGCTCCCAAGGTTCCCATGTGTTAGAAATCATCCACCCACGTGCTACAGCAGACAGGGGCCCAAGACTATGAAACTGTATACTGAGAGTCTGTGGGCTGCAAGACGGACCCTGATGAAAGACAGTGTGACTGCAGGGAGAATAACAAACGCCAGGCTCCTAGACACTGTACTCTGCACACACACACACACACACACACACACACACACACACACACACGCACACACACTGCAGAGATGCAGTGCAGACACATGTACCCACACACACACATTTCCATGCAGGTACACACTCGAGGTAGACAAACACATAAATGCACTGTCACGCTACAGACTCATACGGCCCAGACTTAAGGGCCAATGGGAGTTGGAGTGTGGGAGTGGGTGGAAAGATGGGTAGCAGGGTAGATAGATGGGTAGTGGGGGATTGGATAGATGAGGAGATTTAAAGAACCTTGGTTCATGATGGCTGAACCCACTTCTGGTTCTGCTCAAAGCTGGTTTGGACGCAGGCCAGGCTGAGTGCGCTGGCACAGGTGAACACAGTCACACTCTTGGCTCACGGTCCCCCCACAGATCATTAAAATACAGACAGGACAGAGCTGGGGAGTCTGTATATTTTCAAGTGGAGCTGGGCTCATTGTGTGGCTGCATCTGCATTTATTGAAATCATCTGCAGGACTGGATGAAATACTATTTGCAAATATTTGTGTAGATCTTTTTTTATTTTTTTATTATTCTTGAGAACCAGATGGCTGGGAAATTTTACACTATTTGAAAATGAATTTAGCATAAACCTGTGGTCAACCTAACAGATGTTTCCTGTGACTTTATACCACTGTAGCTTTTATTTACCTTTTTGAAAATTTCACAGCGCTGTCGCTTACGAAACAGGCCACAATGTGAATATAGTTTCATACATTAGAAAGTAATCTCGTGTGAAACCGGTTCCTTTTTTCTTCAAATTGTTCCCGTGACTAAACTGTGTTTACTATACATGGAGACTCAACATTTTACCTCAAACACTTCAGAGTGACACCTTGTTCAGACACAAACCGTGACCGTGCCCTTACCTCATACAGGCTCCACATTATTGGATCATGGTCATCTTTTTTATGACAACACCTGTACTCGAAAACCTCTGCCATCTTGCGTCTAAATCTTTGTATGGAAACCCAAATCCCTGGAATTTATTGGGGGCAGTAAACGTGCGGCTGATGCTCAGTAAACCTGCTATTTATTGATCAGCCTGTGAGTGTTAAACTTCTTCCCTTTCATGCTTACCCAAAAGGCTCTTGAGAAATCAAGTCCTGCCTCTGATGTAATATATGAACAAAGTGAAAAATCACATATTTCATCCCAATAATGCAACAGTAGTATAAAAGCCCTACTGCCTCTTATTGTTCATCTGCATACAAATCTATATTGTACCATTAGAGCAGTCTTTTTAAAATGTTTTCATAGTGATACATAATGATGCATAATTTTCCCATGATGCAAAAGCAAATTTACAGTCTAAATTGTAAAGACTTTTCTGAAAAAACAGAAACAAACAAACTATTTTTGGATTATCTGATATTACAGAGAGTTTTGAAGACCATGCTATCAACATATATATATATATATATATATATATATATATATATCTATATATTTTCATGACAGTTATAACCTACCTTAACTTTATCACAATAGGTGATAGCCTGACATTAAAGCTGCATTAATTAGGGTCCCGGTATAACCAAGAACAGGAACTTGGTTATACTTGCAGGGTCTTGCGTATGGATTTGACACTGTTCTTAATCTTCAGATGCTTCTGTGAAACCAGACTCCAGAAACCAAACTTTGGATCCTTATGGTTGAGAGACATGGGTGCCTTTGTTGTCCTAGGATTGGCCGTCTGGCTGCCATGATACCTTTATGACAGCAGTCTGATCCTGGTGCACTCTGGGAGCCCTCGTGTTGATGGATGATTCCTCTGCTGCCCGATGCCATTGCCTCCAGGACCATTTCCCCAACGTTCCTCAGGCTAGGGATGTTTGGACAGGGGACCTGGAAGGTAGGAGGATGAATGGAGACCTGGTCACAATGGCTGAATGAGCTTCTGTGTATGATGGAGAGGCTTGCTGGTTGCAGCAGAGGGTTAGAAGTTGTAGATGTGGGATTGGCTTACCATGAAGACAAAGTCTACTGTTATACAGAGAGAGCGAGAAGCTGTTGATGTGTTTGATTGATATGTTTTTCTATAGGCCCATATCCTTTATGGGCTGGTACGCACTTTATACTGTTTTACTGTCATTCTGTGAGTTTTCCTGACATATAGACTCACGTATGGACTTTGTAGCAACACAGTGACATAAATAAGACTAAATTGGAGATCAGGTTTATGATCATTCTTTGTCATGTTGATGCAGACAGCAGGTCTAAAACGTTCTGAAACTTAACCCTCACAAAAATGGAGTCCTGCTCCACAGTTCAAGTTCTGGGAACCTAGTTTGTGCTGGGAAACCTGAATCCCTCATCCAGTATATACACACCACATGCTACTGACTTCTGAGAACGTTTCAGATGGATGGACACCTTCTCTTGAAGCAGGCTAAGTACCCCGCTGAAAGCTCTTTAACAGTGACGATGACTGGCAGAGGACAAGTCTAGCTTTAAAAATGTGGAAGCAGTTGCACAAAAAGGTTGTAATACGAGTGTGTTAGTGATACAGTACATCCTAAAGGGACTGTCATCAATGACATCATTGGGCTTCTGTTCAAACCATGAAAACAACCTGCTTTTACATTTTCTACCCTCATAACACTAACGTGCTCTCTCAGTAGCAATGGAAAAGAGAGCATCACTAGTTGAATTTTGCTAATTTCTCGCGTTACTCGCATAAAGTCCATGTTAATTTGCCTCAGGAACAGCTCTGGAATGTTAGATGATTTTGGCGTCTCTAACATGGCTGCTGTCAACCAACTCCGCTGGAGAATAAAATCTCTGTCCAAGATGGCAGCCTGTTCTATGAAATCCTATGAAAGTTGCTCCAGCTTCCGCCTGGAAGCCAGAAAAGCTTTGGCTGTGTCTGAAATCACTCGTTACTCCCAATGTAGCCCACTATATACTGAGTTTGCCATTTTGTGACCGCGGTGAGGGGGTGGTATCTAACCATGCCTCAAACCAGAGGTAGTCACTGATTCTTTTTACAGCAGGCTTTGCACTGACTATCTGGGCTACAAACAGAACAGACAATATACTGACTGTCCAGACATGAGCCGTAGTTAGCTTATGTGACAACTCAGGGGGTCCAGGTCTTTCTACTTCCTCCAGTCTCTGTATCTTTAAAGAGTCATTCAACCTTGAGATGAATGCAGAGATTTCACTCGAGTTAAAACATTTTAATTTCACGTGGATGTGTCTTTCTTTCAACTGACACCACTCCAGGTCAATTTGTGTCCAGTTACATCTTTGCATTGACATTATACGCAGTCACACTGCCTCTGTTACATTGCATTCAGGTAGTGGGATATAGTAGGGCGTAAAAAGGGTGTTACTTCAAAGTTGGCGACTTTGACGCGGGTCCTGTGTCCTACCCATAGACTATAAATAAAGATGGAAGTAGCCTTCGAGTCAGACACTGCCAAGATGGCGACAGGAACCTATGGGTGACGTCCCATAAGTTTCCGTCACCATCTTTGCAATGTCTGCCTCCGCCTAACTCCTGGCCAATCCAAAAATGGGCGAGTGTGTGGAGACTTTGGTGCGCGCTGGTTTGGTAAACATACGCTCACCTGCCTGTCACTGAAAGCGATATACAACCTAAATTATGCATAAATCTAAGCCTTAATAACATTTAAACAGATGAGTTATATAAAAATTAACCCTGTACAGTTGTCATGAAGGAGGAAATTAGCTGTGGACACCAAACCGTTTTTTGTACCTGGCTGTAAACATGTTTATTTCTGCAGTAAAGTTAGACAGTTTAACATGGGAGTCTATGGGGATTGACTCACTTTTGGATTCAGCCTCAAGTGGCCATTTGAAGAAGTGCAGTTTTTGCCACTTCCTCGGAGGTCGCTGCTTGTTGTTTGGTCAATGTTGGTTTTGTTTTAATTATTAAGGTGATCTTTCTTTGAGGGTAGGACTAAAGGGCTCAGGGTGTCCTGCAATATGAAAAATACTACTCTGGAGTATGATAGTTTTTCATTGGTTTTGTTGATACCTTTGAGCCAGACAGTGAAGCCTCACTCTCCAGCCTTCATGCTGTGTGTACTCGCCTTGTGCTTTCAGGTGAACAAGGCCTTCTATGTTCACTTTGCTCTCCAAACAGTGTGATTGAGTGGTCCTCTGTGTGATGATTTGCAGAGTCAAACTGCTGCTGGGTTTCCTGGCTCCACATCAGGCAGGACACAGCAGGTCAGAAGTACCAACCAGAGGGAGCCGTAGACCGGAGTCCCATGGCCTGAGGCTCTGGTATCCACTTCGCTTAAGACGCAACATCCAAAGGAGCCCTTTGCAGGAAGTCTCAGATAATTTAATGTTGTGCAGCTCCTCAACTTTGGCCCGTCTTGACTGATTGTGCAATGGAAATTGAAGATTTATAACTCCTGCAGGAGCTGCTAATCATCGGAGACGGGAGGCTTGGGGGGTGGTGGTGGTGGGGGAGGATGAGCAGAGGCGGGCTGCATGACTGTCCATCGCAGAGAGCGTCCGACTTGTGCACACACGGGCCTGCTCGCCATGCTTGTTCACTTACTCACAGGTACACAGAGCTGACACGCAAGCTCACACACATGCACACATGCTCGCCCTGACATGACACACACATGCAAACACACGCTCCTCATACGCCTCCTTCAACACAACGGCCGTCTTGGGAGGATGTGCGGAAGACGATGCAGTTTTTTCCCCTCCCCTACTCGCTGTTTGGCGGTTTCTGTCTTGCATGTGTGAAGGGCTGAAAACAGACGTACTAAACAGAGAAATAGATTTGCAGGTGGGCTAAAATAACAATGAGGATGAAAAGAAATGGGATGTGTGCTCCCAGCTTCTTTGCAACCAAGTGGATGAGGGATCACAGAGAAGAGGGCAGAGCAGAGGGACACAGGAAGAGAGGAGAACAGTCTTGTTACATTAAGTTTCTCCTGGGTCCATTTCGTTTGATAAAAGCCAGCGTGCTGTGGTCTTTTGCAGCCCTCAGCAAGGTGAGACAGACATGTCCGGGACAGACTCTAACTGTCAGGTTTAAAAAGATGAGAATTAACGAGACGCAGAGTCTAAAGACGGCTGACTTCTCTGTTGAGCATTCCCAAGGTCGTGTTGTTTGAGTCTGTCATTCACCATACCATCAATCTCCAGAATTAAAATTGTATTATATAGCATTTTAAATATTTCATGATTCATTTTTGCAAGTCTCCACACAATATTCCCACAAACCGTCCCCTTCCTTCTTCAGTCACACGCCCCTACAATATTATCCCATTATGATGTTGTCTTAACTCTCACTATCTCACCTTCTTCTCAGCGGTCTCCTTCCCTATCAGCCTGTCAGTTTCTGTAGAGGGAGTCTTTGATGTGAGCGGCGAGCTGCCTCCTCAGCGCACAATAACAGTGAGCAGATGGAGCCGGTGGAGCAGAGCGCAGAGGAGCCCAGTAGGAGAAGGACATGCTTTAATTTCTACGGTCGCCTCTTGTAGAGATGACCTTCACACCTCCGGCGATCCATCAAGATCCTTTCCCGCCAAGAGGTGCTGGAACGCTGGTGGTTTTCAAAATAAACGTCTTCCTGTGTAGAGCAGGTGAGAGTGCACAACTGCAGACTCTAAATGAGCAAGTGGAGCTGATTAAATTTGCTGCATGTTACATGTTTACATTTTCTTGTGATATATGCAACTAAAAGAAAAGTTTCGAAAATTAAAATCATGAATTTTTGAGTCTTGAAAACCTGCAGAAATACAGACAAAAAATACAACAAAACTATTTCAAACAGCAAAAAAGATGGTTAGTTGCTCTGTTTTTTTTTTTTTATCCATAAACACTATTCTAAAATATGTATAGCACCAAACACACTTCACACTTCTGAGTAGCCAAGCTTATCTTGAAAATAACAATATATATATATATATATATATATATATATATATATATACATGCCTTACTGTGCCACAAGCCTGTAAATAAAGTGAAAACTGAGCAAAAACATTCTGGTTCAAAGGGTTGAGACAAACAATTAAAGTTATTTTTTTGTGTGTGTTTTAAAAACTCTTGGGGAAATGGGGAAAATATTTTTTCCACTCGTAACAACCGAGTTATGATTAGACAGTAGGTTGTTCTGTTTTCTTGGCTGACCTTTTCATTTAACACTTGTTGCAAACTGAACACTTTAACACTGTGTTTTATTTGTTGTGTTGATCCATAAGAAAATATATTTGTGGTTTTAAGAACCAAAAACCATCTCAATGTGGTTTTACATCTCCTCTCTTGGGCTTCTCTCTGGAGCTCTAGTAACAACAGGTCGGTGAGCCAATCAGAGGAGAGGTGGCTCTGACTGGTTCTTTGTGACATCACAAAGTTACAGAAGTCCTGACGGCTGGTTTTAAGGCTCAGTTTCTTAATACAGGCTGTGTGCATTTCTCTGTGGACTGAGCACTTTGATACTTTCACAGTATTAATATAGAAACCTAGACCTGCTTTATAATCAAACAACACATGGACAATTTACTTTAAACAATATGGGACCTTTCATATAAAGTAAAATTCAGTAACTACCTGTATATAGAGCAGGGTGTCAACCACTGTATTGAAAGTATTGAAGTTAACTGTGGGCTCTCCACAGTTTTCAATCACACCCTTTTATCCATCTGAATGATTCATCACTGGAAATGTTTGAAAATGGAAACGGTGCAGTGCAGCTGCTCATCTAACCGCAGGTTGCATTTATCCACAGATGCAACATTTTTAGCTTTGTAGCCGGTGACGTGGTCGGCTCAAGGGTGTTTGGCTCAATTCTCTGGTAAAATCTTTGCTTTTAGTGGCAATACCCTCCGCGTGCTGAAAGCCTGTTTTAAGAATATTCCTGTCGAAGGCTTGCGGGTGAAGTCACTGGCTGCTTCAAACTCTGACGAATGTTTTCTTATTGCTCTTTGCCCGCAGAGAAGGTTGTATTCAAAGACGAGGAGTTATTTCAAGAATGTTTTCTGCAGCTGAATCTGCTTTTATAATCACAGCCGAGGAGATATTACCGGGACTGTATCCATCCTTATTTTTAGTGGCCGCCACCGTAGCATTAAATTCTGTGCAACTGTCAACTGGGATACGACGATGGAGAGTGATTTTCTTAGAAAATGTGTTGCCTGAACTTGTACTTATACCACGAGCCAATTTAGACTAAATGAATAAAAACATAACAAGGTGTACAAGGCTATTGGCAAGGTAAGAAAATATATTTAACTCCCACGATGAGCTACTTTCCTACAGATAAGTGGAAGGAAAACCTACATTTTCTGGTGTTTTGGCAAGCGTTTACATCCCACAATCACAATACCACCAAATTAAATCTAATCCATAAATTTGGCCACCCCTGTGCCTTTAAAAGGAAACTCTATGGTGAAAGAACAACATTCCAGTTTCATTAGTTTACACTGCTGATATTAATACTATCATTACAATTGGACATGGTTTATTTTGACTACTATTACCACTAATACAATAATAGACCCTAATAGAGGCTGAGCGAGGGGGAAAACGGGCACAAGATCGACTTGGAGTTATTCCACCCCCAGCAGCTGCAGCGGGGCCCAGAGGGGTCAGACGTACAGTAACACTTGACCCCGAGTCTGTGTGTGTGTGTGTCTGTGGGTGTGTGTGTGTGTGGAACACGCATCCCACCCTCCCACCAACTCCAGTCCCAGCAGACCAGCAGAAAGGGCAGTAACCTCTGAAGGCTTTGTTTGGTTGGCCGGAGTCTGAGCATAGGCCCACCATTGTAAGTCTGGGGACTCCTATGCTTGAGCTCTTGTTTTCTTTGGGAAGCAGGAAATTGGATGACTGGCTACCTGCTACAACAACATCCTGTACTTGAGAAGCCGTCTTTTCACCCATACCCACCTATTATTTCCCTTTTCCATCATACGCAAGTGGTCAGCCAGCACGATTTTTTTCACTCTTTTTTTTTTTTTTTTTTTCCTCTGGTCCTGGGGGCCCCGTGCGTGGGTTTGTCTAGGTTCCACTCAGGTTGAGATCAAATTGGCCCCATCCAGATGCTTCCGTTGAAAATAGTGTGCGGGGGCCAAATAGTTTAGCTTTTTGGAGCCCAACTCCACCTTGTCAAGTTAATGGCCCTTTGTGAGCTGCCTGGAATGACAGTGATGGTGCGCATAAACGAATGTTCCAATTCAAACCCTCAAACACACACATGTACACACACCCTCACATCTCCTTGGAGCTGTGTTAGTGCTTGTCAGGTCATTTCAGACTAATCACAGTGATCAGCGTCGGGTCTACAGGAGACCACTTGCCATTAGGATTACAGACAGGATCTAGGTGGGCGGTGATGAGAGCTGATTCCGATCGGACCTCAGGGAAATCTGACCCACATATGAGATATTAATGAAGATAATTATGCCATCATTGGAAAGGCTTTTGAGTAAAGCTTGCTGTGTCACAGGAGCTCTCAAAAAACACCCATAATTCCTCTTAATAAGATTTTTCGCGCCTACCCCCATACAGGAAGATTTCACTGAACTGTGAGACTGTTTTACTGCACCTGGGACCATGTGACTGATGCCCAGGGGCGCATGTGCACAGGTATGCACATAAGCCTAATTTAGCCTAATTATCAGAATGAATTGCCGTTTTGTTTCACTTCATTTTTCAGTCTGACATAATGCGCATTTTTGCTTGGAGGATGTTGTTGTATTTCAGTAGCAAGTGACATAATCGGTCCTGCTGGTATCACTTTCAGTCATCAACTTGCTGTAGCGGTTGCTAACAGCAGTTAGCCACTTGGGGATAGCAAAACAAGCTGTGAACACAACATTGACATTGTGACTCTGCTAGCAAGGAGTTTCCTGTTTGCACATCTAGCAGAAAACATAATATTGGAGCCGTGTTTCTGGTGATTCACTTACTTTGGTCCTTTAGCTGCTAAATGCTCTGCTATGTTCAGCAGTTTGGTGCAGGCCAAGTAGTTTACAGTGGGTTTATTGGAGCTTTTCCCGCTGAAAACAACTGCCTGTCATGGCTGCAAACAGGGTTGATCAGGTCGCAAAACCAAAAGTCAGGTGATTATTATTATAAGTCATTTGACTCTGTGTGATTATAAAAATATTGACTAGTGCAGCTTTAATATTTGTCATGTTAATGACGTTGTTATGTCTGTAAGTCAACCTACAACAGTCTGTACAGCTGCATCAGCCTCATCCATGCTTGTCCCCATTTTCATGGTCACCATTTCTCTGGCTCTGGCACAGGAAGCTTGTGTCCTTATTATTAATCATGGCTACAAAGGCTCTGATTGGCTAGCTGTTTTTCCAACTGAGGAAATAGCCACCAATGAGCATACCATCAGACCTGTTACACCTGACTCAATTAAAAAAAACAAAACCTAATATATGGGTGGCATCTCTGGAACTAGGCTTAAATAATATTTCATGCTTAAAAAGACATGCAAGTACACAACTATACATGCATGATTGATTACCTTTGATGTCAGCTGCTAACATCAATAGCAAATGGAAGCAAACTTAGCAAGTTAATATCTGACCAAATCGACTACACATGATAAAACCGTCAGCCAAGGAAACCTACTGTTCAATCATAACTCGGTTGTTATGGTTGGAAGAAATTATCAAGATATTTTCCCCATTTTGCAGCAGATGATTTATTCTATTTGCAGAAACAGGCAACATCTGTGTTTTATCAATAATATTCAAAATGTATAAAAAAAGAATAGTAAAAAATGTTTGACAGAAAAAAAACTATATTCTAGGTGAAGAAACTAACAAAATGAAAAAAAACAACATCTGATTCAGAGGCACTTATGGCTTGGCAACACTTGTGCAGTCTGAGTTTTCCCAGGTGGTTGTAGTCAAGCGTCAAAGGCCGTGATTACAATATTGGAACCAAAGGGGATACCCTCAAACACAATCACATCACGGTCTGATAAGTCATCACTGGCCTTAAAGCCACTGTATGACTGTACAACGAGCGCAAGTATCATCTCTGCAACAAGAGGTGGCCTCTAAAAACAGTATTTAGTACTTATCAATAGTGTATCAAAATGCAGTTCATTATGGACAGAAATCAACTATTTACAACAGAAAACAAAAAAGGAGATGCTCAGTGATTTCATCTTGGGAATAATGAAAAAAAGTCTCTAGAATTATTTGATTCTTGCAGCTTTCCAAAGAAATGAGCAAAAGTTGCATTGTGCTGCATCAGTGTCCAGTTGACCCCAGTCTCTTTCTGTGTGCTACAGGTGATCAGCATCTCCTTTTCATTATGCTCCACCCCCTCCCCCTTGTTCATTCAGAGCTGGGCGAGGCAGCCGAGTCTATGTCGTCATTTTCCAGGTCGTTCGGGGAAGCCGACTGTCCTCCTTTCACCCTCTTCCACTTCATCCTCCGGTTCTGGAACCACACTTTCACCTGTGGCACAGAAGCAAAATTGTTACCTTAGAGATTATAATGTCACATTAATATGGACAGAGCCAGATTAAAACCATTTTAAAAAGGGACTGCGTTTAACAGTTTTATTATAGTGTCATCAGGATATACTGAGATAATTGTGATAAATTTGCTTCAGACATAACTTCCTGGTGTTCCACCTTTGTAGTAATTTAATATTAATGCAGTTGAACATTAACCTGCAACTATTTTAATAATTTATTACTTAAAATTAATTAAAAATTCACTGGTTCTAGCCTGTCAAATAGGAATATTAGCTGGTTTTCTTTGTCCTCTATGAAAAATAAATTAGTTGTAGCGCTACTAGTGTATAACAGTTAATACTATGAATAAATACTGAGCTGCATAAGAACTTAAAACAATAAGTGTCTGTAACACACAGATACAGTGCAGAATGTGTTTTTTCACCACATATGAACCTGTAACAGGATCACTGTGGCTGTTCTTTCTGCTTTGCAACATGGTCAGCAGAAAAATGGACAAATAATCTCCCACAAATCTCCCAGCGCAGTATATAAACTGGCTGGGTTTGGTTGGCCTTGCAAGTTGCATGAATTGTCAGACTCAGTGTCAGAGCTCAGCTCAATTCTGGCTCAGAACCTGTGCTAGTGCAGGCAGAGAGTATCGTATGGACAGCAGGTCAGAAGAGTCAGCTATCAGGATGTCAGCCTACACAGGACGTAAGTTTACTCACAACGTGGATAGTGCTCATTTGTATCACTGCATTGTTCTGAAATGAGAATATCATGCTTTAACTGTCTGGCCAAGAACAGCAGTAAAAGCATACACTTCCTGAGAGTTGGGAAAATTCGAGGGAAAAGGTGGCAGAAACTTTAGTTACATCTGCAATGGAGAACCCTCAGCCAGGGTGTTATACACTTATTAAACATGGTAGCAGACTGCATGACCTGTGCTATATAACTCATTTATAACAACCAGTCCAACAGCTACTATGTAGATCATTCATTCAATAGTGATACAAGGCTCAGTGTCAAGTTAAATCTGAGCTTGTGTCATGCTTAAGTTACGAAGTAATGAATGTTTCTATTTTGGATATTGCAGCTTTTAAATTTGCTGAGTGTTAAATGGGTATTTATGGATTGACTAAACTCTCCAGAAACAACAATGTGTTAGTCCGTCTCTCAATACTTTGGTTCCCAGCCCCAAGCCCACGGACTCCCACTGAAGATATGACTTTATGTTATTTTTTTAAGGTCCAGTTATTTCCTTAAAAGGCCAGGCACTGTAGTTTTTGTTGTGCATTTGTTGGGGACTATTTTCAGCAGCTGATGGATACACATTTGGTGCCCTACTGCTGTTTACAGCAGCAGGATGTTGTGTGTGAGATTGAGTCGGCAAAAGTTCCATGTGTGTATTTATGGTAATGAAGGAAAGTCACCCAGTGCAACAGTGTGGCTCACTGATGTGCTTTTAATTGTTTCTGCACAACAGTGGAGCTCTATGGCTCAGAGGAATGAGATATATCCTAGGATAAATTTGTTGTAGGTTTGCGTCTTCTATGGAATTTGTTGTCAGTAGGAAAATTAAAACTATCACCAACATTATGCTTTAAGGCAGAAAAAAAACAAACATTCATACCTGTTGAATTAGGTCATAATGCAAAGAGACAAAGCTCAATGCTCTTTTACTTAGAAAAGCACACACAGTAAGTTAAAAAACGTGTTAAAAGCATCTACATTCAATCTATGAGGTGATTGTTGCAGTTCATATCTCTGTTTCTCTGTGGCTGTCCAACCTGTGTGCAGTTTAAGCTGGATTTCTGAGGTCAGGGAAGTGTTGGGTGACCTCTGTACGTCACACTGAGCATCTCCCCCTTCATCTCTGAGACTCAGATGAATCTGTTCCCACATACTGCAGCCTCTTCGTCTCCGGGTTCCTCTGCTCATCGTGACTGATTGAAAGGACGGCATATCGCCAAAGAGCGTAGGATGAGTTGGAAAACACCGGCAAGTTGCAGTGGGAGCTCTGAGTGAAGATGGAACCTGGCTGCATGTGCGGTTTGAGTGTGTTGGTCTCTCTGTACAAATGTGTGCGTGAGTGTGTGTGTGAGTGTGTTTTTCAGGGGTCTGCGAAATAGATTTAGCAGCAGACGGCAGTATGTGTGGTCACTGTGGCACCATGGCCTCATTAGGAGGAGCTGGGACACTGGGCCTGACAGACAGAGTGGGGCTTTATCCAGCAGCATCGACACATGTTCGCCCGATTTCATCAGGTCTGGAGCTGCCGCCCACTCATTAAAGCTGCATGTCATTCAGCTGCGACCACAGGATGAAAAGTATTCTGGAAAATATGCTTCATTGAAATTTAAATGCAACTCTGTTTATGCCATTAATTATCATATGTATAGTGAATATAGAGTCATTTCGAACACTCTCCACCTTAAAAAAATAGATGACGACCTTTTTAGAAGGTTTGTTTGTTAAACTTTTTCTGGTCCATTTTTTTTATTTTTAATTTTAAGCTCCATGATAATCTTAAACCACTTGGGTTATTAAGGTGTTAGTTTAAGCTGGTGGTTTATTTTTCTTTTTATAGGCGAAATTTTCATTGGGAATTCTGCTGCTGAAAAGGTGGAATCCATTTTTCTCTCTCAAATCTTTTAGTATTTGTAACATAAACCTTTCTACAAAGATTTCAACTAGATTTTGGGGCTTCTGGTATAAAATATATCTTCTCCAAAATCGCATTACTGTTTTCTCATTATTTACCTCATTCCTCTTGCAGAGGTGTAAATACAAATAGATGTACAGCTACTGTGAAATGATAATCATTATCCTTTAACATCCTCGTGTGAGGGGACGGTGGTGTACCTGTCTCTCTGTGAGGTCCAGGTTGACGGCGATCTCGTAGCGGCGGAGCCTGGTCAGGTAGTTGTGGTGGGTGAACTCGGCTTCCAGCTCCCTCAGCTGCTCCTTGGTGAACGCCGTGCGCTCTTTCCGGGCCTTGCAGCTGGAGTCCACCTTAAAACTGGACTCCTGGATATCTGGAGAGAGAAAATGCGTTTCACACAAGCTGTGGGGTGAAGTTGCTCTTGCCCTGTTTGTCTACTTCTCAAATAGTTCTCTCAAAGAAAACACACTCTATGTTATTTCATCGAGGGTTATGCATATATTCCTTCTTTTTTTTTTTAAATCACATTTGCTTAAAACAGAGCAAAAATAAATACAAAAGGTTTTACATATGATGGCACCACTTGACCGTCTATTTTCACTTTATTCACAGCTAATCTGATTTGAATTAGCTGTCCATTAATTTTGTGACCAGCCCCTAGTTGACTATTAAAAAGACCTTAAGGACCTTTCCAACCAACAAACTACAACCTCAAAGACTCTTTAGTGGGAGGCCCCTCATATAGTAAACACCAAAACCAGCACTTTAAAAAGAGACCACCCTGACCTGAGCGTATGAGCCCTGTTCACCTGTATCCTTAGTATACAGGGAGCATGCAAGTACATATGTGCATGTGTTTTTTTGCTTGTACTCTGCCTGTATGAAGATATAAGTATAAATTTGTGCATTTGTACATTCATTCATGGTGTGTGTGAGAATGTGTCGGCACAGGGCAGGGGCCACCAAACCAGCCACAGAGGGACTGAGTTAGGAGAGGAATGCAGCGGAACATCGTTAAAGCCTCTAACAAAAGAACAAAGGTGCGGATGTGTCCAGGTCTGAGTACTATGTGGGTGTGTGTGTGTGTGTGTGTGTTTGTGTGTGTGTGCGTGTGTGAGAGATTTCCAACTGGAGCACTCAGGGGAGATTCACATTAACTCATCTCTGCATGACAGCAAATACATCAGAAAAAAAAGCGTGAGATGTCTCTATGAATGTGGCAGTGGGGTTAATATTTCATAAGACAAGGGATGTGCTAAGATTTATAGATTTCTCTGCCTCCATATTCCCTGTTAAAGGTGAAATTTTAAACCTCATTTACCAGGGTAAGTACAAATGAAAGCTAGCTGATCTGACTTTCAGTAAAACTTCTCTTGTGTATGAAAAGGAATGAGTTTTTTGGTAATAATTGTGCATTGGTAGCGACACTAGCAGCTGATGTAATCTCTAGAAAATGGTTCTAATTTGTCAAAGTGAGAAGTTTTTCTTGGTGCTTGCCAGAGCACCGGGCCAGAACGTGAAATGGACTGCAGTACCTGGTCCAGATGTGACTGGGCAGACCAGGACATGTGTGCGCATGTGAGCAGTTTGTGCATATCTGCTTAACGTGTGCAAACGCCAGGATGTGTGTGCTGGAGTGCCCATGTGTCACACCCGAGCGAAACCCTCTCACTCTGGTTTAAGTGTCACTAATGACACGCTGCCCTGAGTGTGCTGGTGCTGCCTGGCCTCGGCAGGTCTGGTCTGGAGCTGTGCCAGGCAGTTTTAGTTAGACTGAACACCTGGCAGGGGCACACACTGGCTCTCACTAAACAGACCCCCAATAAATATCCTGCACAGCCAGAGGCCGTAAACTTGCAGGGAGAAGGCTTCTGCACCCAGCAGGGTCCCAAAGACAAACAGCATTTGGTACCTTTCTTTTGGGCGGATGGTGCAAAAGCAGTTCGTCTTAATCAGGACTGAATTAAAGCTGCTGTAAAGTCACGATTGTTTTAAAGTAAAAACCCCAGGCGAAAATTACACGTTTGGCTGATCACATAATTTGCGTGTGTAAAAGTGGGAGCCGGGATATCACAATGAATTAGAATCTTTTATTAGTTACACTATTAAAACCCCTTATTTACGGTTAGTAAACAGTATTCAATTAATGAATGGTTAATACCACATTATAACACTTTGTCATGTATCTGTGAGCAGATATAAGATTATCTATAAGTGTTTACTTATATGCATGAATGGGTAAATTTTACTTGATCACATAAATTATACATAATTTATTTACACATTTATCAACACTTTTAAACCCACCTGTGATTGATCATATGTGTGTGTAAAATGTTGATAGATGCTTTATAACATACTGTAATCATCACGCAGGCTTATGCTTTTATTAACTGTTTATTCGTAATGGAGTTATATCATAAGAGGAGTTATAATTAGTGAAAAATACATTAATAAAAATAAGTGTAACAAAATAATGTGAATTTTAAAATGTCCTTATATTTGCTCACAACTATATCATAGTATGCTATAAACCATTTTTTAAGTGTTTATAAACTGGTAATAAATGTTAAGAGGGTGTAAAAATTAAGTGTTAATGTTTCGTTTTATAATTAAACTGAATTTTTTTATTATTCATATGTCAGTTTATCAGAAATTACAGAGAACATTAAGAAATATTGATATAAATAATAGTAATATGATAACACTAATAATATTTTTCATAGCATGTTTACTTGCTAATAGCAGAATGTTTACACGAACGTCTCTTTCTCTCGTTACATACTGTACTGTATTATAAAAAATACTGATCAAACTTTGGATTGAAGTCAATATCAGATAGCAGAGTGAGTGCAGGGTTTTGGACACGTCTCTGTGAAAGCACCACATTTTCATATCTGTATAAACACACACAGATACGAGCAGACTGTGTAGCAGCTCTGTCTGTAATGTGAATGCCTTCAGGACATTTTCCTAATATATGCTCTTCTACCAGCTTGAGCCATTCAAGACTGAATGGCTCTTTTTCTGAAACCAAGAGCTGATGTAGTGGTCAGACATGTTGCATGCACTCAGTGGGAGATTGTGTTACGGCTTAACGACAGGAAAATGTCAATGGATAAGAATGTAAAAAGTGGGCTCACAGGCAAGTGATTTTACCAGACGTGGTCTGGCATGTTTTCAGTGTAGTGAGTGGAGGTTACAATAAGGTAAGGAAGGGAGGGAGGGGGGAGAGGGGGTCTACACTCCCCCACCATCTTCTTCAATTAGGATTGTGTCTGTTGCAGATACAGGCCATGTAGATATTCCCCAAATAATTATTTGTGCTCTTTCTAATCTGATATACTTCAATTTGTTTGGACAAACTTTAATCCAGTTATACTCTGTTATAACTTCAGTGACAATATCTGGACAGTTATGCATCATGCAGCATATTAAACTCAACATTAAGATTTGTAAATGCTGAGTCTCACTGTCCATATGATTGAATCTCATTTAAAATATATACATTTTTTAAGCCAAAATTTACTAGACAACACAATGCTCTCTTGTATTTACTGCAAACATTTTCTTTCTTATTAAGTGCATAGGTTTAACCATCATCTTTGCAGTTTAGAAGAGTCTCTGAAGGAATGGGATGAATTGTGAATGCTGCAGATGTGTTGGACGTTGTTTTATTTTCATTCTGCCAGTGCGAAATTCAAAGTATTTAAACTTTCACACCTTTAGATGCAATTTAAACACGAACATTTCCTTTAGCCTGTTGCTCTTGCTATAAATATAACATGTAAGACCATCACAGATATAGTTACTTTTTTCTTCCTGTAAGTAAGTGTGAAATATGATAGGAGGGATAAATTACACTGTAATCCAAAATGCATACAGTGCTAACAACACCATTCTTATTATATGAGGATATGCAAGGACATGGAGCTCATTCTTTTGTGGCAAAACATGGTGAAGGTAGCATGTAATATGAATACTATCATCTTATGTCTTCTGGTGTATTTATTACATGATCTCTTTATTGTTTTCAATAGTTAAAAGTTCTTAAATTAACAATCATTTGCTCTTTTATCATCAACTACAGTGGGATTATGTGTGAATTTATTTGAACGATTCACTTCTGAGACTTATAAATCAAATAATAATAAATTCAGTCTGAAGCACCTGTGATGCCTTTTAACACTTTTCCCCCCATAACCCTGATGTCATTTTTTTTTTACCAGCATCATGTGGCTGTGACTGTTATAAAACAATGGTCTATTTCCAACGGATACAGGAGCGCAATGAAACGTTCAGATGCCTCGTTAATCATTTCAGCATTTTGTAAGCCCCCGAACAATAAGAGGATGCAACTGTTACTTAAAGTGTGTGTCTCGAACACAAATGTCTCGTCACCTACTCACCTTTCACATAGTGATCTGGTGAGAGTGCAGCTTTAAGATGGAAATAGAGGGAATTTGTGTCAATGCCAGCTGTGATATAGGGCGAGGAAGAAATCCTTAACCTTGACATATCTAAATGTTCAGGAGCAACAATGTCCGTATAGCATTTTTTACACTTGTCTATTGTTGCAGAGAAAATAATGGGAATCAATTTTTTCATTTCTAATCCAAGTAAATTAAGAAATTTTGCCAGATCAAGAGTTGAGCTGATTCCTTGGAACATTTCCATGTTTCCTCCCCATCTCTTCTCTATATTTCCACCACCACTATACACCAGTGTACAGTAGGAAAAAGAGGAATGTCCATTCTGATTTTTAATGCTCCCAAATGTGCATTTTATTAATATGTGTTTTCCTTTTCTAAGCCTCCTGTGATGAGCTTTTGGATGCTCTTCTTTTCCCTATAAACCAGAACACCCCAGCTGACTCCCATCAATCACAGCGTAAGCCTTACTCACCTGTGACATCTCTCTTCCTCTTATTGGAGCTCTTCTTGTCTGAGTCGGCCGACGCCACGCTTTGGGGTGAGTATTCTCCCTCCAGGCACCCGGGCACGGTACCTGGCAGCCTTTCTCCCCCTACACTGTCCAGCTCAGGCCCTCCACTCCCGCCGCCACCTACTACTGCGGGTGCGACGACAGGCGCGCAGGCCTCGGGTGCTCTCACCCTTGTCTCACAGGGGTTGAACTGCCAGTCAGCTCTCTGGTAACCCCCCTGGCTCTCTTGGTAGAGTCTGTCGTCTCGGGGGTAGGCTGCGTGCGGCGCGGTCGGCACCAGGCAGGAGCTGGAGAAGTCTGTGTAGGCCAGGAACTCGGGCTTCTGGTGAAGGGAGAAAGGGCCTTGCTGGTAGGGCGACTGGAGGTTTGCTCCCGGGACCCCTGAGTGTGGATTCCTCATGCAGCCCCAGATGGGACTGCTGGGGTGGGCGCTCCGCATGCAGCTGCTGGCTGGCTGATCCATGGTGATGCAGAAACACTTCACACACTCTTCAATAATGTCTTATTACAAGTCTTTTCGTGGTGAGGAATTTTAAAGCCCCCCCTTTAGAAAGTAAGTTAGGTCTTGAAATCTGTATCACTTCTGAGAAATATCCAGTCCAGCTGACTAAATGCACATCATCGTTTCACTGCATCCACCGCTGGAATACTCACTGCTGTCAGAGGCTGTTGACTCTTCCACAGTCCAGAACGCGTGAGGATAGACGCCTTCCTGTGACAACGTGTTTCCCTCTCTCTCTGGGAGCATGTGTGACGTCCTTTGGAGCACTCTGATTCCTGACACACTCTCACACACTTTCTCCCCTGGTCCTGCACTCACACACACACACTCTCTCTCCCTGACTGATCTGAGTGGTTTGTGGCTCGGCAGGAGAGCTGCATCCGCAACTGCATGACTCCCCTTCTCGGGCTGGCTGTTTTCACAACTCTTCTAAGGCATTCTTGACAAGTGAGCCCTCCTCCTTTTTAAACGTATAGGTGGGAAAGAGTGGCAAGTTTATGGAGTGTAACGTGAGATTGCAGAGGAGGAGCCCTGCCGGCCACATGTTGGTAGTACCCTCCAAACAACCCTGCTTCATCAACTATTAATCACGGGGGAAATTTTATATGCACATCTAATGGGCTTTCCAGACGTGGGGCTTTTTAAAGGGACATTGTCTGTAAAATATAAAGCGAGCACCCACCCACATGGGAGCTGTGGACCTCGACTTATTTCAGCTCCTTAGCACTTTCTGACACCCAATTTAGTTCCCTTTTTTTGACACCCTTTAGAGGAAAGTTAACCCTAACCCTTTCCCTCTGCACCCCTGATCCCTGCCTGTCCTGTCCAATCTAAAAACTTTTTTTTCTCTCTCTCACTTTGTGTGTGTGTGTGTGAGTGCGCACATTAATGCTACACACCCAAATCCACCTGGCTGGACTTTCCTTTACTTTGAGGTGATAGCAGGACTGGATTTGACATTGGTTACGCAGGCTCTCACACCTCTTGAGATTTTCTCACTTTAGTGAAACACAATATGAAATTTCAAAGCCATATTTCAAAAATACAAGCTCATATTTTCTCTTAGCAAACACTATAGCTGAGGGACTGTGCTATTTTTTCTTTCTGTTTCTGTGTGGAGCTCCTCTTACTCATTAGATATGACGTTTTAAGCAGTGGCGGCAATTGTGTGTGACAGCAATCATATGTAGATGAACCACATCTGGATCAAGCAAGGATGTAATTATTCAATTTTCTGATCACTGATTTTTAATCTCTGCACGCTACTCACGATAGAAGCCACTTCCCATGAAGTAATGTCTCTAATACCATTAAAACCTTTCTGGCTAAACCAAACTTTGGACTAAATTTCAGCGTATCCCTTACCCAATAAACCCACTGAACCACACTTTACAGAAATGCACAGTTTTGCCTCATACTGCTCATATTTGTGAGCTGAGGTCTGCCTTCCTCCTCGTGGTGTCCTCACTTTGCTCCTGACCTCTCAGACAGGAGGGGAGGTGGATCACACCTCCACCGAGAGGACAGGGGAAGAGAGAAGTAAAGATTTAGAGATGGAGGCTATGAGAGAAGAAGAAAGAACGGAGATAAAACCGTACCTTAAAAAGAAAGGCACAACTTGTTATGAGGTTCTGCTGGTGAGGGCTAGGGGAAAAAATAAAATCGGTTATAAACCAGATAAAATTACCCTTTATCATTGTCTGGACACTAAAATATAATCTGACCCTCTTTTGTAGACAAAGTCATTCAAGAAAAAACACAAAAAAGAGAGTGAAAAAATAAAAAAAGATCTGAATGTCCACTGTCTCAAAGGGAAATGGAAAAGGGAAAAAATAAAACAAGAGATAAAAAGAGGCCAAGAGAAAATCAGATTAGGAGAAAGCCAACAAAAAGCAGGAGAGGACTAAAATGAGAGAAGGAAGAGAAAGTCAGATAGAGCGAGCAAAAAAGAGAGAGACAGAAAGGAGAGTGTTTGAGGTCACACACCAAACCCTTTCCATTTACCCAGCGAATTGTTGAGCCATGAAGCATCCCTCGCTTTTACTGGCAGTCTGAGCCCCGGCCGCACCGCAGGGACCAGGGGTTACACTACATTTGTGGTCAGAGCAGGGGCCATCTGTGTGTCAGTATAAATTAAAGTGTGTGTGTCTGTGTGTGTGTGCTGTGAAAATATACGTCAGTGAGGCTGTGTGGTGCACGTGTCTCAGAGGAAGAGATAAATGGTGTTTGTATGTGTTTTTGTGAATGTGAGAGAGAGAAGTATTTTCTATTTTCTCTGTGCTGAGCAACTTACTGCTCACTGGCATTTTGTTCTCAGGACTGTGCATCATTTAATTCAATAAAGATTTATTGAAGAGGTCGGTCACTAACAGGAAAATAGGTTCACAGTTTATTCAAAAGATGTATTTCTATCATTGAGGTTTAATAAGAATTGATAGTGCAAAATAAGCTAACAAGCTACGTTAGCTTCCTCTATTTAGGATTCTCCAATTCAAGGTTCAGTTTTTTAGGCTGTCAATCTTAACATTTTTTTAACACTCTTAACAAATCCCACAAAAAGACCAAAACCAAGAATCCAACCAACCAACATCTACATTTCATGTTCTATATTGTCTGAGTCCAAAGCATGAGACACTGTATCTTAATCCTCTGTGCTGTAGAGCTCCATCCATAAACTATTAAAAAACACATAAAGAAACTATACTGTTGCACTGGGTGACATGTTCCGTCATTACCAATCCACACACACACCGTAGTTTATTTTGACTCACTCCCGCACACATCTTCCTGCTGCTGTAAATACTCACTAATACACCAAATGTGTATCCATCTGCATGTGAAAATAATCCTTAGATATATGCACAATCTACTTGTGTTTGAGTAATGTTTCCTAAAAACGACAGTGCCCAGCTGTTTAAGGAAATTACTGAACCTTTTTGAAAAATAAAACTTTGTATATGAGACCAGCTTTTAAAGATTTATGCCATTAGTAGTAATAAATAGGCCACAGACAGGGTAGGGAAGTCAGAAAGTATTCAGAGTTGGACTAAATCATTTACTGGTTTTGGTCTTTTCCTGGGATTTGTTGGCAATAAGAAAATTCTGAAATAACACCAGCCCCATCCTTTCAGAAACACTGAAGCTTAATTGTATTTTTATTTTTTTTTAATGACAAGCCAAATCTTCTTCAGTGTGTTGCTACATGTTTCACACAGTACTGTGGCGGTAATAAATGTGTGTGAGAAACCTGTTTGTGAACTCAAACTCAGTCAAACACACCACGGACTGCAGATAAATGAGCTGGACATGAGTCACATCTCCCCTCACCCTCCGGACAACCTGTTTCTGTCAGTCTAGCACTGGGGGTGTGTGTGTGTGTGTGTCTGTGTGTGTGTGCGCATGTGCTTGTGTGTGTTTGTACATAACTGAGAGAAAGTAAGAGTATCAAATATAGAAAAAGAGAGTAAGATATTTTATATATGTACACATACAGTAAGTTTTGTATAATGTTGGTCTGTTGTCATGTGTGCGTAGCTGCAATCTTCCATATACATTTTTGTGCATGAATGTGGGTGAATGTATGTGTGTGTGTGTGTGTGTGTTTTCATTTGATCCATCTTCGTGACACGGGCGGGATTAGGGCCTTCCATCAGTCTCTTGTGTCTGACAGCGTGACCCCCTCCGACCCCACAGGCACGTCACCTGGGTTTTACTGGACTGTGGGAGTCCCTTATCTTTGCTACTGTCCTGATGACGAGTGGGGGGATGAATATGAGAAGGAAGGACGAGGGGAGGAGAGAGTGGGGGAAAAGGAGCTAATTTCCAAAAATCAGTGAAATAACTCTGGCACTTCAACCTCATACAAGTATCTGGTTAATTCACTCCATTATTGTGCAACCGTCAGTGGCACTGAGATATAATCTTCTGCCGTGCTGACAGATATAGGACCAAATAAACAGGAGTACTGGTTTGTTTCACTCCTGCTGGTGGAGCCAAGAACAAAATCACAGCATGTGATCAAATCAAAAATGTCAGTGGTACAAAAGCATTGAAACTTAGTGCTTAGTTTGCTCAGTCAAAAACACAGAATTAAATGCAGTAAAATAATAAAGTATCAACATTGAATATACTTCTGTTACCAATGACTTCCACACCTGCACATGAGCAGTAGACAATCATATCCCATCTACAGATGCTGCTTAATGTATAAACATTACATAATATTTCATGAGCTCATTGCAGGTTTGGCGTGTAAAGCATTATTCTGAAAACTAAATTGTATTAGTGCGATTGAACCACAGATTGTATTATTATAAATACAAAGCTATCGTGTAACAACTTATTATATTGTGTAATGAAATGTGTCATGTTTTTAAGCTTAAGCGAACCATATCCGTTATTTTCTATGAGTTCTATTCAAAAAAGGAAAATGAAGGAATAGCTGGAAGTGGTTATTTGTGCCCAACCTGTTTCAGTAAGAATTTATCCTTCACAATAGACTGTATAAACAGCTTCAGGCACAGAGAGAAGAGGGTGAAATGGATGGTGTGTGTTTTATTCTTTAGTTTGCCAGCAGTATTACCTGAAGTTGTGCGCTGTGTTGGCTCAGTGACAGACTGCTGTTCTGACGAATGGACTGGATTTCGAGCCAAAACAGAAGGATGTTGCCAGCTTAGCTTCTCAAAAGGAAACTAGAATGGTGTTAGGTCCTCTGCATGAAAAAGAACGTTTTTTTCTTTAAATAACTAAGTTTTACACATTTCCAACTTAAAGCTGCATTTATTATTATTCTTTTACAATTTGGGGAGAGCGCAACATAGTCTTAACACCACATTGACACTTTATCACTTTATTAAGTTGGTAAGGTGAATGTCTTAGCATCAGATGCCTAGTTACACTTCCAGCAAACACTGAAGTTGTGTCTCTGGTCACTTGATGAATGTACTTTAAGTCTAACATTCACTCTTTTTTTTTTTTCGCTCTGGTTCGGTCTCCACCAACTCCAGTAGGAGATATCTGGCTCTTTTTATAGCATTGTGGTTGAAAACAGCTGCTTTCTTCTGCAGCTGGAAATCACATTGATGACATCAGTGAGAGTGAGTCAAGAACATTCAAACCAATGCACTGAGCTAAAAGACGCAAAATTGAAAGTAAATGAGGGTAACAAAGTCTTGAGCAACACCTTCCATATTGTATGAAATAAAAAATATTGATTAGAGCGTCTTATTCAAGTATGACCAAAATGTTAGTCTAACCCCATAACCTTAACTGAACGTTTACTTTCTTAACCCAAAGTTTAACCAAAGGCTGTAAAAATGCCTAGAAATTACTTTTCACAATCTCTGTTGGAGGAATGTGTTACATTACATTAATAACCACAAATATTAAATAATAACATTTAGATAATGCAGATTTTGGGCTGAGGTAATGAAATTTTATATGGCTGTGTTCCATAACGTTTTATAATATGCTCACCCATCGAGTTTTACCTTTAAAAAGCAAAAAATAGCATGGGCTGCTGTAGACTGAAATTACTGGTAGAATCAATGGCCCATGTGATGATGTTGATTCCACCCAGTTGTGCCACTTTTTATTTGATTGGGTGGGTAAAATGGTTTGGAGCTATATTTATGATGATTGGGTGGGTTTGAAGCTCTGACTGGGCTACTTGTCTGTCAAAACTGGCAACCAGACCTGAAGTGATTAGTCAATTAATCGATTAGTTCATAATCTACAAATGTATTTATTTATTTATTTTTTAATCGCTCAGTTGTTATTTCTAAAGCAAAAATACAGAAGGTTTTCGGGTTCCAGACTCTGTTGTGAGGATTTCTGTTATTTTCTCTGCTTTCTATCTTTATAAACTGAATATCTCTGTGGTTGTTTGACTTTTTATTGCTCAAACGTTTAATGGATTAATCAAGAGAATAACTGTTAGGTTAATCAGTCATGAAAATAGTCATTGGTCTTACTGGAAACACTGAGTGTGAACTTCAGTGGGCCTCACTGGCCCCAGATCAGGACACCTCTTGAATAAACAACTCTAGTTCATAGGATCCATTACATCACCACAAACCAATAAATTAATTTGGCAGTATTTAATTTACAAATAATGGAAAACACAAAACTGCATCAAATAATGAGCAACGAGTAACAGTACATGTGACAAAGCTCATTACAATGCCTGGCCACAACAGTACAGCTCTCAGCATTTTTACTAATGGTTCTGTTGGCTCAGATGTTGATACAAAATCTCAGACTGTCTGACCGATCCATCAAAAAAAGCTACTTTTCTTACACATAAAGCAAATCTGCAAACTATCTGCTGATTGTCCCTGAAAATGTATTGTCTGTGAGTATTACAGCATTTATGTGTGAGTGTGAGAGTGTGTGTATGTGTGTGGGAGGGAGGAAGGGAGGGGGGACACCCACAGGTGCTAATAATCACATATGATCACATATGATTGGAATCAGGTGCTGGCAACAGTTTCTTGCTATTGTGAGGGAATATTAGAGCTCTCTGAGGCTTTGGCCGCTCATCATCTTGCATTGTAAAGTTGTTTACCATATTTCCATAGTTAGATTTTCTGAGAATATCCTACAGGTTAAAGCCAGGTTAGTCCACAATATATCCGTCTGAAATCGGAGGCATAATAGTAACTATAAGCAAGAGCATGGAGGTCTGAGAAGGGCAATGTCAGTCAGCTGGTCAGTTTAGTTTTAGATTTTAGGGCAGTAGGACTTTCAGATGAACGCTTCACTTCTTATGAGTGAACAGATTTCTAAAAAGCAGAAACTGATTTATTTTGTGCAGTGCACAGTCGCTTGGCTGTTTAAAAATGAGGGGTTCGTTCAGAACGTCCTGTCTCGCACAATAATGATGCAGTAGCGGCGATTCTCTCTGTTTTCACGTCACCTTTTGGTATCATCTCAGCTGGCTTGGAACTGCAGCGTACCAGGTACCAGGTGCTCTCCACAACTTCTGTCTAATGGAAAACCAAAAAATACTTTGTGGACTTTGTGTTGTTTGGTACTGTGCAGTTAGTGTACAGAGGGTTGATCAGTGCTTGCCTGACGGGAGCAGTGATAGTGAAAAGCGCCAAAACAGTAAAGTAGCACGCTTTAAAACCAAAACAATGAGCTGAAAGACGCTAAAAAAGCTCCAGAGTGCTGAAGGGAACTGCAGCGTCAGGTGATAATTTTCTCTAGGTTCATCACTACAAGTGACCCTTTTAACATACAAGTAGTCATGTGATCCATTGTTAATATAAAAATATTGGTTACAGTTGCTTTAACAAAAAGAAAAAAAGCTAATTTAGCCACATAATACCATAAGGGTGAAAAACAATCAAAATGATCGACTTCTGAATATTTTTACTTGATCAACTTTAGCATTAGGGAATAAGGTATGACACATGCTGAAGCCTGTTTTATTTGAGTGAAATTAAACTTTAAAGCACTCTTCAATTTCATATAATTTGTAGAGGGAAAGAATGGAAACTTTCACCTGAGTCAGTGAAAAGTTTGAATTAATAGTCCACTATGATAATATTTTTCTTTAATCTTTCTCCTGATATTTTCTGGGATGCCACTAACATTTTTTTAACAGCAAAAATATTTTTAGTTTTAAGATTAAACTAAAATATGTGACATGTTTGAATTCCGAGTGAACTCCCCCTGACAAAGTGCCAAATGTGGTGGTTATAAGAATAAATTGTTCCTCTTTTACTTCAGTGAATAAGTGGAATTTCTAAATTCTCAGTGAACTGACCCCAAACATATTGTCTTGTCTATTATTATAGGTCTACAGCTTCCACGTTGGTTCACATTACAACAATGAAAACAGCTAATCTTTACCTCACCGACACCACACCACAAAAACTAATTTCCCTGCTGCCACAGTATTACCACATACTGTATAAAATGAGCAGGACCAGGCTGCGTCTCACAGTGGAAGCCAGGCTACTGATTTCATTGGCAACTGCAGCAGATTTTTGTTCCAGCCACATTCTCTCTCAGTTGTGGCCCACAGTGTAGGTTAATACTTCATTCATGGAAAATCAATTGAAGAGTGCTCTCTAGTGGTTTCAAGTTGGAACAGCTGAAATAAGCCTGAACATTCACTCATTTAGGAGTCAGTTCATCTCCTTGTGGACAAACTGTCAGTGGTATTTTCCTTTATTTCAGACAATGACTGGATTAGTGGCTTTCATAATTTTTCACATACATGTATTCAGCACAGAAGTACTTTTTTTTTTTTTTTTTAAAACCTTGAATCCCAGTTGTTTTTCTTATTCCAGACGTCCAAAAAATGCTAGTCATCAGTCTTCTTCGGGCAGTTAAGTGTTGTGTGGGACAGCTTAGCAGCAGGATGCAGTATTATTTCTTTGAAGAACAATCAAATACATTATACACGTTTAAAATATTATGTAACTGGTGTGCTCATGCCAGAGACAGATAAATCAATCTGGCTCCACAAACTTACCTCTCATCCATCATTATTTAATAGTGCATACCAAATTTCATCCAAATTTCAGGTTATTGTAGAAGGTAAGAATCTGGCTTTCAGGGCTGCGTGCTGTTACTGTGGTGAAACTGCTCTTTGCTCTGACCTTAACAGTATTTTCACACACACATTCTCATGCAAACTGCTGCAATACAGGAAACCAGAATCAGCAACACAAAGCTGCTTGCAATCACCTCGGCTGTTTAACAGCACCAAACACAAGATAAATCAAGCTAAATGACTGTGCGGTCCAAGGAATACCCATGTTTTTGTGGGTGTCAGGAGGGACTGATCGGGTATGCCGGTGCATGTATGTGTGCGTGTGTGTGTGTAGTTGTGTGGACAGTAGCACTATTGCGTGTTCATGGATTACCTTCCTTCCTGTCTGCCTCATCTTGTTTCCAAGCAGCACAGGGCTGGACTTCCTGCTTTGGGAGATGGGACTCTTTGAAGAGGCCTACTGAGCGTGCTCCCTGGAGGGTTGTCAGGATCAGCCTTGGCTAACAAACACCTCAAAAGGGAGCAAAGTCACTGGGCCAAACATTTCCTCAATCACTGAACACTAAGTCTGTGGGGTTTACACTCCCGGGGCACAGGGGCACCAACTCCCTAATGCTCACTGTGGTGAGTTTAAGCTGCGCAGAGGAATGAAACTGTTCACACGCAAGGAAGAGGACGGCAAGAAATGCATACGAACCACACCCTGTCACATGGACATTAGGCATGTAAGAGAACTTTCTCATACATGTATGCAAGAGCACACACAAAAGAACCAACCTCCACCCACATATCCACATGCAGGTAAAAACATCCAAAGACGTATGCTTAGAAAAAAAGGAAAAGAAAGGAACATCCTCTTGATGGGTGTGCACGGACTCACACACTTGATTTCCCTGCAGTTTTAGCAGCAATGACATACATAAAGGAGTTGTGATTTGTGTTTACATGTTTACAGTTATCGCTCCTCATGCGATTCCTGCAAAAGGAGGGATGAAGGGAAAATGAAAGCAGGAAAGTCCTGTCTGAACAGCAGCATCCTGTTTGCATCCTGTGTGTGTGTGTGTGTGTGTGTGTGTGTATGCGCGTGCAGACAATTAACACTGCAGGTAAAGTGCACGTGCAATAGGATTTTTCAATGTATATTAATGCGCTTATATTTGCATATGTGGGACCCTGGGTTATGTGCATTTGTGTCTGGGTATAAATGCATACATGCATTATTTGTGAGTTACATGCACAGTAAGGCTGCAGCAACAGGAGCCTCTTAGTGCCAACAATTTAGGGAAAGGGATTGTTATTTTTAAAGGATATGATGCTTTCAGTAAAAATATTGTTACTGTCATACAGAAACAACAGTGCTGTCAACTAAATGACTCATTGGGAAACTTTCATTGTAAGATAATCAGTTGGAATACCCCAGCCTACTGATGTTATGTGATTTGTGTGTCACTTCCTGCTTACAAAACATGGAATTAAAGACATTTATCTTTGCTGTGAAACTGTGATTGTCTACAAACAGTCTCACCGAACTTCCACGCAAAGTTTGTGCAAAATAATGTCCATTCAAGTTAACTGGGATTATTTTACACACCACTTGGAGCTTTTTCTGGGGCTTTCAACTGTATCATTAGTGGGTAGAGTTTGGATCTGCCAGCTTAGAAGTTGTTGTGATTTCACTACACAGAATTTATAGAACTGTTTGTCCATGTTGGCTTTAATGAAAAGCAAGAAAATTCAATTTATTGACCTTGGAAACTGAGCTTCCAAATAGATCCACCTCCATGATGAATGAGCTAATACTATCTGTATTGAAAGCTCCAGAAAAAAGTTTTTTTCTTTAAACATTTTGAGTTTTACTTCATCTAATCTCATGTCTGTATCTGGAATTATCCTTTTATATGTAATCTGTATCACTGTGTTACACTTTTTTTAACATCCCTAACTTTGAGCATTGGTTAGGTAACATTCTGATTACACCTTCATCAATACTTATTGATTGCTTGGTCACCTATATGCTGATCAGTCCTTCATCTTCTCACTGGAGTGAGTGTGGAAGTTTTTGAGGAAAACATTTTGGACCTTGCTGGTACCAGTATTTCTGACAGTATACAATGAAGGATGCGAAGAGAAATAAGAAACAATGGGACAAAAAGGCCTGAAGTCAAACTCAAGCTCACAACAGCAATAGTAGTTTACCCACTGTTATAAATGATTCCAGCTTCATTGTGTGAGGTATTTCCATTGCAATCACTGTAATGGAAATAATATCAGCGGCATGTTCAGCTGAGTTAAGCCAAAGCATGTAATAGATTGCCAATGGCATAATCCAGTGTATAATGACAACGTGTGACCACTAAAACTTTTGGGCTTCAGTCAGAGTCATGTCTGAGCTGTCAGAGCCAAAGCAGACGAGGGCATGATAAGACACAAAGTGTCTATGGTGTGAGATGAATTGCCACTGACAGCCACCATTATGATAATTACCCTGTGTGTACATATACCAGTGAAACCCTATAGGGGTTCAGAGTGCGGTCAAGCCAACAGCAGAGTAGGGCATGATATCATGTGTGGTATAATATGCAGTGCCAGAACAGGCACAAGAAAACAAATGTCTATATTTAGCTGGCTGACGCTTTTACGATGATGGATACTGTACCGAGTGAGTCAGCCCTCAATCAAAAAGAGGAAAAAAAAAGGAAACGGTGGAGGAAGAAAATAAAAAGGAAGGGGAGGAAAGAAATTCCAGATGTCAACAGTAAAGTTTGTCCAGCTCCGGTTTGTGGCCACTGGAGCTTTGTGTACCTGCCCCTGCTAAAGCCATTACCTCCGGCTGCAGCGCTGGGGGAGCTGCACAACAAAGCCAGAGAATTCTCGGAAGCCCTTCAATCAAGCTCTCCAACATCGTCCCGACACTGCTGCTTCTCGCTCTCCTAAGAACACACTGTTAATTTGACAGGGTGGAAGAAGATGAAGGTGTGCCCTGATCCTGCGGTATTGTGTAATGTTTGCGCGTGTCCCTGAGTGCGTAAGTGTGTTCCTGCACATGTGTGTGTGAGTGCGTGATGTGTAGCAGTGGAAAGTACATTTACTCAAATACTGAATGAGTCTGTATTTTCTTTAAGTATTCCTGTTTTCTGCTACCTAACTGTACAACTCTTTACTGCACTACAGGTTCAGGTTTATGGTCATTTCTACATATATACAGGGATGCCATTACAACACAGAACATACATTGAGGACAATAAAGTATAGGTGCCAAAAACTAATAACTGTAGACTAACACTAACAACTGTCAACTAGAAGTTAACATGTGCAAAAACCAGTCAAAGTCCTAAGGAAAAAAGTATTAGTAGTCTTAGTAAGATGTATGATGATTGTAGCCAACTTGATGGGCTGGTGAAATTAGTGTGAAACACAATTAGTATTTATTAAAAATACAACTAGAAAAATGGGCTCAATAGAGTGCCAGACCTGCACCACCAACAACATTCACCAGACTTCAGAGAAAAAAAAATCCAATCCATAGTAAATGATCTGTATCTGCCCCAAAATTGAATGGGTTCTTCCCTGGCCCATGCCCCATCCCTCCAACAATTTCGGTGCAAATCGGTTCACTACTTTTTCCATAATCCTGCTAAAGCAGACACTGTGAAAACATGACGGATATTTGCTGTAGTTACTTTCCAAATTAAGATTTTTACCCCCAAAATACACTATTTGGCCACAAGTATGTGAAGCCCCAGAATGAGGAGAGGAGTGTCCACATATTTTTGGCCATGTAATGCCTAGTATGATGCATTGTTAGAGGTTAAACCAACCAGCAGTAAATAAGCTAGTTCAGTATTCAGCTAATGCAATATATCAATATGAAACATATGCAAAATCACAAATAAAAAAAATCGAATGTATGTTTATACCACGAACTGCGCTCCACTGTTACACATTACATCAGACAACACCTATCACACATATACAGCAAGAACATCTACAATTCATTTGGTGGTGTTAAAAATTTCTCAAAATCACTAAATTGAGAATTTTGTTAAATGATAGCACAATAAGTTCACACCATTAGAGTACGACTGACAGAACAGACAAAACCAATATTACCAAGCTCTACTCATAATACAATAAAAACCCAGTAATATAATTTAGAATAATGTTATTCTGTTATTATTTTTAACTCTCTGAAAGAGGTCTTCTGCATAATGTGCACATTTACTTTTGATACTTTATTTAGCCAATAATGCTTCAGTACATTTACTTTTAGATTTTTACATGCAGGACTTTTACTTGTGGAGTATTTTTACTTGGTGGTATTCCTACTTTAACCTCAGTAAAGGATCTGAATACTTCTTCCACCACTGATAATGTGCATCTGCCTACTCTTATTTCTCCGTCTGTGTGTGCATGTGAGTGTGTGTGTTTGTTGCGTGTTGTTTTTTCTGTGGGGACATGTGTGTGGGTGTTACACATTAAAGTAAAGCAGTTGGTCGGATTGTGGTTTCCAAAATCATCATGCTGTCCTCCAAAGTCCTGTTCAGTTTGCTTGTCACCTCTGTGGATGGGCATGCTTCATTTCCAACATTTTTCCATGTTCTTCTTCTCATGTCTGCGCTTTGACCACAATCAACCCCCCCCCACCCCACTCCTCCTCATGCAACATCCCTCCTGGAGGGAGAAAATGGTCCCCATCACTTTCACTTTGAATTGAGCTGAACCAGACGTTGCTCGCTGAGTGTTGTATAATGTGATGATGAAGTCTGGGTGGCTCTCTCATGTATCTAATACAACCCTCGGCTCCCTCGGGGGCTCTCTCAGAGATGTTTTGCAACCACGAAATGAGAGACAACTGCCAAACATGTCGGAGGAAATATGATGCTGCGTACACGGCTTGTTACAGTACTGACTGCCAAAGACATTAGCTGTGATTATCTTCACTGCTTTTGTTGCTTTAAACTCACCATTGAACATGGCATTCAAAAGCTTACTTATTGGCATCATGGAGGTCTCTAAAATAAAACATTAAAATTTATAACACTTCTTCTTTTACATTTTTACACTAAATGCTGCAATAAAATATAATATTTTATGGCATTTTGAATAGTGCTATTATTTTAATGTATTGTATAATAAAACAAGAAGATAATGTTGCCACGTTTCAAATTGATGAATGTACATTAAAATGTTACAACAATCAAATCGTGGCCATAAAACTAAACTGTTTCACATTTTGAAAAATGCATTTTAAATGGTAGGTCTATATAACAAAAGGAGACCTTAAACCTAATGATATATTCTGTTGTCTTATGTCTGTGAAGGATTTTATAGTTTTGGCTAAAATCATGCACGGTCACTCCCGTCTGTGTTACAGAAAAGAGTCAGAGCACCTCGGTAATTTTACTTTTTCTCTGAAGAACATGTTGTAAAGTGGGAAAAGAGAAATGTGACACATCGTATGTAGTCACTGTTAATACCAGACTTTATGTCAGGTTTGTTCTGGTCTGATTTCAAGTCTCAAAATGCTTTGTGCTTATTTTATAATCACGATACGGTGCACATTCAAGTCCTGAACAAGTCTCTCAAGGTTATACTTAAACTTTCTTTCTTTCACATCTCTCTATTTAGATCATTCATTGCAGATTTTTTGCTTTGCTTTCACAAACATAAGTGCTTCCATGTAACTTGTACTTTTGTCCACATGCTCTTACTCACCAGCATCTATGGATTTTATTTATTGATCTAGTGGACTCTACTCTAAAGAACGTGAAGGCCCAGTCACTCTGCTGTATATAAATCAAAGTGTGCATAAGGTCTGTTTGGACCTGATGACAGCTCAAGGACCAGTGAAGAAGCAAGGAAAAGACATGCCTCGTCATGTGTGGAGACTTTATACAACACTGCCCTCTACCTAACGCTGAGGGGGCTTCAGTGACGTGTGGGAGAGGAGCTCTGGCTTTTGCTCTCACTCGGCACAATATGGTATTTATTTAACTTTGACTGACTTGAAATGTGACAGCCAATGATGAAATATAGTCTCGTAACAATATAACACGGTGTAACCTGGCAGTCACAACTCTGGTCTATATGCGTCATGGATCAGATGTGGCCTAATCTACAAACCACAGTCCTTCAGTGACCTGAGAGAGTTAATTTCTGGATAATACATTTGTTAAACACATGTAACATAACAGACTTTGTCAGTGAGGGAATGGGAAAGTACGGAAATTATAGATAGATAATAAATAAATTAAGATATAAATTAAAATAACAATGTCTTTTTCTTTTCAGAAAGTGGACAAGTTATCCTTTCTATAGATCCTTTAACTTATACTTTTCGGATGTATGTATTATTGATTTTCTTGAATAACTAAAACACAGTAGATCAAATTAATTTCACAAATTAACCTAACACTTAGTCTCAAAGTAAAAAGTCTGCTTCATCAAATATGGTGCTTAAGGTTTAAAAAGGCAAATATTCATGTGTAAAAGCACAATAAATATGATGAGCAATATCTTTTGAGCCTAGCTTGAGACACAGAGAAGGTGTAAACCCTTTTGACAGAAGGCAGTCATGGGTAGTAAATATTTAACCCTAATCAAGTACAACCCTAACTTTAATCCCTTATCTCAACCTTAATTATTTCCAATTTCTACCCCTAATTTCACGATAACCTGATTTACACTGGTAATAACAGATTTAAGATATAAGATTTATAATCTAATCTTTTATTTATTTATTTTTTTATATTAAAAATAAATAATTCATTACAGATTCTCAATCATGTTTCAAACTTGCTTTCCAAATTGAATATCTCTCTCCAAATGCTTATAGTAAAAACAATTATCAGCCTACTGATCGAGATTTCATATTGACTTCAAATAATATTTTAATTTCATTAAAAATATGTCTTTTGTTATTTATTTATTTATTTTTTATTTAGTTATTTTTCTAGTGTGTATGGAGCTGTACCTAACAAAAAAGACTATCACTATGACCTGTGCGAGTACAAAATTCTCGACTTTTAGAGCCATGATAATAGTCCCCTAACCTAACCTAAAATGGTTGTTGGAACTGTCAGTTTTCCTGAAGCACCCAGCAACTCAACCACCGTCTGTGTCTTCTCGAGCTGTCCTGCCAGGGACCAGTGAAAACAATTATCCAAACACTGCAAACACTCACTTTTTGTCAGAATCCACAGTGAAGCTGAAATTCTGCCCAACAACAGGAACTTCAAAATGCGCACCCACTGGGCCAAGATGGCTTCAGCATGTTTGGTAAATTTGATCAAAAAGCCATTACTGAGAAAAATGTTGGAATTATATAAATTTATATGGAATCAACTTGAAACTTTGCAGCACATTTAGTAATAATTGACCCTTTGGCACAAAGATGTGGACCGCTTTTCAGTGAACTCTTCATTTTAATGAAACAAAAAAGTTTGTAAAAGTTTGTGGGACACTGGGGACATCGGTCCTGTCCAGTGCTTTGAGTTGTTCTTGCCAGGTAATTTTACAAGTCCCTGTGAAGACAGATCTGACAAGAGAGAGTGGGGAGGAGAGAGCATGGGAGAGCAGAAGAGAGAGAGAGATGATAGAGCGCCTTAACATGTGCCAGAGAGAATAGGAGTTCTTCTGGAGGCCAGAGCTGCGTGTTGCTAAACCTGAGCCAGAATAAAGGCTTCGCTGTGACCTTTCTACTCCCCGCAGGGAGAGAGAGTGATGGCTGGATGTCAAAAAGAGAAGGAATGAGTAGTTAAACCTCAAACTCCTTCTCCTCCTCCAGCTCCAACTCTTGCAGGTCAGGTGCACTGTGGAGCCTGTGGTATGTGGACTCATAGGTTGAGCCTGATTTGTGCAGTCTTCTTGTTCTGCCAAACTCCTGTTGACATGCTTCTCTATGCCAATAGAAACATTTAAACCTCCTTTTACTGACCCCAAGAACAGTGACCTGTGAACGTTTTGCCAAACAAGCATTCCACGCAAAGCAAAGAGCGAAAAGAAAAAAGGAAACGTGTCGGACGATTCTTTCTGGCCGAATGAAACCGGCTCTTTTGTGGATCTCCAGCCCCGACTCCGCAGCTGGATGCTGAGACCCTGTTCTGATTGTGATTGAAAGTGGCAGAGGTAATCACGCATCACTATTTGAGAACCTCTTCAGTATGAATGGAGCTTGAAGCTTCTTAGGAAGAGAACAGTACCTTCCTGCAGTGTGCAACAGAAACGATAGATTAATAAGACTGAATGAATTACACTTTACAGCACAGTGAATCATAGCAACGTAAAGCTAAAGCTTTAAGTTTGGCAGTTGAGGTGACCAAAACTGTTACATATGGTCTTCCACAGTAATAACCACCCTTAACCTTTGGCCTATAAAAGCATGAAAACATTATATCTTATGATTACAAGCATTTGAGACGGCATCAGCATCTTCAAACTTTCCAACAATCTATTTAAGAGGCCAAACTGTGTAATACCTCCAACCAAATTTGGATAAAACAGATTCTTTAAACCTGCAGGAAAAACAGGAAACAGTTGCAGGTCGTAAAATCAAAACAAAGCTGAAAAAACACAGCTAAACTGCAGTGATCATTTGCTAACAGTTTGTTCCTATGAGCAACACCTTTCACACTATGCCAGTCATCTGACCCAATGATGATATAAACATATTGATTAGTGCAGCTTTAAGTACAGTGAGTCATATCCCCGTACAAGCTAAAACTTGTTTCTGCTTTTTAAAGCGTGAAAGCGAATCTGTCAATGGCTTCAATCATTCTTTACAGATAACTATCTCTCATGGCAACATATTCTTTGTCCTAAGATCATTAAAGAGCATTCTTGTAATTAATTTGTAATATTATGTAAGATCTCCATTCAGATTTGGATGAGCTAAACTATTTCTAACAATCTTAAAGAGAACTAGGCCATCAAGTTGTTCAGCAGAGAAATCTGATCTAAATGGACTTTCCAGTGATGTGTTCTTGTGAATAATGTCCAACTTCAGTAATACATCACCTGGCTGGTGTTTTATTCATGTGTATGTATGAGCAGTGAGTTTTTTTTCTCCATAAAACAAGTCCAGAGGAAATATATGGAGCGGGTTTATTGTATGGTAAATGTATGTATGATATGGAATCAGCTAAAGGATAAAATTTGTAGCATTACCAGGTAGAAATATATGTTTTTTTCAGTTTTTCTTCTTCTTCTTTCTTCCTCTTTTCTTCCTTTTTTATTGTACGTTTAGGTACTGGGATTTCCTACAGCATCTCTATAGATATAATTAGTTAACAATAAAAAGACATAAATTAAAAGTACATACCATAAAAATTTGTATCAACCTGATGTACAATCTATAAGTGTGAACATTTCTGAAAAGATAATAGATTTTTGTTCAAAAGAGAGAAACTTTCTAAATATAGTCTCCCTTTTGACCTCAATGCGATCTTTCCGACACCCAATATCCTCTGTTGTTGCCATTGGGAGCAGCCGCAGTGAAGAACTGTGACTCAACGGCCACCAGAGCGAGGTCGCACGATGCTCGGCGACGACCCCTGTGTTTGGATTTGCTTGTCTCTCCCCATGTGAGGTTGACCCAGATTACACCACCCATGCGTTGCCTTCTCTCCAACATCTGTCTCCAATTGACGGCAAACCAACCGAGACCGTGACCACTCATTATTCAAAGACAACGAGTTACTTTTCGTGCTTTACACCAGCCCTGGTTACGTCATATTTGTTTATTCAGTTTGACAACGAGCCCCTGCCGATTTAAAAGGCCACATTGTGAAACATTTATTGGGTTTATTTCCCAAAATGGGCTCCCTCTTGAGTTTCGTTTTCCTGATTTACAAAGAGTAATGACAAGTGTGATTTTGTTAGATCACTGTCATTTGTTTTGGAGTTTGTTGTGCTGAGGGGCAACAGCGTTTTTACTGCATCTCATGTGTGAGGGCCTGTGTAATCTGGGCAGGGAGGGTTGTATGGTATCTAACCACAAGTGGGAGCTGTGAGACTATGTACTCAACTTGATGTTCAGCCATCTAACCTGAACCACCTTCACTCCTACCTACAGAGGAGGGGGGAAAAAAGAATAGAGATTGTATTTTGTGCTAAAATCTATCTTATCAATCATGTTTTTCCACGGGTGTCATAGATAAGTAAATGTATTTACAGAATCCAGCCATGTTAAATACTCAGAGTGAATATCTTGGAAAACAAACCTGCTCCACAGGTAATTCTTGGACTTCTGTGCAGATATAAATCCACTGCATTTCATAGTGGGCTTAAACTGGTCCTGTGCCTTTTTTCACATCACACAGTACACAGATGGATTGTTGTAGCTCTTGGACAAGAGGAAGAGGCTTGAATTGATCTACTAAAAAGGACTGTGATGTGGCCTGGTCAAGCTCTTACAGGACCGTCTCCAGAGCGAACTTGGACGTGTGTTTTGGATGTCTTTCACACACGGCACAGTCTGTTTCAACACTTGTGAACCTCTGCGCTCCTCGCTGGAGGACAATTTTACATCCGACTCAATAAACAGGAGTCACGGGGTGTGTTTGCACATGTGCGCAAGAGGTGCACATGTAATGTAATTGAGGAGTGGGAAGTGTGTGTAATGTGTCCGTTTGACAGCTTTGTGCGCTTGTGTGTCAGATGAGGGACGGTGCACAGTTCAAGCCCTGAAGCACATCTTGTTTGGTTAAGCATCACAGTGTTTCTCTGCTGCTGTCTCGACCCTCCTTCCCCCGCTGCTCATCACTCAACTACAGCTAACAGGGGAGAAATAAAACTGACTGAGACGCCCACACCCACCCACACACACACACACACACACAGGTGACTGCACTTACAGTTTTATAGAAACTGAAGCACACACACGAAAACAAAACAGGATGTGGTCACAGTCTATCATAAATGACAGCCGCCCCCCCCCTCCCCAAACTAAATCACCTTCCTCTACGCCATTGAGTTTGAATGGGCAAAGCAGCCAGGGTAACTAAACAGTTTGAAATGAAGCGTACCAACTGTTTGTCCTGAATGTGACACATGTTTAAGACAGAACGGAACAAATACATTAATTTGAGAGTCACAATTGAGACAACTTTATTTTTTCTAAGCATCAGCGACATCACCTTTTCTTGCCTGTGTGCATACATAATCCACAGCTTAGCTCCAATAAACAGAAGAGGGTAAATGTTGAGAAAGCAGCTGCTATTACAGTAAAGCATTCATGCAGCTTCTTTTTGTAGGTGAGTCTAGTGTTGCCCTTGCCTTCTCTGTGCCTTCTCTCTGCTCTACCTACTTTCCATTACTTGCTTTCAAAATAAACACACCGCGCCATAGGAATGTTATCCCAAACCTACTAATTTGCCTTGATTACATTAATATTTTTTCGGTTGAAATTGGCCTTTTCCCCTTCCTATTGCCGTTGTTTATTTTCTTTTTTTTTCTTCCCCCCTCCCGCACTGCTCCTCCTTTCCCCTTCCACATGCATTTCTTTCACTATTAGAACACAATTAAGGGTGATTAGTTGTCAGACGGATGCCCTCTATTTCCTGTGTGTGTGTGTGTGTGTGTGAGTTGCAGTGTTTATATTGTTGTCTGTTTATGTAATCATGCACTGAAAGAGAGGAGTCATACTGTATATAGGATGATCATACAGAATCCATAAGTGGGCTTGAGTATTAGGAGATGAGGATATACTGTAGTTTAGTGGTTCCCAACCTGTGGGCCGCGAAGGTAATGCAAGTGGGCCGACAAACCATTTGCAAAACAGAACAATTTTGGTAAAAAAAAAAAAATTATATTTATAGAAATTATGTTTTTACATGTTTTAAAAGGAAATTAATTTGTTTATAAACTCATACGAAGGCAATGATAGGAACTTTTATATAATCTCGTTGCTTAAAGTTGCTATTTATCGATGTTTGTACATAGAGTCCTCATGCAATGTGCCATGTTTGGGGAGAATGGAGCTTCTGATCCCTCCCTGTACATCCTCATATAAACTACTGCTCATAGACAGAAAGTCAGAGAATGTGAGAAAAAGAAATGTATACATCTCCTATGATTTCTACAGACTTGTGCACTTAAATCTTAGTGTAAAAATCCATTGCTTTGTGAGACAGGTGTACCTCACAGTACCATACACTGCCTGTTGCTGGCCACCTCAGTGTGGATTACGTCAGAGCCATCACAGCGATGGAGGAGTAACAAAGTCCACATGGGTCTGCAGAAAAAGCAGCACAAGGTATCTGAACATAGTAACAGCCTCTGCTGGCTGTAAAGAAATTATGGCCTAATCGTGTTTCAGATGCTCAGATGTCAGCTTGACATGCGTCATGATTTTGCGAGGCAGTGAATCCCTTTATTGCTTTTTAAGTGAAATGAAAAGCCTCCGCTGGCTGGCGGAAGATATTAGCAGGTGTTTGTCTGTTTTGTGAATCGGTCGCAGCTGCATCGAGTCAAAAGAACACTTCTTTACATTTTGACTCGGATCGTAACACCGCTGCTATTCAGCATCGCTTAGAAACATATGGTGCTCACAGCCTTGACCGATACCTTATACGCTCAAGTAGTCCTAATTTTCACAATGATTATTTATACAGATTCAGAATCGGGACCATTGCTGTTGGTGAAACCAGACAATCCATAACTCACCCGGCCTGAGAATCAAGCTTTTAGCGTTTTCTTTTTCCTCTTATCGTAATCCCACTGAAATCCACGTTGATTTATTGTGTTTTGAATTATACTTTGCTTGTCTGTTATGCCATTGCTTAGAGGAAAATGGCAAATTGCTTCAAAGCTTGTCCGTGTTCCTCACTAGCACACATGCTGGCAAAAACACAAGGCCAGAGCTCATCATAAAAAAGCTGATCAGAACCTTCACAATGACCTTGACCTTGCTCGAGACGTAAACAGAGGGACAATAAAATCATGGATTAGTAAAGAGGCGACTGTGACCAGGCCGGGAAGTGAACATAATAACAACTCCTGTTTGTTTGAGTGCTGTTGAAGAGCAAGATTCTTCTTTTACATGGGGCTTGGAGACATTCTTGTCTTTGAAGGGGCTGGCATTCAAGGCAGAAAGACAAAAAGAAGAAAGGAGCTAGGGAGAGCAGAAGAAGAAGAGCGAGAGATTAAGTGTGTGGTTATTCTGGCAGAGAGCAGAGGCAGGGTGCCAACAGAAACTCTGCTTTTTTGTGACACAGATACACAAAGTTCTGCGCAACTGTGGCCATGATCTTGTACACACACGTGCAAAAGGGAAACAGCATGCAAAGTAAGGACACCAACACACAATCACAGAAACAGTTAAAGATCATATTCAGGTATACACACACACACACACACACACACACACACACACACACACACACACACACACACACACACACACACACACACACACACACACACACACACACACACACACACACACACACACACACACACACACACACACACACACACACTTTTCTCTCTAATTGGATAACTGAGTGTGTTTGTTCACAGCAATGTTTCATTAAATAACACACAATGTAATACAAACAAGTTAATACACAAGCCTAAATATTTGGAAAAGTTAAAGTGGCACATTTTCAAAACTAACAGTGTTGCACAATAGGCGAAGCTGTTCCACCAACCTTAACAATATTATGTTAAGAAGCGATTAATATCAAAAATAATGTTTGAACAATTGAGGAGACTTTTTAAACAAGCTCGAGATTAAAATCTGATTTCACAGTAGGATTAAGTTTGCTATTGAAACACTCAAACAGAACTTCCTGAGTGCGTCTGTATTTGTACAGAAAATACAATTACGGAGAAAAATGGGATTTCACTGAAAGGTAACTTTCTGACCCACCACTGCATCATTATAGTTGGGTTTTCATAACTCCACTGTAGCACACATTAGACAAAAATCTGTGATGGGTTTGAGTCCGGTATGGAAGTAAATTAGTGCCAAAATTATGCACGTCATCCAAAAATCTTGGCTGCAATAATAATAATAAATACAAACTCGTGTCATTCTTTATTTAAGAATGAACATTCTTTTAAATAATTATGTTTCCCAGAGGTGTTGTGCAGTGTAGCCTATTTGTATATGTGTGTGTTATTAAATAACTGTAATTTGTACTGGTCCAGTTCATGCTTCCAGCATGTTTAAATAAATAAATAAACATACATACATACATACATGCATAATAGAAAATGTGTACAAAAAAAAAAGAAAAAGAAAAACAGGCTTGTTGCCTGAACTCCTTTGCTCACTTGCTCTCTCAAAGCTTTGTTATCTCAGCATTATGTTACAATGAACTGTGGCCAATCGATTTTTGTTTGATTTTCAAGACCATTGGTTCTTAAAGTGGGGTCCAGGGACCACCTGTCAAGACAGCCAATGTAAGTATAGGCTAACTTGATAGCTGGCAAACACATCCATTAGACACTATGGATTCCGTAGTAATTTAATCAGAAATAGACATCAAAGATGATTTATGGTGTAATTTACTGAAATTTGCTAAACTTTATATTCTATCTGTAAATCATACTAACAGTACATATTTCTATCAGTGCTACTAAAGCAGTAACAGCAGCATTCACAACCAGTTCACGCAATGATTGAGCAGCTGTGCGAAGATGAGACACTAAACAGGGTTTGAACTTCTCTCTCGGCTCAAGTATTTCTGGAACTTTCGATGTTTATGACCGAGTTCAACACTGTGAATACCTTCCAGGAGAGACTGCCTGAAAATGTGCTCAAAAATGTGATTATCGCATCTCCACCCTCTCCATGATGACCAGCCACGTTCATGTGTGGCTGCTCGGAAGAGCTATAAACAAACCGTCTGATGTGGTGAGACAGCACGTCATACAAACTACTTATTTCATAGCATAACCCAGCCCTTGTTCTACAATAGTATATCCAGCTAATTGTTTCCATGCTATCACCTGCTACCCCCCCCCCCCCCCCCATCAACCAGTAGGAGTCAGTAGTGTGGCAATAAGGATGTGATCCCTCACTGGCTTCCCAACCGCAGACTAATTGTGTTTGCTGGATGGCATGACCACGCCGGAAGTGTTGCAACATCAGATATTTTTCTGACAAAAGTGCTTACTGAGTCTGAGGTCATGTTAACCATGAGCCCCTGCTGATTGAGGTATGCTAATTAAGGAACATGTCAATCCATCATGATATCTCTTTGTGCGACAGAATGTTAAAGACAGGACTTGTGTCTGTTTAGGTAGTCTGCGTGTGCTGTGCGTGTGGAGCTGCATTCACAGAAAACCTACAGGGGATTTGCCTATTCAGCTAAATCGTGGCACTCTTATCTCTCCCATGTCGTTATCTCCAACATGGTAATTGCTGACTTCCAATCACGCTTGTTTTCCTCTGATAGGGAGGACTTGTCCTTCTTAGCAGCGGGTTTTCTCTGACTTCCCTTCCGAACTAAGAGCGGCCCCACCTCCACACTGACACACAGGAAATACCCAAAGGAATACGTGAACACACATAGGCAGAGACAGACAGACACACACCCGTACGCCCTCTGCTCATGCCAAGACTAAAAGGGGGAAATCATTGACTTCTATTGAAGCCATTACAGGACACAGTTTGTCCCAGCTGGCCTGCAGAGTGCTCATTATATTCTGTGCTGTATGTGAAAAATATTGAACCCCTCACAGTATCAGCAGGAGGCTTTGCTACATTAGGTTTCTTACATAAAAAGCATCATTATAATCCGGTCAAGTGGAATAGTTCACTGTCATATTTGATTAAGGCCGAATGGTGATGCAAACAAATAGGACTTGTGTTCTTGAGGCGCATGTTTGATACACTAATTCAGGGTTGTCAGTACTTTTGGAACTGGAATACAAAGTGTATATTTCTATGTGGCTCTTTGACAGCATCTTAAAAGGAATTTCTTATCTTTAAAAATAGAAACTTGTTCTTGGCTTGTGCACAAGCGCATAACATTGTTTGCTTACCGCGACCTTGTTACAGAAAACACCACATGCACACTCTCTGTGAAACATCCGCCAACATGTCAGAGTTTCATTTTCCCCTCTCTCCCAGGAACACACAGCCTGAGCCCTGCAGTCCTTGGTGGCCCCCGTAGTGTAAGGGGGACAGCGCCACATGTTGTGTCGCGGTTAACCGAGGGCCAACCACTTTAAAAGAGCATAAATTGATGCAAACCATCTTGAACTAATTCTCTGGTTGAGGATGAGAGAAGTGGGATAACCTGGTGGATTGATTGCTTCGCCACAAGTATGATCTGTGTAACCTGGGCTGGTTACATGGCGGTAAACCACAATGACCAGATGCCACTTGAGTATCTGTTGGTATCTGTTGGAAGTGGTCGGCTTCTGGCAACTCTGTTCTTTTAGAAAAGGCAGACTTGACAACGAAGGCCAAGCAAACACACTTGAAGAGCTAAAAGTCTGACAAATAAATACCAAGAATATGATATAATGTCCACGGTTACACAGAACAGACCAGTGTTTAGCAGTGATGCATTATCAATAATGTATTACAGTAACAAGTAGTGTAAGACACTACACTGTAAAATTTTGTAATTACATTACAGTTACTATTCCAGCCACCTGTTGGTGCTAGGGGTCAGCTTGTTTGCTGTCTTACCACGAGTTGCAGCTAACATACAAAGTAAGCAACTAACAGGTGTATACAGTGGAGCATTTTGCAGCCAAACAGCCAGATAGAAATTAGTAACTTGCCAAGCACTGTCATACATACAAGACTTAGTGATAGATGAGAAGTGTTACTGATAACCTTGGACCACCGACAAACCAAATTTAAAAGATCCAGACAATACCACTACTCCGTGCTAGAATGTTTTTCCTGCTCAGCCTTCACTCTTGGTATCGATTGCAGCTGTTTTTTGGGATTCTTTTGTTTTGTTTTTTTGTATGACACATAAGAAGTGAGAAGGTGGCGGCAGTGGCGATGGAGATGGGAGTTTGGCCACACTGCTGGAACAGTTGAGTTCACAGAGAACGGTGCCTGAGTGTGATTAGCTGAGCTGCAGTGGTGCTTCGCCAGCTCCACTGAAGCCAGTTCTCATCTGTCAGTGTGTGTGTTTGTATGTGTGTGTGTGTGTGTGTGGAGGGGAGAGAGTGAAAGAATCGGAGAGAAAATAAGACCAGAAACTAGAATTACTGCCTCGTGGTTGTAGCCTCTCGCCAACCAGTCAAGTTGCAGTTAACATCCATGTCTGTCCAGACTCATATAATATATGTATTGAAGACTTTGAGGGGATTTAATAAAATGTATTAAGTGTATTTTTTGGCAAAATGGAGACAAAAAACAGAGTCAAATTCCTTATATGTGTTGACATGCTTGGCCATGAAGACTGATTCTGATAAAACACAAAGTTGTAGCCATGACACTAAACGATGCTTCAAATACGGATGATGCTGCTGCTTTCACACACATCTTTAACCTGGCGGCACAGATCATCTAATCACAATCACCACAGTTTCACGGTGGGCACCCAAGGTTAGTGTTACCTATTCAATATCCGACCAAACGTGAAATATGGTAAAAATCCCTCCCTTTCTTCCTATGAAGTTGAATAATGGTCAGAAATCAGTGGCAGAACATTATAAAGTCACAATTAAGTTGACCTTTGAGTATGGAATGTCCCCACTTCATCATTGTATCCTATGAAACATTTGTGTGAATAATTTTGTTCTCATAATTAGCATATGAATTATTGACTGTTGACCTTTGCCCACCAAAATCTTATTGCTGCTGAATTTGAAGAAATTCCTTCAAGACATTCCTGAGATATGACGTTCACGAGAATGGGATGGCCAGAGGGACAGACGTACAGATGGATGGACAACCTGAAAACAGAATGTTTCCGTCCTTGGCTGTTGCCGGCACAGAAGCCCAAAGTTGAGGAAAATACTATAAGACAGCTCTTCAGGCTGGTACGTCTGACTGCCACTTGGAACTGAGGCGATGTGTGGCCCGGCACCATGGTTTCAGAGTTACACCCAAAACAAACAAACAAAGGAGTTTGGGCAGCACGTGTGTGTGAGTGTGTGTGAGAGAGAGAGAGAATGAGAGATTCTAAACCTTTGAATTTCACTGTGGCACACACACACACAAACCTGTGTGATGACAAGTATTTCTCCAGGATGGATTTCCCCCCTCAGGTAACAATGACACAGGGCTTACAGAAATCTTGTTGCGTTTCAGTTCGTTGAGAATCTCATGGAAACCAGTTCATCACATTCCTAATGCTCCACGTCATGTGTCACTGCTTCCACTGGCTGTGATGCAAATATAGCATCTGTCGTGTTTTGCAAACCCAGGTACAAAGTCGCCGAGGGAGGAGTGTGTTGTCATGGCACTTCACAAGGGTGTGTAATTGATACAAGAGTTGTGTTAGTAATGTAGCTTTGATCAAATTTCTTTGTGATCAACTTATTTGTGTCAAATGTATGTATATATAGTTTGTGTACTAGCACCTGCATTCAGTACACAAGCAAATTTAATCCAGCGGTGTATAAAGTTATTGTTTTTCTTTTTTTCTGTTTTTGTTTGTGTCTCTTTATTTATGCTCGACTGAGGCAATAGGACATCTTCATCCTCTCCAGATTTCTGTCAGCTAAGATTTCGGGGGGTTAGCTCATATGGAAAGCTGATTCCAGAGCTTGCTTCATCTCACATGGTTTCAATCACCTTTTCCTGCAGACCTTGCAGGTTCTGAGTCCGACCTTCGCTCCAGGACTCCCCAACGTGAACCAGGCCTGGGCACCGGGAAGTGAGGGAATGAGGCAGAATGAAAGAAAGGAGGCAAAGCAGGGAGTAAGAACATGAAAACACGTTTTCACACACCTCTGTAGTCCTGGTCTCATCTACCTCCTCCTGACTCATCTCTTTATCATGTCTCGTCTCCTTTCTTTTCCTCTCGTCTCTTCTCTCATTTCCTTGTCTCCTTTTCTTGTATCTTATCCGTTTCATTTTACATCCTCTCCTTTCATATCACCTCATGTCCTCATCATAGCTCATGTGTCCTTGTTACATCTCCTCTCATTTCCTCGTTTTCTCTTCTGTCCTCTCATCCCATTTTGTCTCCTTTCCACTACTTTCATTTCTTGTCTCATTTCTTTTTGTCACAATGACAGAGGAGGAGATTGTTGATACCAAATTCAATACCACAGCAAGCACACACCTCCATACCGTCCATGTGCAACAGTAGTTTAAATAGACCAACATGGTGATTCATTTAAAAAGTCAGCATTATATTCTGACAGACTGAACGATAATGACGGTAGGAAACTAACGTTATGAGCACCCAGCTCACGTTATGAGCTGTCACCACATTAGCCATGACAAGGTAACATTAGCTTTCGTGAACATTGGACGTGGAGCATCGCTATAACTGATGCCAGCTGTCGCAATTCGCAAACAATGACAGTAACATTTCAGGATGTTTCCTTCTTCCTCTTCCCTTTGCATTTGATGTCAGACACTTGTAGGGTTATTAGGCCGTCCTTGTCAGACCTTTGGTACCTAAACTATGGTACTTTAGAAAAGTAAGTACTGTTATGTTTTCAGAATTTTGGCAATGGCTGGGTTTTGAAGTATTGGTTCTCATGACATCCCTACTTGTCTCCTCTCTGGTCTTATCTCCTTTTGTCACATCTCATCTCCTCTCCCACCCTCTCCTTCCCTCTGATCTCCTCTTGTTTCATCTAGTCTCCTCTACTTTCCTGTTGTCTCCTCTTCTCTCAGCTCATCTCCCTTCCTCTTGTCTCCTCTCCTTTTGTCTCATTTCACATCCTCTCACTTTGTTTCATTTTGTGTTGCCTTTTTCAGGTTATGACATGCTGAAATGTTCGCTTTCACTTTTTCATTATTGAATAGCCACTTGGATAATCTTACGCATTATCTAGGAGGCATTCACTGTCACATTCAATATGTATTGTTGGAAGTTGGACAAAATCACAGGATAGACGGGACAAGGGCAGGAAAAGGGACGCCAGCCCTCATATGTTTTCTTTGTCTTCCCAAAGTAGCAGCAAAAGAGGAAGAAGACTTCTGCTGGTGAAAATAAAGCACTGAATGAAACTGAGTAAAAATTAAACAAGAGGGTCTTTTCTTCTTGTCTTAATTTGCTGGAAGAGGCTTTAGTCTTGGTATCAACAGCAGGATTCAAGGAGGCAGAGTGTGTTCACATGGATCCCGTGAACATGAGGGGCAGGCAGGGGTCACCTCAGGTCACTGGCAAGCACTGCAGGAGGATGTGACTCTGAAGCCTAACGAGGGTCTGCTGATGCGGGCCTACACATCCCATCTGTCAGTGCAACTATTCCTTCTCACTGGCAGCAGTGAAATACATGCAACAGTAAAGGTATGAGGGAAAAGTAGTGGCGGCTGTTTCCTGATGGCCAACGAGGAGCCGCGCCGCTCCTTCTGGTTTTGTTTTCATTCTCGCTGGGGTCGGAAGTGTTATTTGGGTTAGTATTCAGAGTGCTGGTTTATAAACATGACTTCTGTTTAATGGGAACTCTGAGTCTGGCGGACACATTTTTGCCCTTTCTCTATTTTTTTCTGCTTAATTCACTGTGAATGAGAACATTAACATGTCATCAAATCTACTGCGAACGGTCAAAGTAGATAAATACTGTACCATGACTGCCTGCACTGCTCATTGTTCAAAAAGATTTTGGCATTTAGTTCATCTTTGTCATTTGGCTTTCGGTTTAAGAATATGATCTAATCACACTTGGGAAAAACAGCTCTACATAAAAGAAATAATAAATCACATAAACTGCAATCATTCTTTCCAGGTGTTAAAAATTTGGTTTTAATAAATTTGGCCCTCAAGACAAAGAACCATGGAAGTTCATTTCAAATCTCCAGTTTATTAACAGTTTGGATCTTATTTTCACAGTTTTGGCCATTGTGTGTGTCATTACATTGTACTCAAGTTAATTGCTCACATTTGGGAACTTGGCAGCGTCGCTAAAAAGACGTCCTACAGGGCAGCAAATGAGCAGTCAGATAGACAGGTTATAAACAAGCCTGCAGGATAACTGAAACGAAACGGATCTTATTTGACCTGCAGGGCTTACCATAGTTTTCCAAGTTCGTGTTGGCTTTCAAGGCAAGAGTCAGGCATTTAGCTTAGCTTAGCATAATGATGGAGGAGGAAACAGATTGTCTTTGGCCGAGGGGGGAAATATCTAATTACTTCTAAAGCTCACTAATTTACATGTTGTATCTTATTTGTTTAATGTGTACACATACAAAAATGTAGTAAAAATGTAAATTTGTGGTTTTCGGAGAAGTCATTTCTTCTCAACAAACAGCAATTTAACATATCTGTGTAGCATCTCTGCTGGTTTCCTAGCAACTTGTTACCTCCCAAGAAGTAGTTACCGCAAAGTTTACAATTCTGTCTGTGTATGAACTGAGCACAGACAAAACAGAACAATAGATAAGTGAGTTTTACAGGTGTTGGTGGGTGAATTTTATTAAATTTTGGAAAGAGCCAGACCACTTTCCTGCTTCCTCTCTTTATGCTAAGCTAGGCTAACTGCTCCCTAACATCAGCTCATGTAACTCTCGGAAAGAAAGCAAATAAGTGTATTTCCCAAAATGTCAAACTGTTCTTTTTAAACCTTCAGAGCAGAAGTTTACTATTTTTTTTTTTATGTTTACAGTTATTGCATTTTCATGGTTAAAGACTGTTCAAGAGTGTGTAATTTAATATTATATAATATATAACAGCACAAAGAATGTTAAAAAGGCTGTATATTTTTAATCATATTGGCCATTTCAGACCTTTCAAAACATTACTTGTCAGGGAAAGACCTCCACAGCTAAACAGCGGTTACAAAATGCAGGCTTAAAAAAACCCCAAAAAGAACAGAACCAGAACTCTTGTTTTACTGTCTGCATGGGCCAGACAGGTCACTTGGCCACATTGATAAAGATCTGCAGTGGAGCTGCATTCTACAACAAACAAGTGCCCCGATAAATGACAGGACAGGGGGGAGTTTACCCAAGGCAGTAGACATAAACACAGCAACCCTCATGGATGGAGGGAGGTAATTTAGATATACCACTGCTATTAGCCCAATTAGGGTTCAGTGCCTATGAATCCACAGGGCTTTCCCTGTTCACCAGAGAGGGTAAAGGGGAAAAGTACACCGCAATTACATGTGTTCAACAAAAATGGCAACAGAGGAGGAAATGAGAGAGGAAGCCAAGGTGAAGTCTGAGCCTCGGAGCTTCTCCTCAGCCGTCTGTAAGTCGGCCATTGAGGTAGGGTTGCATCAGGAATCGCCAGGGGGCTTTGGTGGAGCGTGCTGGCATTTTCTGACACTGATCCTCAACTGACTTAACAAAGATAAGACATCTGGTTGACTCTCTCTCTGGGTCAGGCAAGCAAACTTTATCCACGTTCAGTCTGATTGAATACCGCCTTGCCTTTGACAGGGGATAACTGCCTGTGCACTTTTATAAGCCTTGATATGCAGGGTTAGTTTGCACAGCTTGAGTCCCTCTTTGTTCCATCTAATACAAGATATTCTAGATCTTTTATAACCTTTCTGTCGGACACTTTGAGTGAGTTGATACCAAGCATCCCAGCAGCTTTGAATGTTGGTCACACCTCTAAAATTTCTTGATAGAAATGATTCAAGATATTCAGGTAGATGTTCGGATAACATCTTATGTCAGACGAAACCAGGTCCACTGGATTTTTATCAGTTGTATTACAGTAAACAACAACTGGGTGAAACTGGTCTCCATGTTCAAATGTGGCTGTGAACCAGTAAGTCCTCAGGCTGCTTTGGCGTCTGATGGAGTTGATCCTTGAAGGAGCCAGCCTCTATTTAAGGACTGCCCCAGCCCCAAATCTGCCATGACTCGACGCACCCACACAATTGGAACAATTGCGAGGGGGAAGAAGGGAAAGGGAGGGGAGGGCAGTGGAATTTCAGAGGCCATGCCATCATGAAGCAGAGTGAATTTCCTCTAAGCTCACAACTCACTTGGATAGATTGTATCAAAGACTGAGAGCAATAATAGTATTTGTCAAAGTGGAGTGGAGCTCGGCAGAAGTGCAAAAGAGCAACAGTTTGAAATTATTTTGATAAATAGTTAAAAGTGAAGATTGGAATAATTCAGGGACAGCATACTGAATCGCTCAATATGATGATGCTTATGGTGTATGTCATATGTGTAATTAGAGCACCGAGGTGTAATATAAATGTTTAGCAAGAAAGTGACATCCTATTAATCCATCTGCATAAAACAAAGCTGACACTCAGGTTGAACTTCAAGGAGCCTCTGCTCCCTCTTCCTCTTCTTCCTCCTCCTCCTCCTCCTCTCTGTGAAGATGCTTATCCCGTGGCCTCATTATGTGAGCAGAAAAAAAGGCTGTGGCCCTGTTCTATGTATCACATTTTCAGGGGGTTGTTATGGTTTGCAGATGTCACCCTGCATAGCATTTGGAGGGAGTCATTCCCTTGTGCTGTCAGGCAGGGACCCTTCTCTGCTCCCCTGTCTTCTCTCCGGGGTGCAGCGTCAGGGAGGGGTCCGTCTTGGGAAACCCCACAGAGTGGATACGAACATGGCTTCAAAGTGGGGTAAAAGAAACCTCACAAACAGAACATGCACACGGGTTTTGTTGCATATGCATAACTGAATGCAAAAACATGACGACCACCATTCCAGCGATTACAGTTGTTGCACGTATGTGATCAAGAAACCCCTGACAGGCTTTCAAATGAATGTCTATACTGATGTATTTCTCTCAAATTCTCTCCGTCTTTCGTTTGTTCAGTTCTGCCTTCGTACCACAGAGGATGTTGCGGTCTCTAACGCGCCGACATCTCGTTATACACCGAGACAGCTGCTAGAGCATGTGGTAACGATGCACACATCCAGCTAAATAATGCAAATTTGAGGGAAAAGTCTCCGTCCTGTCAGCCCAAGTCAACCACAACTTCACACCCAGCAGAGGCCCTCATGTCCCCCCACACCTTCTCCCTCATCACTGTCACATTTTCTGAATTTTGGTTTGAGGGAAAGAACCAATGGTCCCTCCACTGCGATTTGGAAAAAATATTAAAAAGATGAAGGGAGGGGTGAGAAAAAGAGATTGCATATTCATGTAAATATTTCCTGTGTGTGGGTTTTATTTTGTTTTTTGTGTGTGGCTGTTTTATTGAACGCTGATCTTCCAGTGGTAACTGAAGATATATTTCATTCCTGTATTTGTAAATAGCTCCAAAATGCACATTAAACTGAAAGTCTGGGTCAGTCAGTCAGTCAAAGAATGCCTTCAGTACAATGACGCATGCTATAACAAAGCCGGCAGGGTGATTTTAATGATGCTGTTTCGATTCCAGCTCGGGCCTTTAAGGGAAAGCAAATGTTCATGGACCACTGCATTATAAATGGATTTGATTTTGAGGAGTACTTAGGCACAGAACCAAACTAGGCTGAAAGGCCCAGGGACTGTAAACTAATATTGGTTTACAACACATGGTCCACATTTCATAACAGACATTAAGACTCAATCCTGGAGGACACTCCTGTGGAAAAACAGATGATTGATGAGCGTAAAGTAAGGTGTATGTGTGTGTGTGTGTGTGTGTGTGTGTGTGTATATCTCTGTGTGAGCACAGTTGTATAGTTGGATACTATTTTCAAAGAGCAGGTTGGAAAAGAATTGATCTAAAAACTCCTTCTGTGCACTGTCAAGTTCTGTGGTGGTTCAGTGTTGCTTCGAGAAGAGCCAAACAACATTTATTTGTCAACAAAGCTTTAAAGGAAGAGTTTGACATTTAGGTATGACTTTGATGAAAAGATAGTATGTATGTAAAATATTAGGCTACAGACAGCAGCTGGTTTGCTCAGCTTCGCATAAAGACTGGAAACAGGGGGAAACCGCTAGCCTGGCTCTGTCCAAAGGTAACCAATCCACCTACTACCCTCTGAAAAAACTGGCCTGAAGGAAGTTACTGCTCATGGTAGACAACAACAGATTAAACAAATAAAATAAAACAAAATAAAGTGTGAGCTTTATTTTCACTCATCAAGGGAGCACACGAGCCTATTTCCCAAAATTTCTAACTATTCCTTTAAGTATAAAAGCCAGCCATCAGATAGCTTCTATTGTACTACCTTGTCTCTTATTCAGGGCTGCTTCATGTCCTCATGGCCTGCACACATGCATAATTCATCTACACTGCAAAAAGTACTAAACACAAACAAATAAATACTTCAACAACTGCACAAACTCCTCCTCCTCCCTATTGCCTGGTAATCCAGACAATAATACTGTTATTTGGAGGTCACACTGCACGTCCCTGCACCCAGTCAAAAGCTCAAGACTTGGCCGCGTGCCAGGCTGTGGCGATGGGTATCAGCATGCTTTGCTGGCATTTGCGCTCTGAGTCATTGCAGCAGTTCTGTAAATAGCAACCGAACTAAAGGAAATATCTCTGATCAAATCAGAACATGACTATTTTTCCCTAACCGCTTCCCAAACCAGAGCGCGCACACACACACACACACACAACCATGTACACACACATTATAGACAGATTTTTTTTTTTTTTTTTTATGCTCTCTGTCTCATCTTCTGAAGATTAAAGAGTTGCTGATATGCTGACTCAGCCACACCTTTGCTTGGATTGTGTTAACAACAAAGTAAATCTTATCGAAAATGCCATGGTGATTTATTGCCATTTGAAGGAGAATCACAGCGGCCTCTCTTTGACGTATCCCATTCACACTTTTGATTTAGACTCTAGACCAGATGACCAGCGCTGTGGCTCTGCTCGGTATTCCCTGCGGTCGATATGTTTCGCTCAGGTTACAGCTTTTTCCCGTATAAGAGCAAAGCGTGTCAGAACATAAGAATGAAGAAGTGATCAGTGGAGCCTCGCTGCAGCCTCTGCACTCTGGAAAGGCTCCCACGAAATGAATTGAGATACTACAATAACTTCACAACACACTTCCCCCGGTCCCAGAGGCTACATCCTAACTACAGTGTAGCTGTTAATCTTGATGACACAGGATACAATGGCTCCGCTGTGGCTGCACTGCTGACTCAAATCTCTTTTTTTTACCCTCCATTTAGGTGACATGCATCTGATATTTTATTTGTTGCCTTAACTAAGGTTTATTTACACAGGGTCTAACTTTGAGATTTTTAACTATATGATACAGAGAAGGAAATTTCACATTCCAAGTGGTTTGACTTGTAAAATTAGGTTGTCTCAATTGCTAGATATCAGATTTCATGAGCTTTTGTAGATCAAACATGCACTCAGACTTAATGATTTATTATTGTTATTATTTGAAATAAAATTTAAAGATATGGCATGAATGTGAGCTTCTCCTTACAGAGAAAATAAATGGGAAACCACATGAAAATGATTCTTTCCTAGTTTAGGATGTTATTAAGAGACCACATTTATGCAACAAAATGCTTTAAAACAGATGTGCGATACCTTGTCAATGCAGCCCGGGTCTTGTGGGTAACATGTCAGGTTTGTGCTGAGTGTGTATATGTAGCCTGTGACAACTGCGTGCATCAAGAGTGCAGTCATATGTCATTTTGTTTAGCTGGGGGTTTTGGTCTGATCTGGGAATGCGTAGGAGGGCCCTTGTGGGTGACATCACCATCCTCAACTCCCTGGAGCTGAAATGATGACCAAGACCAAGCAGGCTGGTCACGACCTTTAGCTCCATCATTGAAGTACTCAATAACAGAATGATGCAATTAGTTTTAACCACTGGCAACTACTTACAACATAAGTGGGAACATTTTGCCATAGTGCAAAATGGCCAATCCAAAAGTGGTTTGTTGATCAATGACAGTGACTTAAAATTCACTTAAGCAGATGTCTGACTTTCAGATCTCATCATCCACACATTGTTTCAGAACAAAAGCTCCTTGTGCATGTGATTTTCAAGATGTTCCCAGTGTTTTTCTCAATTCCAGAAATGTTACAAAGAAGCCTTGTTCTCAAGCCATTACACAAACAAACAACCGGAGTCGACAACCAGACTATCAGCTCTTACGGCTGTACTAATGCACAGCAGAGCTTTGAGCCAAATGTTAATTTTGGCATGCAAACATACTACTGTCATCATCTTAGTTGAGTGTGTTATCATACTTTAACTAATTAGCACTGATGACAGGAATGTCATTATTTTTCAAGAATTTAATCACAAATCAAAGTACTGGACACACTAGAATTTTGATCTCACAATGGTGCTAGAAGAAAAGTCAAGATATCACCAAAGTTATAACAGTTCATCCTGAGGGGACCATGAATGTCTGAGCCAAAGTTCATGGCAATCCATCCAATACTTATAAAGATATTTCACTCAAAGCCCCTAGAAGAAAAGTGAAAGGATCACCAATATCAAAATAAAAACAATGTGCCAGTCTATCTTCTAGACATTGGGATATTTTATTGGATAACTGCAAACTTTGACCAACTGTTGGCGCTAAATTAAAAGTCAGGGCTTCACCAAAGTCAGTAGCATTCATCCTCTCGACACCATGAATGTACCAAATGTTAAGGCAATCCATCCCATAACATCACAGAGGTGAGTAACATTTCATAAGCAGTACTCAACAGGTAGTATACCTGAGACTTGTTGGAGATTAATTAGGTAATTATCTCCGCCAAGGAGATTATGTGTTCATCCATGTCTGTTGGTTTGGTGGAGGGATGGGGCATGGGCCAGGGAAGAACCCATTACATTTTGGTGCATATCTGGGTGCAGATCCAGAAATGTTATAATTATTTTCCTTAACATTGCGAGATACAGCATTTTACAAAATTTTCTTCAATTTCTCACGAAGTAAAAGTTTGGATACTGATGGTTAAAAGAAAAATCAGATATTTATGGTGTGGAGATCTATGATGGTGGAAGAAAATGTTCGATTGTGGCAAGGGAATGCAATTAAGCACTAATACGCTCAACAATCTCAAAATGTTATACCTAGATCAGTTTTGTAACATAGACCCATTGCCTAAAACTACATGTTAATAGTTGTTGTGGATGTAAGTTACATTTGTAATCACTTTGCTAAACTTGTCCTACTTTATTCAGCAGTGCCTCATTAACCTGTAAAGGACACAAGTTATAAGTGAAAAACAGAACGAGTTGTTGAGCAACCACGAAAGGTGACGAGATCAAATGTTAATCATACCAACTCCGTGTGCCTGTGGCGGTATGTGTGTCTTCAGTGACCACAGATGTAGCGTATTATAGTGCAGTATGACTCGGCAGTGGTGGTCTGTGTGTGTGTGTGTGTGTGTGTGTGTATGTGTGTCAGTGCTGTGGTGGTCTGAACCCTGAGCTGGCTCCGTCCCAGCAGCTCCAAGGCAGCGGCGAGCCCCATTGCCAGCTCTGGCCAAACTGTGGGAAACAGCCGCCGTGTTATTGTACGTGCAATGAATTGCTGGTGACGCATTTGTTTATGCGCTCTCTCAAATAATGGGAACATTAAATATTTGGCCCAAATAATAATAATCCATTTCCTTGCCACCACAGAAATATGACTAATCACATGATAATTAAAATAAGCAAACAAGACGTCAAAACGATTGTATTTTGTGGATATGGTGAAGATTTGTCTGAACACACCCTCATGGTGAAAATTACCTCAGATTCATGAGCATCATTAGGGGATCCGCCTTGAACATTAGGACACAAGCACATTCCTCTGCAAAACCATTATATTATGAGAATGATTAGAAATTCTGCAAAGCTGTTTTGCATTTTAAATAGCATCTGGAAGAGAAGACGGTCCATCTTTGCCGTGTGTTCAGCATAAGTGTGGAAAGTCTGATCAAAATGATGAATCTTTGTTTGGCAGCAAAAATAATGCCTGGAATTAAAGGATGAGTCAAACTGTGCTGCATGTATACCCTCGAAGTCAGCATCTTCGGTGGAAACTCCAAACTCCAGTGCAAATCCTTCCATCTAATACAGAGAACTTTCCTCTCACTTTGAATCTGACCACAGAGCTGTTATTCCCTTGTGACAGATATTCCTCTGTCACAAGCTATTACGCTCTACCACAACCATTCTCACAGGCTCCTCGCCTCACTAATGCAGTGGAGAAAAGTTACAGGGGAAAAAAAAAAAAAGAAAAAAAATTAAAGTCAGGACAAGTGAGGATCAAACACAGGAATATAACACTATAAACATCACATGCATACGAAGGGCTCTTTATGGGCCAGCAGCTCTTGACTGACAGACAGCATGGTGGTTGACATGTAAAACACAGGGAGGTCAAGTCTATTCACCGACTTTCCTGTTTACATGTGGCGGCATTTGTCTTGGGCTGCGTTCGTCGGCTGAGCAGGACTGTTTATAAATGGCTGACTGGCAGAGAGGAGAGGGAAGGGTGTGAGAAGTCGAGAGGAGAGGAGACACTTTTGGAGAGGTAATTTGAATTCCTGAGGTTTGCCTGTAAGGGTAAAGGTTGTCTGTGTGCTATCACAGCGGGGGAAAGATGTGACAAATAGCAGATTGGCGGCCAAGGTGTAAGGTTTAACAAAAGTGTAATGGGCTGGAGGGTAGAAAAGTCTGTGAGCAGGTAGACCACCTAAGCAGTCAAAAATGTGCAGGTTTTAAGCAAATTTGCAGCTATCTTCAACCCCTGCAGCAGATTATATGAGCATTATAACTATTTGTCAAATGTAAAAAAAAAAAAAATCACAACATTTAAAAGTGGCGTTGCATTCAGTGAAAACAGCTCCAGACTTTCACACGTATTTAAATACACTGATTGTAAGTCATGGAATCATCCAACAAAACACTCACTACTAGGGCTGCTTGATTATGGCAAAAATAATAATCATGATTTTTTTGATCAATATAGAGATCACGATTATTCAACACAATTTCTCATTGACTTTGGAAATAAAGAATATAAATTTATTTCAAAACAAAAGCGTTATTCGTTATTTCCGTTATACACAAAATAAGTGAAAGACATCCGAGCGTGGGATACACACCCATATAATGGTCAGTTTTAATCATTAACCTATTTCGTATAATGTAGTTAACTCTGTAAACTCTGGTTCCACACTGCAGCGTACAAAACACACCTGACGCAACCACAGATGACCTACGAGGTAGTTTGTCGACAACTGTACATTTCTCCGTCTGTATGTAGCGGACTTTCACTGGATGTTTCCAGAGGTCACTCGTGTTTGCGTCCTTAAATGAAAAAGACTGAACCACACTTGAAAACGTTGAGTTCTCTCCATAGACACTAAAAGCAGGGTCTCTGTGTGTGTCAGAGAGATGCTTCTGAGTAGGGAACAGCATCATAGACGAACATCTTAATCAGAAATGGAGTTGGTGAATGTGGAAGAGAACTTGTATGTTATGCATTAATGAATACGAAATCAATTTTTCTAATTCCTTCAGTACCAAAAGCTGAACCGATAACGTTGGTTTTTGTAGGGGGAGATCTGTTATGAAACAGAACGTGGCGCATAATCATTTTCTGTTATCTTGTTTTTCTATTCGTTGGAGGCCAAAATTGTAATTGAAAATAAAATTTGATCAATTGCCCATCCCTACTCACCACAATCAAGTTGTTGTGCATCCAACATTGAAACTATTTCCCACAAAGCTTCTTGAGAAATGTTTGAAACAAGACGTACATTTTTTGTTTTCTGAGCAGCTGTTATTTATCAGCAGATGGGAGTAAAACAAGTCATCTTGCCTGTGTATCTTTCTCATATATCACTACTGATCAGCCTCGATCATTTCGCAGAGCAGACTGTGATGAAATACTGCGAGTCGCATACAACATCCGCAGGGACAAGATCATATTCATAGTTCAGACAGCCTGGAGAAACAACCAACCTGCTGCTCAATTCATCAAGCTTGGTCCTCTTTACCACAAGCCCTTCTCCCAATTTCTTATCTTGGCTTTCTTGTCTTGGATTACTTTAAGGTGACAAGTTGGAATTTGTACTCTTCTGCCCCAGAGAGAAAAACAAGGCGACTTGAAGAGAAGAGGACTCAGGTTAAGACCTATCTCGCCAGACATTACTAATGAACCCAGTTGTCTGGGGACTTGCAATGTCAGCCTGCCTTCAGGCGCTCTTATCATCACCCACACAAAACCTCCCCACCAATCACACTGGATTCTGGAAAGGAAGTTGAAAATGTCAAAGGCTATTAATTCTGCTGCAGCCCTCTTTGTCTGCCTCTCAGAATACTAATCGAGCAGTAAGAGAGGGCCAACCCTCTTTTTATATCTTTTTTTAGGGGTTTCTGTGAAGAACCATGTGAATGAGGGCGCCGATTATAAGGAAAGTGAAAGACAAGTGTGGCCTCAACTCACTGCCTTAGGGGGTGAGAACCATGTAAAACCCTGTTATTTTAAGATTCAGCTTTAGACCACCAACACAATGAGGTATTCACATTTTTAATAGCACGTTGTTGGCACTGGTTAAGCCTTGTTTCCTCTTTAATAGTAATGATATCCTGTTCTGCACACTTTCTTTCAGGTAAAGCATGGGTGGGACCTTCCGTTTCATGACATATTTTGTCAAAGTGATGGCTTTTCTTTGTGCTTGTGCATATAAAGGAGCTAAAGTATACTCTTTCACGCACTTCCTACAGACACAGAACCCTTTAAAGAAACTCTATATATGTTTTACTTGAAGCAGTCACTGTGTCTAAACAGTTATCCTAGCTCGAAGCTACAGTACTTCAGCTGCACATGTGCACAACTATTATCATGTTACTTTGGTTTGTCGTACGCTCTAAAAAAAACTAAAACCTTACATGTTGAGGTTAGAGTCACTTGGGGCATTTTGTGATCTCAATGCAGTTTGCTTTGCATGACAGTAAGCATGTTGCAGGGCTTTTCTCAGAGCAATTGTTCCCATAACACTCACTCTCTCACTCACATACTGCAAGCAAACATATTTGTTAGATGTAGCATGTTTTGAACTCGCTCCAAAGTGGGTCCTATCTATGTCAAGTGCAATTTTGCTTCGTTACTTCTACAAAGCCAGTGAGAGACTCTGCAAAACATATGTGATGAACAGACTGTTATACTTTTCCAACCACACTCTATTCAGGAATTCTATCAGCATCAAACAGTGTATCTGCATTACGTCTACATCCATGATTTTTAGACATTGTAATTGAATGTGTGCATCCAATAAAAGTAATATTTTCTAATCAAGTTACTCCCTGTAATGTCATTTGATTGCTAGTACTGCCAATCCCACTGAAAATGAACAGTCCACTCTGTGGCTTGTTAGAGTTTTTAGCCACTTTCTAGTTATTGTTTTGTTTTGCCAAGCACCGGATGGTTCTCACTGACTTCATGATATAAAACCGTAGTCAAAGAGCCAAAGTAAATAAATGATACATTTAACATGGTAAGCCAAAGGAACCACGTAGTTTTCTCAAGAGTTTTTCAGGCCAAACCAATTAATGGATTCACATTAGTCAGATGGTAAGAAATAATGACGTCCATGTTGTTGGGTCCTCTCAGTATGTAAGTACAATTGGTAATCGATTGCTATCATGTTAACATTAAGAACCTGATAAACCAATCATATCTGAAGTGTCAGTTGCTAGGGATCAAATATTCGGAATTCATAATTTTTTTTTAGATCAAATTAGTCTCCGTCATGTACATGGGTTGCTATTACTGCCAAGTCCACTGAGAATGAACACCCAACTCTGCAGCTTTTCAGAGTTTTGTGCCACTTTAATTTACTGTTTTGGTTCTCACCAACTGATATTAAACCATGGGCAACTACACTCAGACAATTAGAGTGTAAACTACCTGCCCAGTGTAAAATTAGACAAAGTAAATAAATAAAGATATGCAATGCAAGCCCAAGATCCAGATATTTTCCTCAGCCACTTTTGGACCAAAACAGCTAAAAGTCGAGTATTATTGATTATTACTCACTACTCTACACTACTCACTGATTATTACAGATTGTTTGAAAAAGGACTCTTTCTGTGTTTGCTGATGATGTCAGTAACAGAAGTTACTTAATTGCTAGCATGCTTGTATATGAAGGCTGTTACTTGCTGCAATTTCTTCTGCCGCCTAGTGGTCAAACACTACCTATTGTAGCTTTAAAAAACTGCAATACTATGAAATAAAAAAAATAAAAGCATTTTCCTTTCAGTGAGACAACACAAACCCCCAGCTTTCACTGCCATCTATAATTAAAGAAAAAATGTTCTTTCTCCAAAATGTTTTCATTGCCACTGTAATTGAGCCTTACTCATCGCCAGATCATAATGCATATTGAAGAAATTGGCAAAGACATCAAAGCCCACAGATAGAGAAAGAATACTGTTGATGCTGACTTGGAAAACAAACACACAAATAAATGATAAAACAGGAAATCCTTGTATATGTGTTTTCTTTCAGCAGTTTTTGATCTGGAATCTGACATCCTCATGCCATTTGAAAGATTTTTTTTCTCCCTCCTGTTTCTGCGGTTGTGTTGAAAACAAAAATCATCTGTTTAAGTGGATGTCCTCCTTTGGGCCATGTGGCCAAATGTAGCCAAGACTGAGGGCTCAGGGGTTGGTGACTAAGGCAAGACGTAATCCTTGGCACAAAGACACGCTCTTTTTACCCTTCCTCCAAATTCCCTCACTTTGGGTGTGCTTGAGGATCAACAGGCTAAGGTGCAAACTGTTTTCTTGTGATGTAAAAGATTCGTCTTTGGCCTATTCTTCTTATTTTTCCCTTCCTCAATCATCTTCCTCTATCTTCTCCGCTGTCTATTGAGTAATAAAAACACAAAGAGCATATAAACCTCACTTATTCCCCTCTTCTCCCAACCATCCCTCTTTGCTGGACAGACTGAGGATGATGGGTGCGTGCTCAACAGACCACAGAGCGTCTTAAAACGGACATATGTGTAGGAGCTTTGTTTGAGCATGAGACCTCTGCCGCAGTACACCCGTGGTGGAGTAGGCGTTCAAAGCCATCCAGGAGGTATATCAATGAAGTCATCTCTGACAGTAAAAATCGAGTTCCAGTTGAAAGAAAATGGCAGGTCAAATGCAAGGGTGAAAGAGTTGGATCGGCATGGTTTACTTCATTTACTCCACACAGCCTGTTCCAATGACCTCATTTCCTCCGGGGCATCCCGCTGGACGTACCCTCTTGGATGCCGATCAACCAGTCAGGGCTGAATGATAGGGTGTGATCTGAATGGGCAGATCCATGACTGTTTTGCACATCACTGTTCTGCAGACAGGACCATTAACCATGTTACCTGCACCTTCTTCTTTCCAGTACAGTCTAAGCCAGACCTGACCACACTGGGCGAGACCAGGCTCTCTTCTGTCCCTGGGTGTTAGATCTGTTTTAGGCCAGGTGGTTTGGTGAAAGGTGCCAGAGTTTGATGCTGACTCCACACTGCTTGTCTGGAGAATTCTGAAGTCTCAGTTATCTCGAGGTTTATTTTTGGTCTATTAGCATGGCGGTGTGTTGTTAATCTGAAACATTTACCACGGTTGAAGTTGCTGTTGATGCAATACTTTTGTCTAATTGCTCTGGAAATAGCTCACTAACTTTCTGATTGACAATGCAAATCAAGTTTGTTAAAACTAGACTTGATCTACTCAAACTGACAGAAAAAAACAATTATTGAAAAATTAATTTCATATCAGGGAACATCTATGAACATGTTTATCTGAGTGTATGGGGCTGGAGGACGATGAAGATACTGATAATGGAAGCTGAAAATGAACTGAGAAGTTCCGGAGACATATGCTAGTGCAAATTGGTCTGGCAATGCCATGCCAGATGTGAGTTCTTAAAAGCAGCATTAATAGATTTTTTGCCACTAAAGGGCAGAAGAGCAAGCTCTACTCTCTGTAGCTGCTACATTTTCAGTTTCTCTATTGGCTAGTTTCTAAGTTTGTCTATCAGATATTTGGTGGTAGGCAATCAGGGTGCAGTGTGTTTATCTGAGGTTTCTTGCTAAAAACTGTGTGACTAATGAGAGCAGAGTTTGTGAACCAAGGAAATAAACAATAAGAGGCTAAAAAGACCCATAGAGCTGAATGGGATGACAGCGTAAATTGCTAAATCTTTGTGGGCATGTCGGTGAGATAAAAAATGCAGCTTTAATTTAGAGAGTGAAGCTCTTCTGTATAATGGGAATTTAAGACTGAAGTTGGGTTTCAAAGCTATATTCTTGATACATAGTAGGGTTAACCAGTTTACTCAAAGGAGCTGGAGTGGAGACAGAGGTTGTTGTGGCTGCATGCTGAGCCCATGGTGTGGTGTTGTTTCTGGGTGTTGTGGGATTGTTTCCAGAGCTCTTGAAAGCTCCATTGCAGCTCAGTGTATGAAGGTATCATACCACTGTGACAGCCCTTTTGTGAGCCCATGGAACAGATAAAACCCTGCTCCACCCAAGTTGAAGAGCAATCAAAATAAATTAAAAAAAAGAAAGAAAAAAAAAAAAGAAACAGGTCTACACCTCTGTTTCCTCACTCTCTCTCCATATTTAATTCTCTACTGCTCTCTTTCTGTTTCTCATATCTCTGTATCTCTGCTGATTTTCACCACCTGTTACCTGACACACATTGGCCCTCAGCCACAAAGAACTGTTTTCAAACCAGGACAATAGCTTGCCCTATGAAGAGCTGCTAAATCCATAGGGTGGTGTGGCTGTGAGTTTACAGTCAGCTATTGTTGGCCGACACAATACAGAAGCACATCCCCTCCTTTACTGTATTATGGCAATTGTGCTCTAAACAGCCATTCTGGGGCTATTCCATGCGCCGGAGTGATTTCCGTTTGCAAAGTATCATTTTTCAGCTTATTGATGTCTTGTTTTGTTATTGCAGTCTTTCACGCAGAAGGTCAATGGTTCTTTTGGAACAGGTTGTCCTGTATATGTGTGTCTGTGTCTGTGTGTGTGTGTGTGTGTGTGTGTGTGTGTGTGTGTGTGTGTGTGAGAAAGTGTCTGGGGAGGAAATTCTACAGAAACATAGGATGTAGTCAGCTTTTCACCTTTATCCTTTTGCTCATTTCTCTTTCACCCCCTTTGTTTTTCCTGTCTGCCTGTGGGAAGATAGTGTTTTTGTTTGCAGTGCAGAAACTTTAACAGCTTATCTCAGCTCTAATCTAGACACCAACAAACCGATTACACAGTCTGGGATGAGACTAAACATTTTCAGGAATAGTTGAAATACAATGTGTTAAGTTTGTTAAAGGATTTGTTTTCTGAGTTTAAAAAAAAAAAAAAATCATTCTTCCCAAAGTGTTTACTCCACTAGTATTAACTACTTGTGCACCTCATTATATCACAATCAATCAAGATGCTATTGTGAGTGTATGTGAACTTTATTTCAAGGTTTATTAGGTGTCACCTTGTCATGAAATACCTTTGACATTGTGTTTGCTCACCAGTGAGGAGGTGATTGATGGGTAGATTGTCAGGTCAAATATCTGCATCGTCAATATGTTTGAACACTGACAACCTTTGACCTCTGATCATCTGTTCCCACCAACCTACTGCTATGGGTGTCACTCACACTAACTTGTACTTAATTGGCCTCAAACACTCCAAGTCTTGAGTCTGAAATGGTGATGATCAAATTTACAGAAATTTAAAGGCTATCTCACAGAGGTTTGACCATTAGTTATTCTGGGAGGGTTTTTACTGACTTTTTTTTTGCATTAAAACTACTTCAGTCAACATGCTTATATTAACAATGGATAAAATGACTACATGTCATGTGAAGGAGGTTGCTTGTATTGACAAACCCACAGCGACCTGACTTGCAGTTTCCCTTAACCTCAAGGAACCGTTTTACAGACAAAGCTAGCGACTACCTGGAGAACATGGTGGAGCACTTAGCAGCTAGAGAGCCGAATGTTTCCTTCAGAAGCTGGTGAAGACCAAGACAAAGCTAAAAGGAGAGTAAATATTGAAGTTCTGGGCTGCTGGATGGGTAAATAAGCAACTAATAAGCAACTATAAAACTCTGCAACAGAGTCCTGGATTCCGCCAGTAACACTGGGTTCTATATAATGAAGACCTTGTGTATTACTAATAATAACTTTATGGATACAGCCACGCCTGTGCCTTCTCTAGCACCACACAAGTTTCTACTGATTGCCTCTGAGCATAACATTTGGACGAAACTGGGTTGATACGCGTCTTGTCGAAGGCAGGGAAGACAGATACTAATTCATGTATACCACTAAAAAGTTCAGTTTGCACATGGGTTCTAATCTGTGTGTTTCTGGTCACAATCATGTTTTCCAACCCTTTATGTAGCTGTAGTAGTGGTAAAAATACAGTAAGTAGAACATGCATCTGACTGGACTCAACGTAGTGAAATGGTCAATTTGTTTTTATTTTCCCACTTCAACATCATTATAAATAACTGGTGGCGTCCATGGTTCAGAGACATGAGACATTAACTGAAAGCACAGTGGGTTTTCTTGCACAATGGGCACTTCCTTTCCATATGTGTTTGTGGTTATATCTGCTCTTGTAAAATAAGCCATTCATGTACATATAACTCTTGGATTACAGACCGCACTAAAGCGAAGCCCTTTCTCTTCAATTAGATCAAAGTTAGTATTCGAATCCAAGGAATGACTTCTAATCTGTGACTGGCCAAATAGTTTCTGGTGTTTACTTGGGCAGTGGCATAAACATAGACAAGCTGGACCGTATTAGAAAAATACATTTGAAAATATTTGGAGATTCATGTGGAATCAAGCATTTAACTAATCTCATAGGGGCTTGTGTCTCCGCCACTGATTTGGTAGTTGACCTTTCATGTCTGGTTGTTCAAATATTTGAAGCCATTTTGGTTTACAAATATTTTGAAAATATGTTTTTTGCACAGGCCCGTAGCATGCCATCCACAGAAGAGGGTCTTGACAGGGTAAGGAGAATTCTAGACTTGGCGTAAACACCCTTGTACACGCACACACACATCGTGTCTGAGAACCAGCTGGCCCTGGTAACCTCTGGCAGCATGGCACTATGACTTAGCCCTTGTAGCATTGACCCCCAACCAGCTAGAGACAGCCCAGGGAGCCATGGGGACCTGAAATTAAAAATGGGGGGCTTTCCATGAGCCCTCTCGTGGTCCCTAATTAAACAGAATCACATTCCTTTAGCTGGGATAGCGCTTTGGGGGCACTGGGAGAACCAACTTCATCCCCTTAAGTTCCTTTTCCCACAGAAAGCGTCGGTAAGACGTCGGAAGGCGATTCCATCTTTGCCTGAGCAAACAAAATATTTACAAGTCTTTCCAGGCGTGGGCAGGAGCATTATCTGCTGGGGCTGTAGTGTTGTTGAATCATTAATTATCTGAATTCCTTAATTTGACCACTTATCTGAGAGCAGAGCATGGCTAACTTCAGCCATGCGGTTTGTTTGGTTAATAAACACAATGGGAGAGGGGTTAGCTTTATCCTTTAATCTTTGCTTTAACAGGGGCTCAATGTCTTGACATTATTGAGCTTCTGAGAGACGCAGCCATCAATTAAGATTTATAGACATGGAGGTTCAGATGACATTTTAAATGAGCCAAAAGAGAGATCTGCCAGTAAAAAATAAAAGGATGAGATACTTGAAGTGGAGGATAATGACTCCTCTATGGTTTTTTCATTTCATCATCTCAGAGATATTTTGTTCCTGAGCTTATTTTAGCAGTGTGTGAGTAAAAACTGTGACACGATCATCAATTAAATCTACATGTGCAAAAAAACAGCCATGATTTGTGATAATTTGCATACAAATTAAAAAGCTTTTTCTTGGCATCTGCCATTGTACAGATTTCATGGGAAATCACTTGAGAGGTCTGGACTGAAGGTGAAACTGCAGGTGTGGAATATGTTTTGTATAAAGATGGAAAGGGGATAAAGATTTAGTAATGCTCACATCCAGCATTTGAAATGAGGCGAAACATCACCAGGGTTCTACTGAAAAGACTGAAAAGGTAAGGTGAAAACTATCGAAGCATTTACTCAATTAGAGGCTGGAGTTGCACCAATGCAAACACCGGCTTGATGAAAAAGTGATCACAGATTCCTGACAAAAGAACTTCCAGTGTGCGACCTGCACACGGGTTTGTTTTGGCTAATGTTCATGGCTAGCTGCCACTCAAAAGCACAGGGATCTCGAAATCCTCTTTTCTCATTACACTTCATGCAGACCACTAGCACCTCCTGTATTTGCATTTACACATATAGTCCTGTTGGAGAGCTGGGGAGAGGAGGCCATTCAGAGAGGGAGGGAGGGAGGGAGGGATAGAGAGAGAGAGAGAGAGAGAGATAGAGAGATAGAGAGAGAGAGAGAGAGAGAGAGAGAGAGAGAGAGAGAGAGAGAGAGAGAGAGAGAGAGAGAGAGAGAGAGAGAGAGAGAGAGAGAGAGAGAGAGAGAGAGAGAGAGAGAGAGAGACTACAGCCAAATTTGCAGCTCTGATGATGGCGCTAGATGAAAAGTTAAGGGATCACCAAAGTTATTATAATACATCCTGTGGGGAGTATGACTGTGTGTACAAAAATTTCAATCCAACCAAATTGGTAGATTGACCAACTGACGGACTGACAATGCCACCACTAGAGCAATTCCATGAGTGTGGCTAAAAAAAACAAAGGTGGATCAGAAGATTAGCATCTCACAGAAATGGAGATACAACACACACAAAGAGGGCAGGGAAAAAAAAATAAAAAGATGCAACAAGAGTTTACCAAAAATAAAGGATCTAAATACACAAAGTGGAAAAAAGCCAAAACACTACAAAATGGTTTGAAGAGCGTGTCCTGGATTCAGCCTGGATATCAGCACCACTTCTTCTATTGTTGTCTGTCCCACAACGTCTTTCTCCAAATGGCACCGAAAAATGACATAGTCTGTGCCTGTGGCGACTTTTAATAACATATCCAAAACATCCCAGAATAAAATACAGTGGAAACACAAAGAAGAACCTTGTATCAAAGCCTTGAAAGGTTCTTAAAAGTTCAGGTTTTGGAAAGCTTCACTACACTGATAATAACTCTGCAAATAGACTTTCCAAACAGTTACAGTGGATCTATGCTCTTTTGTGCAGAGAGTTGAGAAAGCTCTCAGATTTGATGTATTTCCAAAGGCACTCAGCAGCGACTGAACAGAACCCACATATAGGAGCATGTGTCCACAGATAGGAGCATGTGTCCACAGATAGGTAGGTAAACACTCAAACACATGGATAAAGGGGCATAGGAAATCATCCAGGCAAGGACGCTGAACCCAATGCAGAGATGCTAGACTGTTTATTCTTCATCGGGGTGGGTCAAGGCGAACAAACAGAGCCTCAAACACAGGAAAATGTGATTCAGGTGTGTGGGAAGTGGAAGTATACAAAGTGCAGCACAACAGGCATTTGAACTGGGCTGTGGAAACATTTCTAATTCTATGAGTGGGTGAGAAAGACACACATCAGACATTGTGTCCTGGGTGTTGTCCTGGGGAATGAAGAGAAACAGAATAGAGGAGGATCAAATGGCATTGAAATGTTCAGGAAGCAGCGGGGGTCATCCTTCATGGTCAACAAATACTTAGAAATGGCTGCTGTTGTCTAGTTCAGTGAACTATAAAAGTCAGTTTCTCAGAGTTTTTCTTTTTTTTTGTTGCACAGACCAGAGGCGTTGTTAGGGTATTTATTCGACATCAGTGGGTGTGAAGTGATATTGTTTATGTGCAGTGTTGTGTGGCATGACATCAGCTGCATCTGTAAAAGCTGACTTCTCTGCAGCCCTGATTACAGAAATTAATGCAAAGCATGAGTGGCGTCAACCAACATGCCAGACTCCAACAGCGTGAAGCCATGTGCCATTTTCCTGGGAGGCCTTCCACCCCCCCCCACCCCCCCCCACCCCCCACCACCAGTGCTTCTTCTAATGTTAAAGGGCCTCTTTAACCCTGGTAATCATTTTAAGATGTCAAAAAAGAGCACTGCTTTTCTGGGCAGGGTATCTATCACAATTGATGTCTGTGGCATTCTAATGGACGTTAAGCTGAAATGATAAAGGGGCTAGTTCAAAGCAAAAAAGAAAAAAAAATCCCTTGTACCTTGAAATCTTTAAAAGCCCTCCTCAAAGCCCTTGCAAGCATCTCAACTGGGCACCACCCCTAAATAAATTTGGCTCCACCGGCGGCGACTGCCAAGAATGTAATTGATGGGGGCTGACCAGTAATACTTTGAATGCAAACACTTTGTGAGGATTGTGATGGTTCAACAGCATTTCTAGGAAGGGCCCTTGGTCTCTGGGCAGTTTACTGGCTCTCTGCGACCAGTGGGAGAGGTGAAGCAGAAGGCTGACATGTAATGTACACTGACAATAGGCCCTGGTTTTTATTTTACTAAAAGCTCCGTATGTCATAAAGAAATAATTCTCAACACACAAAGAGCCTGTTGGTACAAACAGCCAGTGACCATTGTGACAGCCCCTCTAAATATTTAGGCTAAATGTCTATATAATGTACTGTAACTAAATGTACATGGTTCATCTGTGTATGTGTATGTATATATTCAAACATGCTTGTCTCTGCGTGCATGCGCATCTGTGTTTTATGCTTCAAAGTGTTTGTGGGTCAGTGCCATGTTGCTAAGCCAGCAGAAGGTGGGAGCTGAGGAATTTGGGGAGAATTTAGCCGCAAAATCTATCTGCGTCACTTCTTCTCCCAACTTCTCCTCCATTAATCAATCAACTGTCAAAACTACAAACCTCAAACTACAAATTGCTACTCTCATGTTACCCCTGATCTAATGTCCTGGGAGACGCTGGGAGAATGATGAGTGCTATAGTCCCTCTTCCAGTTATTGACGAGAATTAAGAAAAAGTCACCTGATCTACTTCATTAGTTGGCAGCACAAATAATAAGATTTAGATTTGATCAGGTAACTCATTAATTTGGAATTAAATTTCTGCAGAGATAACCTGTGAATATCAATGTATAAACACCCATGCACGTTCGAAAAGCATATCCCATTTGTTTAACAGAATGTATCAAGCATTCTGATAACCAGTTACCAATTGAAGTCATTTATCAAGCAAAAAGGGGGAAACATTTGCTCATTTTAGCTTTTTGAGTGCAATGATTTGTTGTTTTTCTGCGTTTTATATAAATTGAAACTGAATATCTTTGCACTGTTGGTTTGACACAAGCAATTTGGGCACTGGGAGATTATGATGAGCATTTCTTACTCTTGTCTTACATTTTCTGGACTAAACAATGAGGTGATTAATTGAACAAAATAAACAACAGATGAATAAATTGTGGAAATAATTGTGGTAATGGTAGCTGCGGCTGCAACTACCGATTATTTTCATATAACATTCTGATTATTTTATCATTTGATTAGTTGTTTAGTTAATGAAACATGACAAATATCCTAGAGCACTTGGTGATGGTCTCGTTTCGTCTGATCAACAGTCCAAAAACTAAAATATTAATTTCATCTTATAAGTCGAGAATCCTCACGGTACCTGCAACCATTAAACTTTTGCCCATTTTGCTTAAAAAAAAAAAAAAAAATACAAATGACTTATCAATTATCAAAATAGTTGTTGGTTAATTTTCTTTCATTCAGCTAAATGATTAATGAACAAACCGCTGCAGCTCTAGCTGTAGCTCTACAATAATAACAACAAATAGAGAGATTTCCTGAGTTAAAAAGGAGACATGGCAATGCATGAAACTGCTAACTAGAATATACCTACTGGAATTCACCTGTATGAGTCTGTGCCACATCTGTCTGCACATGCATATGAATTTTGAAAACAACCCTCTGACTGACACAAGAGCAGCAAAATCAGTGAGGATCTCATGGTTTGCTAAAGACCCCAACTCTAAAAACAAACCAAGGAATTTCTGCTACACTCTGCTTTATCAGATAAGAAAAACATAACTGCAGAGAAAACTTTCTCTACCCCTGTACTTCACCCGCGCCTCATTTGTAAGTGGAGGTTCTCCTCCATGTTACAGATAGACTCAACATGCCCTTATTTAGAAAGCCAGGGGATGATGATGGTGTGATGGAGGGATGAAGGGATGGTGGGACAGGGGTATGAGGGAGGTATAGATAGTGAAGGTTTATTGGTTCGGCCTTGACCTCAGGGCTATAGCAGGTCGTGAGACTGTCCCAAGAGATGTTGGTGCTGCAAAACCAAGAGATGGAGCCCTAAGATAAGGCCTTTGAGACCCCGCCCTTTCCCGCTATCTTCATTTATAACCACAACGAGGGGGGTAAAAAGGGCCACATGCTCTACAAGAAGGCTGGATTAAAAGAAATACATATTTGTTATTAATTCTGATCTGATTTTCACAGCAAACATACATCTGCAATATATAAAACATGTGTAGGCTGTGGTTAGTTGTTGGAAGTGGTTCAATGTTATCTCAGGCTAAGAGATGTGAGGAAGTGGAAGTGGAGTGAACAGTGTGTGGATTCTACTTTAGCTAACACAGGCTAACAGCTGTCTGCAGATATCAGGCTGACATCAGCACAAACAGTGCAGATGAATTAGTGAGCAGACTTTCAGTTTTCTGCCCTGTCTGTGCTCAGAGTGATCATTAAAGTGGATGTCTGTACTCTGTTAAAGCTCTGGTACTCTAGCTGTATGGGATGGCATTTCATTTTTAAAATGTGCTGAGTGAAGATGCCCTTGTAAGCGGTGCAGGTTTTACTCGACTGTTTTGCACATGTAGGCCTAAAAAAATATATCCGTCATGTTTTAGATGTTTTGCATTGCCAAGAAAAATAAATCCTCAGTCCACAGCTTTATAACTGGGAAACGTGTTTACAGTTTAGCCTATAATGTGCTCTTTACATCATTTTTATATTCAAGGAAACAACAGTGTTGATCCATTGATGAATGTAGAAGATATTTAAGTTCTGAGAAGCACTTTACGCATCATTGGTATTTATCTGATGTAACTGAACTGAACTTAAATCAAATTGAATCAGGAGATCAGCGTTGATATCTAGCCCTACTCCACCCCCGCCCCTTCCTTCTTCTGCATTCTACACCAGCCGCATTCCTCGAATGCCCACGGGATGGGTTTATTCCTTTTTCCATATGGTTTCGTATGTTTTGCACATGTATGCTAGAGTGCTCCGTACACACAGAGACACCTTGACACACGCACAAACACAGACGCACTCGCAGCCACAATCACACTCTGATCTCAGATTTGATAGATGCACGGGGCCCTCTGTATAACATGTGTGCCATATGAAGCTACAGCCCCAGAGCGAGATGACTCAATAACTTTTTGAGTACATACTGACAATTCTGTAGTCGCTGTCCATTTAGAACAGCTATCCCACATCGGCTTTTTACTGCAGTGATGAGGTTCAGTCCCTCTGTGGACGCCTGTGATGTGTTCCCCCAACATCTGACTTGCATTTGTTTATATTCATTTATCAAAGTATTTGATGTAGCCAGATTTATTTGCATGAGCATTTTTGTTTGTCCCGAAGGAGGTTCTGAACTGAAAGCTTGGAGTTCATCAACAAATACTTAAGCCAAGCAACATTTATATGAGATGTCCACAGAGGCTGGTAGAAAATACAATGTTGGCTTGTCAGTAATATCAATCTAAAAGGCTATTAAAGCTTTTTTGCTCTGAAGAGTATATTGAAATAAAAAATATAATTTGTTGAATACTGTAATATTGGTTTATAGGTTACCACAATCCAATCATCAAGAAATATTGTCTGTACATTTGAAAATGAACTTAATATATAAGTAATGCGAGGGTGTTTATTGACCTCAAGAAACAATCTTTACCAATACTCAACTCACAAACGACAAAATAAAATATGTACACCTTACTGATGTTTCAATGAAAAAGACTGAGGAAATTTTTATATAAGTTCTGGGATCATTAAACCTTGTACTCGCACTGGAGGAAGATGTCAGTTGTTAACATCACTTTTTTTCTTTTTCTCCTTTGTCTTGTGTGCTTGGGTGTGTTGTAGAGTGTACTGTGTGAAGGATTTTAGTAATAATCAGAATAATCTGCCAATTTGGATAAAGACCATTCAAGCCATTCATTCATCGCAAAATTTTTTTATTCATCCCAAAATACTGTTATCTAGAATGAATGAATGAATTTGTATCCACATATCAACTAGATGTATTAACTCCATGTTAGCAAAAAAGAAAGATGTCGATTCATTTTTCTTATTTACTTTGCTTACTTTAGGAGCAATGATTTTTTTTTTTTGGACACATGAGGGCAACACAACAAGCTGTAAACCGAACTCTGATATGCTTTCATAATCAAATATATAGCGAATGTATTAGCAAGCAGCTGCCAATTTACACATCCAGCAGACATACAGTAACATTAGCTTGCATTTACTGCCATGTCTATATGAAGTCCATTATTAAGTCTTTTTATAGTTATTTCGGTGTTCTTCAACTCCTGAGAAAAATATCTGGCTATTCAGCTGCTAAAAGCTCCACTTTTTTCAACGCTAGTGACAAAGTTATCATACTGTTTGATGCTTGACCAAAGTAGGTTTATCAGAGATTTTCTGCTTAATATAGGAACCTAATGTGGCTCCAAACAAGGTTGATGTGATTCATGAGATTGAACCAAAACAGTGGAGTTGCAGCCGCAAAAAAAACTAAACAATGAGATGTTAACTGGCAAACAGCAGAGTCTGGACATAATTCTCTGCGAGATCATCTCTATGAGTGGCACATTTCACATTAAACTTAATAATTTGATCCACTTTTCATATAAAAATATTGAATAATGCAGCTTTAAGTTTGCGCAAGACATGACGCAGGTGCCTGTGGCAGGTAGTGGCCAGAGAAGTGGATCTGCTGTAGGCCATACAGGGCTGGAGGGGGAGGATGATGACGGGTGATGATAACTCAATTCTTCCATGGAAAAGCCTGAGTCACGGGGTGAACATCCTCTGTTACATGTGTCTGTAGTGAGTGGGCCGCACGTTCATGGTTATTAGATTACGGCTGTACCTGCTCGCCTTGCATACCCCAGATGAAAGTGGTTAGGACAGCCCAATTAGGAAATTATGCTTGATGTTTCTAATCAGGCACTCGGCTAGAACAAAGAGAAAGAGACTCACCCTGGCCCATGGGGCTAGAACGAACGCATGTGGCCACGGATATGTGTGTGTGTTTATATGAAATCTTCCCAGTCTCTTACCGAAATAAAAGAACATTGGTTCAATCACTCTATTTGTGCAGATATACAACATTACTCCCCAGTGCCTGCCTAGCTTTCCCGACAATAATTACAATTCTGAAGATAAATATGGTCTTTATTAACTAATGACAGAGTCCACTTTAAGTATGACTAAGTATCATGGCCATGGTTGTTGGTCGTTTTTAGGTGAAGCGTTCTCATGGTTGTTGTTTAGCGGCCCTCTCCACAGGTTTACATTACTAAACTGCCCTAATGACATAGAAAATATCATGTTCAACCACAACCATTTTGCATAAATTGCACTGCTCTGAGCTGCAACTCCTTTTATGGACCAAGTTCAACCATAGTGTGCCACGATTTTCTTTTGACCCGAGTTCAAGCAAGAGAAAGGGGGTGATTTGAAAAAAGCCACAAAACCCAACTGTTGTTTTAACCATTTAAGAGATTCTGACCACAAGCCAGTGCGCTGTAACAGAATCCACTTTTATGTGCTTGTAAAGCCACTTTTTCACACCAGCGCGCCGCCTGTTTGTGAAAACACTGGCAACAGAAATGCTTTTGATGTATTTTTATCAACAAAGGCAGCGTTTAATTACAAGTGCTGCTCACAGTACTGTATGTCTGGAGAAATAATCATTTAATTTCACGAATGATGGCCTCTTATTACTGTGATGTGATCTGTTTAGACTGTTTAACAGATGCAAATCAAAAGTAATGAGCCTTCACCCTAAAAGTTATTATGCTTTAGCTTAAAGCAGAATCATGAGCATTACAGCCGTATTTCCACAGTGAATAGAAACAATAATAAATAGGATAAAACACGGACCCTGTGATTCAAATGGTAATGCTTTTGACTGCACATACTGTCCATCTAAATAGCCCTGCTCCCAGGCAGTTGGCCTGTAACATTATCACAATGTAAATGTCTTTTTGGGGCTCATGTTATCATAACCACATTGGGAAACCTTGAATAAATTGACTACAGTGTGCAATGTTGGAACAAACTGAGCAGAGCGGCAAGGTTGTCCATGGGTCACATTATGAACATGTGGGGTCATTGTTAATATTCTCTGTGGGAGAGATCACATCACTCTAGAGGGGGGGAGAAGGTTTGGCAAAGAGCCATGAGACATCAGTTTGCCATTGTTTCACCTCTCTGTACATTTCTCCAAACAAAAAGCTCAAAGCTAAGTCAACTGTACTAGCTGCCTTTAACACAACTCTGCTGTCACGTTGGGTGAAATATCAGACCACTACAGTCTTCACCTCCTTTTCTTCTTTCCCTCCTCTTGGCTACTTTTTTCATGCTTTATCATCAGTGCGTGCTTGTTTCATCCCTGTCAGCTGCCTCCCAGGAGGGCAAAGTGCTCCTCTAATGAAATTGTTCAACTTGACTTTGAAAGCACATTAAAAGAAAGGGGGCAGACAACTGTTAATGCGGTTTCTGCCAAGATGAACAAAATCAGCCAAAATAAGTAAGAAAGGCTGCCCCCCTTGGAAGCTGAGCTCAGACACATTCACTACAGCAAACACACAGTCCATCTTGTCTCTGCCGACATGCAGCATTTATCTTTCTACTCTCCTTGTATTCACATAGTTTTATTCCAAGATTTTTTTTTTAAGTGGATTGAGGTCTGTGGGTCCACCACTTTGGTTGACACTGCAATACCTCAACAACTGCTGGATGGAACGCCATGAAATTTTAGACAAATATTCATGGTTTCCAGATGATAAATCTGACTGGATTTGCCCTGACCCTAATTGTGATTTTGAGTCAAACATCTTGACTGCTACTGGATGCAGTATCATAAAAAATCTTTTTCAGACATTCATGTAGTCCCTTAAGATGAATCCTTATGAACTGGGTGATCCACTGAATCTAGCACCATCATCAGGTCAAAAGTTTTATTTGTCCAGTACTTTAATCTATGACATGCAAAACTAATGACATCCCCATCAGCCTCAGGTGTACTTTGAGACGTTAGCATTTAGTAGTACAGCCTCAGAGAGCCACTAGCACAGCTGTGTCACAATTCAGGGCCCACATCCTTCGGAGGCTGCATTTGAAGACCGATTGCGTCATAGCAGCGCAACTAGGCTGTCTTATTTCAAAGGTTTCTTCAAATGCAGCCGAGAAATGCGGCCTTATTTTCCTGGGCAATAAAGGCTCCAAAATGTGGATCCTTCGGGGGCCAAACTATCCCAAGATTCATTGCACGCCAGTAATGAAAATAATATGGCAGTAAACAACACTCAACACTGACAGAGAGCCAGAGGAATACACTTTTAAAAGGGAGTATTGGGTTTCTGCTCAGTTCAACATCTTATGGTACAACTGTTAAAACCAAGGGCCTTAGAACCTGAAGTTTTTGTGAAAAAAAAAAAGCTACGTGTTTTGAAGGCTGCAAAGCAACAGTAGCCGTGCTTTGCAACGCAACACTAAGGGCGGGCACAGCTGGTGACACAGAATGAAAATCCATCACAGGCCAGACCGTTTCATTTCAGTTTGACCTTCGCTGTCTATGATGGCAACAAAGGGCCACAGCTTCATAGACTGCATCATTTGAAGGATGTGGACCCTGAATTGTGACACAGCTTTAGACTCTCCAGACTGCAACACATTTACATTTTTGCGTTGCAAAATAACCCAGAATCTGTGTCTCTCTTTATTAAAACGCCTCTCTCTTGCTTGCAAAGTTTTCTTCACAAAGAATAGAGGAGGCCCAGTGAATAAAGTCTGAGTCATGAGGCTTAAAGGCCAGTCGACCTCTCCCAGATGCCTTGTATAAGCCCTGCGAGCAATGGGGTGAGTGTGATGATGTTATGGGATTATTTTTTATAGAACTGCAGCATGAGGACACTTTGCCTGTGTTGCCATGAATTATTCAACCCCCATCTGCGTTGTTGGAGAATGCAGTGTTTTTTTTGGGAACTCAGAGAAAAGAGGGAGCTGCTCTTTTTCAAGGAGGAGATTAAACGCTCATTGCCTTTTTTATATGACGCGTCACCTCAGATGTACGTTCGGTTGCCAGTGCCTCGTCCTCGGTGAGCTGTTTAAATTCACGACAGAGCTGCCTGCTCCCACACTAGACGCCCTCCCCTCCTCCACCACCGCCACCACGCACACACTTGTGACCAGTGCGCAATGTGCCACACACACTCCTCTTTGCATGAAAAGCCACTTTGCCAGGTTTGCCTCCCTGCCAGGTCTTTCTCTGAGCACTTAGACGCCTGAATGTGTTGACTTGGTAGGTTGAAGACCACCAGGAAAGTGGATGACGAAAACCCACAAAAGAAGGGCAAAAGTTGCCAGATTTGCTGTTTTGTCAGCTCAGCGCCAAAGCGGTGACAGCACACCCACACACAGGTATTTCAATGCCTCAGTTGAGATTGAAGTCATTTGTTTCTCAGTTTTCCAGAACAAAGTCTGAAAATCTTAAAAGACATCAATGTCATGCTTCAACACAACATCATTTTGTGATGTGAGACCAGCTGTGGACAGGTGAAATTGCTTGAAAAATAGGAATAGTCAAAAAGTAAGCTCAAGGGAAAGCCCTCGTTTTCTTGCATCATTAAACTGAAATACGTCTTGAGAAACATAACTGCTGAAATCGCTACCACAGAGCAACACGTCTGCCATGTCTGGCATGGGCCTCAAAGTGTGCATCACCATTTTCCAGCACATCAATAGTCAAAGTGGCCTGATTGGGTGAAAATTAAAATGACAGTCACAGCTGATAGTCGGTCTGCATTAAGCAGAACAGATGAGGGCTTCTGTTATGACTCCATAGTCCCGTCTCGTCCGTCAGTCAACTCCCCACAAGAAATGCTCAAAAAATATAAGGTTACCTCCTACTAAATCTCCACGAGATGGAACAAATTTGCTCCCATATGTATTCACTCACTGGCATTAAGTGCTCTTATGTCTCACAGCATCAGGAGACATATTTGGTAGGAACACAGATTTCTTTCCAGTAAATCCAAATAATTCCATATATTAGATTTGTGGCAGTGGGACTTGATATAATAATCAGCCTGGTAAAGGTCCAATAATTTGATCTGAGAGGAGGACTGCAGGAGTAAAGCAACTAAGAAAACTTTAAATAAATAATCTTTTTCATGTTTATTTTTAATAAGTAAAATTGAATCTGTAGCATCCAAACACTTTATTCTGTGTCTAAGACACCACAAAGTGAAGGATCTTTGGGGTTCAATAACAACTAAACAACAATTAAAGTGAAACTATCAAACAAACAGAAGGTCATTTCAGCCCATTTCCCTTGAAATAACCGACCCTAGACCATGTAACAGAGAAAAATAAAGATTGTCTACTGACACCGCAGTTGTGATTTTCAAACAGAAAAGCCCTTTTTTACAATAAATAAGAATAACTAAAATATGAATCAACCCCATATACACAAATTTGAAAAACCTTATTTTCTTCCTATACAAAACTATTTATTATGGCTGCGGCTAACAATTATTATTCCTTTATTGATTAATCTTTATTTATTGATTAGTCTCATCATTTTCTCATTGTCACAAATCCCAAACCAAAACCACAAGATGACATCTTCAAATGTTCAAAGAAGAGTCCAAAACATGAAGATTTTCAGTTTACAATCATAGAAGACTATGAAAACCAGAACCAGTACCACATTCTGTGGTTTTACCAGAACCACAGAATATCTGTGACCAGATATTCACATTTGACACAATGGAACCAGAAAATTGTAGCAGTCCTTAAAAGTGACTCAAAATAATGAATCCTTTATTGAAACAGTCGCTGTTGTTAATCAACTAATTGTTCAATGTCTAGAACTGAATAAAAACTTCTGAACTGATACAAAATATCAAAGTTCCTAAAAAATCCTAAAGACAAAAATGTAAATCACAAGTCTCTTGCTCTTAAAGCTCTGGGCTCGTACATTGTTTCTTCTTCTACTAAAAAATTCAGTTTAAGAAGTCAAGTACCAACTTGTGTCAGTGCAATAAGACACATTTATCAATTCATCACATGATTGGTCACATGTATGCTCAAGCTGCACTTTATAAAAAACAAAATCCTTACAGTTTATTCAGTGGTATGTTAGACTGCAATAATATAATCATATTCTTTTTAAGATCAATTTACTGTTGTGAAATCCTTCAACTCAGAAACACAGAAACAACATCCTAAAATATCTATAATGTATAATAGAAAATTGAGAGAAATCCTTTAAAAACAGAGGATTTAGTACCACACTGACTTAGCACACAATGAATGTGCATAGAAAATAAGTGAAAACCCACACACTATATACACACTAAATGGCCTGAGAGTAGAAACCTCTTCACTCAGATAAAACTAAAAAAAATTAAATGTACAACTTACATTTCTCTATCAGTCCTGGACAAACCGGCTGAGTGTCAGATAATGGAGACCTTCCCAGTGTTCAACAGATGTCCAAGTTTCCAGCTTACAAACGATCAAGGATGCACACACAGTACTGGGGTAGAAAACACATGTCCACAATGTCAGAGCAACTTATACATGGGGGTAGTTCTTACTAGCCCTTGCATTGCATACCTTTTTTTAAACCACACGCCACCTTTAACAAACAAATTTAAACTTTGGCAGCTATTATGATACATATTCCACTAAGAAATGTCAGCTACAGCAGTGATAATGCTCAACAAGGCTATTATCAAAGTTAGCGCCACATGCAGAGAGAAATTACCTATCTGTGTCCAAAAAAATCAAGTGACAGCAGGGGATTAAAGTTCACTTAAACCACAAAAGGTCCTTCATACAGTTAACATTAGCATAAAAAACTACAGCTGTCATGCTGTTCACCTGCTGCAATGAACACTGGTGCTCTAATTCTGTTGTATTTGTAATATTAACATGTATGAACATCCTGCTCTTTCCTCAAAATATATCAAACCCTAAGCACCTGCCAGATGTGCTACATTAATGCAAAACCCATTGGAAATGACTGCAGTGTAAACAGTTAGAACTTCACTGCTGACAAACTGTCAATACAGGAAATAATCAGTATTATTAATAAGACACACAGGATCATGAAAACAGCCCATTTATCAGCAGTCATATTCACAAACTTATTCTAAACACATGTCCAACACAGAGCCTTAACAATATGCATTTTACAGGCTTAAACACCCAGTAAGAGAGTGAGCTGTCTTACCTTAAAACGGGAGTTTATTCCTGCAGTTTCAGTATAAAGTCATCTACAGCTTCATAAAATCCAGAGCTCTGACCAGATCACCGGAGCTAACAGCTAATTCAGTTTCCTTCTTATGAACATTTTCCAGACATTACTTTTGTGATTCGTGCAGTTTCAGGCACATGTTGATCTCCTCATGAGCTCTCAGCCATCTTGGGTCGTTGCCCTCTGCCTGCATGGGGTCTGCTGGAAACCAACTGTAGCATCTAAACAGTAGCAACGGAGTTTTCATCCGAGTCTTCTTCGGAGGACTTGCATAGTTTTCCCGGTCACTGCGGGGTCTTTCTGACATACAATCCACCGGAGGGCCCAAACTGACGCTGCTCTACGGTTCATTTAAACAAGCTAACTTTAAGAGACACGCTAACGCTAGCCGATATTATCAAAACACTTCATTAGCATCCTAGCTCTGAAATTAGCATTCTAATTTCCGTTAGCCAAGCAGGTAACAATTATAAATAAACGGAAATGGCTACTGCACAAAATTACGAAATTAAGTGGTCAAAAGTGTCTGTTAGCCTCTTAAAATGTCTCCCCGCTCTCTGTGTTTCGTTTCCTCACCTGCTACCAATCACAACAGGTGTGTCTGACTGACCTTCTTCTTCTTCTTGGTTCAATAGCAGTTGAAATCTATTACGTTTATCTGACCGACCAGGAAGAGTTACCAATAATATAAACCAAAATAAAGCTGCAATCTGTATTTATTTATTTATTTATTATTGTTAAACCTAACAGTCTATGGAAGCAAATTATTGCCATAATAACTTGAATTATATCAACAAACGGATACCAAATTTTGAAACTTAATGTTCTACTTTAAAAACCAAAAAATATTTTACACTTTAGTATATGGCTTTGAAAACCATATTTCTGAATTTATGTCTCCTGAATTTATTTCACTTCATGAAATTTTCAACCATCAGTTTCAAGTTGTGCAACTTCAAAAACTTTATTTCTAGTTTGTATTTAATTTGGGTAGGTTTTAGATAGAAAAGTGACATATTCTAAAAGCTATATTCAATTTGCTGTATACACTTCAAAATTCAAATGCTAAAATTCAAGATATGAAAGTCAGACACTAAAGAAAAGCACTTGAGCCTTAACAGAATCGAATTTTCCATCTGAATTTAAGAATGACAAAATAAATACATAATGGAAATAAAGCTTTTCAAATTGCACAATTTCAAATTAACAAAGTGAAAGTCAAACCACATGGATTCAGAAGGTCAAAGTCAAATATTTCAGTTCAATAAATTCAGTGGTATCAAATATCCAGTAGTGATTAAATATCAAAATGGTGCATTTATTTGCTGATATATTTCAAATCCTTATGGCAATGATTACTTCCATACTGCCCCCCATACTTACACTTTATAATACAGCCCTCGATAATACTTATTGGTTCATACTGGTACTGAAATATAAGTACAGTAGAAGAAAACAAGACTATGGGGAATTTTAGAGGAAAGGAGAAATAAATTCTGTGTATTTTTATAAATACTTGGCTACTTTTGGGGTACAAAACTAAAGTTATAAAAACATCTTTCTTACTGTTTAGTACAAATAGTAAAATGAAGTAGAAGACATAAATACAACATAATAAAATCCCTGAAGTGTCAGTGTAGCTGTCTGTAAATGAATCGCCATCTTTCACAATGTATTTTCTTCTACACACCACATGTTAATGAATGACAGTACGCCATGTAGTACATTGTAAGAATAAGGTTTGTGGGCTGTAATATAATGAAATTAATTTTTTTTTTTGTTCTAGTCCCTTATTTAACTTTTTATATTTTATTTTATTTGGAATTAAAGTATTCTAAGTTTTAAATTCCCACTTTTTACAACACAAATAATTAGTTTGTTAACACTCACACAAATTTACTCTCACTGCAAACATTCTTTTGTACTTAATCCTATTGCATTCCAAACTTATACTATTAAATCAAATGTTTCAATACTGTGTAGTGAATCTCGAGCAAATACTGCTGACTTTCTTGCAGCCATAACTAAGTGAATGTCAGCACCTCAGTCTCTTAACTGACCTCTGTCTTTAAATGTCAGCAAGTGTCATCAGGGATGTCAGCAGGCCTGTATGTAGCTACTGTAGTCGTCTCAATGCTCTAAACACCCTGCAAAATCATTATCACTTTTCTTTAATATGTTCACCACACACACTGGTGGTTACAGAGTGTCTGCCCACATATTGTTCTTATCTGATAATGATTTTCACAGATACTGTCACAGAGAAAATACTAAAAGAAATCCAATTGGATAATAGACAATATGATCCACAAATTTACTTTGAACAATTAGTTGTTTTTTCTTACATTTACTTTTTAACATTTTAGAAAAAGTAATAAAAATGCCTGTTGAAGGTCATTGTACTAAAATGTTTAATGAATTTAAATAAAGTGTGTGCAGGAGCTAATTTTTGTTACTTCACTCACTGCTCATTTCTCGGCTCGACTGTCTGTATACAAGCGTGCAATTGCTCCCTTTGCAAATTTACACAAAGGTCTAATAAACTTTGTTGTAAAGGCAAATATTCTGTAATAGTATGATGTCAACACCAAGCTTAAACTGAACCACACACATTCAGTTCCTTCTCTCTGTACTTCAGCACTGTTCATTCTCAGGTCTCAGCTGCAGCAAAGCAACATAGAAAAAAATCTGATTGAACTAATTATTGAGTCATGCATGCATGTGAAAAACACCCAAAAACACAGTCCCCATAAACACAGACAGGCATTGATTATATATCACAAAATCTTATATTACTAAGTTTTATATTGCCAATGCATTAAAGCATTTCTCATTTGTTGAAAAAGTTCTGTATTGTTGAAATTCTCAACTTTCTTCTCATCCTGTTTCCACAACTTTACCGAAATGTGCAAAAGCTTGGCTGATTTACTGAGTGTCAGACAAGTCGTGATCTCTGGACTTTACAGACAGCCAGTGGCAGTAAAACACACTCCCCATATGTAACCCACCTCCTTTACTAATGAAGCCCATAAACCAGACTGCTTGACAAGCGGCAAACACAGCTGAGAGAGCAGGCTGTTTTAATCGGGCCTCTGGAGGGAGACCCTCACCTACGGGGAGAGGACCCCGGGACACTGACATACATCAGGCACGACAGGGAGGCCCGAGGCCCCATGCACGGTTTGAACGGGGATCTCGACGGCACAGGTGCATGATGGAGTCACAAGGAAAGAGGTCAAAGTCAGACTTCGCTGCGATTGCCTGTGCAAGATTGAAAACGGTCTTGGCTCTTTTATATTTTTTTTCCTTCTGAGTCAGATTGTGGAAGTGAGAAGAGTTATGTCATCTCCAGTTGTACTGACCGGCGTGGAAGGTTGTGTTTTTGGTCTTTTTTTGTCTGTTTATCTTTTAGCTAGCAGGGTCGCTTTTTTTCTGACAGAAATTAGGGGTTATTAAGATAACAAATTTAGAGGATTGCACAGCCTTGGTTGCCATATTTGCTTTAGTTTCAGATGAGATCTAGAGGCCAGCTGTGATGTATTAATGCCCTCAATAAATTTGTGTCTTCAGTTGGTATTTTATAACTGGATTTGATCATTTTCTGCTTTACGACTCTCGTGTTTGATTGCTATGATACTAAACTAAACTTTACTACCAAAACATGGCAAGAATGAACCATTTCAGAGCAGACCAGAACCAGCCGTTATGCATGTTTGTTTAAAAAAAAAAAAACTAATTTCATTTAATATGCTCTGACCTCTGTTAGGCTGATACCACCTCTGGCTGCTCAGTGCCTGATGCCAAATCATTTTATAAACTGGATTCAAGATGCAGGACATTTTCAAAATCAAGGCTAATCCTGCTATTGTGAAAGATTAATCAATCTCACATGGTGCAAGAAATCATTTAGGCAAAAAAAAAAAAAAAAAAAAAGAGCTGAGAGTTCCATTGGAAAATAAAGCAACAGATGCTGAACCACTCCGAGACGGAGCCTGCCAACCGTGGGTTTAGCAGAATGATTCCCCGGCCGTTTTTTTTTCCCCTGATCTTGCAAGGAATATAAAATCTCTCCTTGGCTGCAGATTAAGCATAAATGGAAGGGGGGGGGGGGGGGGGTCAACCTTGCTGATGCCTTTTCATCATAATTTATACTCCATCTGCCGGCTCAATCAGCACCTAAGAGACGCCCAGCTCTATTTGTCCACAGAACCGTTATTCCTAATGGATATTGCAGCACCTTTTGATGCCCCAAAAACACAACAACCTGCTTTTGCTAACTGGGAGTCAGATGGTGCCATATTCCTCAAGATACAGATCACTTGTGTGATAGTGGTTCCAAAAGGAAGACATTAACTTGCAAAACTGTTTTCTTTCTCCCTTTGGTGATCTAAAGTTTCGACACGACAGCCCATTTGGACGCTGTCCTGTTGTTATTCACAAGAGGACGCATGTTTTAAATGGCGCAAAACATCAGTGGAATCCTTCTGCTTTCCCCCCTCCTCACTTGTTGAACTTGTAACATGAAGTCAAATGTTTGCTGAACATGTCTGATAGTTTTGGCTGAACAATCATACGTATTACTTCAACTAGATTTGCGGTTTTGTACCATTCAGTACGGCGATACGTAATGCAAAATCGTGTAATTACAGTTACATTTGTTAAATTGTGCTAATTCAGTCCTTTGGGTTTTTTGTGATGCAGCAGAAAAATGCCTCTGGGCAATGAAATCTCTCAGAAAATATTTGGATTGCAGCTGGTTCGAAAGCAAAACATCCTCCCAACACAGCAGAATAAGACACATTTCAAACACAGACCAAGCTCAAGAATAATTCAGGGGTTGCATTTCACATTAAAATCAGATACCTGTTATTTGACATATATTTGACTGACTGATTGATCTTCAGTCTTAATGTTAGAATTAAATAATAGTAAAACTGAGCTGCTCTTACACCGCCACAAAATAATACATGAAAATATACATTCAACATATGAACAAGCTACACAGTCCAGACAATAAATAAACTCTGGTGATGAATACCCAAATGTATACAGACATATAAATAAATATAGCTAGTCGTATGCATGTGCACACCCACATACTGTGTATATGCACATGGAGGCATACCAAAATGTATATGTACAGTATACGCACACAATTATACAGATATACATAATGTTAGCAATATAGGCAGTAACATGTTAGACTTAAACAAAGGTTCAAAATGGCAAAGTACATTCACTCAAGTACTATAGTTTTAGAGGCAAATATTGCAGTTTTTACCGGTTGATTAAGACTTTACATAGAAAACGTGATGAACTCATAAAGTATGTTCAATGTTCAATATTAAACTACACACACAAAAAATATACTATTAGCTCCAACTCACCCAGCTAGGCTACAAATTGCATGTATCAATATCAGTTGCTGATATGTACTTAAGTAAGACTTTGACTGTAAGTTAAGTAAGACTAGACTTTAATTGTCTGCCACCAGTGGTGCTGAAGGGTTCTTTGTGCACACAGCTGATCGCTGCTGATTACAGCTTGAACAGAAAAACTAATTAGCCTACTTGTCTTTCTGAATTTCCAGAACTGTACAAATACAAATTGGCCTCATATTGATGGCCTGTTCACTGGACGAAGTACTGGTAATCAGATCCAGCGACCAGGTTTTGTTACAAAAACAGTGTTTGAGTCTGTGAAACATAGCAGTCTACAGCTAATATTAGCATTGTAGCTAAGGTGGCACAGCTTAGTACGAAACACGGTGAAAGACCCTTGATTTTCCACTGTAATCTGAATTGGAATAGCTTTAAACTGACATTGATACAGCAGCCATTTTGTGATTGAGCCAACATTGACAAGCATCTCGTATCTACTCCTCAAATGCCGCTGGAGAATTATTTGTTGGTAACTTTTAATTAACTGTTGTGATTGTTTGAATTGAGTTTTTCTGCAATATCTTTACTGGTAATGCTTGTTTTTTTCCTGGATCAAAGGTCAATGAAACTAAACTAACAGTTTGTCTACACTTTTATAAATACGCTTGTCTTGTAACTGTACAATTCATTTTTACAATACCTTTACTATAACTTTTGTTTGATATTATTTATTGATTTCTGATTTGTAATCACAATCACTGAACTTGTTTGTATCACAAAGGCTGCCAGTAAAAACTTTGGAAATATACTTAAATATACTTAAGTGTATGTTTGTTGACTTATGTATGAAGTTGAAATCATTTGGCAGCAGGGCTGAAATGAAAACTTATTATTTGACAGTTTCTCTGGCAGGACATCAACATTATGGGTAATGGCAATTAGCTGTGGTTGTTTACCAAAGCTATGCAGCTGTAAATACCCAGAATCCTTTTTTTTGTTGCTATTTGCATTTTTGAGAGAGCTGTGATTTTCTGTAAACGTCCTGAGTAAGTCTTTACAGACTCAGTGGGACATTTGCCTTTTCGATTGCTGAGTGTTTGGTCTGTTTCCTAACAAACCAAATTTTACAGCCTGAGCCCAATTGGCCCCTCCAGACACATGCCATGCCAGTGACTTTATAAAAACTGTGTGTGTGTGTGTGTGTGTGTGTGTGTGTGTGTGTACATGTGTACAAGTGAATATGTGTGGTGTTTGGAAAGCCTTCAAATGCACTAATTGTTTGTCGAGTTATTTACTTTTACTCGCAGCCCTCCTGTTTTCGACAAATCACAGCTGTGGAGGCATCGAGTGAAGAAGTAATAATTTATCTTTTGGACAGCTGTTTGACAAAGAAAGAGTACACAAAGTCCTCAGCAATTTCGCCTGTCCATGCCAGGTGATCAAATACTGATCAGATCTCAGAAGAGGAGATGATGAATGTGTGATGGCTCACGGGCCACACGCATGAACAGAGCAGGAAAACAAATAAAACAATTCACATTTAGCCTTTTCTATTTGATCTCATCATACTCACTTTTTTTTTTTTCGTTGTTTTTTCCTTCAGTGGTTCAGTTGTATTAAATGAACAGTTCCAAAATCTTTGGGAACACAGTTATTTGCTTTCTTGCCGAGAGTTAGTTGTGAAAATCGATACCACTCTAACATCTGTCAGGTAATTGTGAAACCACAGCCCGCAGCCAGTTAGCTTAGCTTAGTTCAGGCAACCAGGAAATCAATGCTCCCAAACAAGAAATAATCCAGCACATAATCCCATATAAAACAAAAAATGTAAAAAAAAAAAAAAAAAAAAAAACAAGCCAAAAGGTCGTCTATGCAGCAGGTTATTGTGACCCATAGTTACATTCTGTTGCTAGGTGACATCTAGTGGCCATAGTAATGATGACAGGAGCAAAGGGAAAAGTGCAGGGACAGTCTATGTCAGGAGGAGGTTGTGGTGGATGGAAATGTCAACAAAACTCAGGAATATTAAACAGCAAAGCAGTGTTCGATTCCCATCAGTTTATACTGTAACCATGACAACAGAGATCATCTCACGTTGAGGAAGTACTTAATTTAACCAAAATCACGATATTTTCCTGAACCTAAACCTAACCAAGCCAATACCGTTATTATAATAACCATGGCGACGAAGGTATGTACGCCACTGTACCTATGACAATCAAAGTCCAGCACACCTGCCGCAGTAGGGATGCTATTTCTAGGGACGTATGCTGGTAGGCTAACTATTTCCAGTTTTTATGCTAAGCTAAGCTAACCAGCTGCTGGCTGTAGCTTCATAGTTACCATACAGATGTGATAATGTGTAGCAGGCTACTCCTTTGATTAGCTTCATGATAATAATTTATGCATCTTCTAGGAAACCAGCAGCCTGTTTTACGAGTGTATCTCTGTTTCAGCAGTGTGCTCTTGATGTCCTACTATCAACAGAGTGTAGATTAAACCAAGAATGCATTTCTCTTTCATCCCTCACCCCTTCCCTCACACACATATGCTGCTCCTCTCTTTAGTTGCTGTCAGATGTGACATCTGATACCAAATAGCCCTGCTCGCAAGATCTCCTCGCTCACTAATGACTAAACATGGCGTCGTACGCTAAGCCCCCTCCATGACTGTGGAACATCTCGCTGAGTGACGTGATGGAGCTCGGCTTAAAGAGGATGTGAGACGAGACGCAGGGGGAGAGCCATTTAGGGGCTGACTGGCTGGCGACTCGGGCAGGAACAGGAGGCACCTGCACAGAGTCATGAGGCAGCACAGCCTGGGGCCCTGATGGAAACTTATGGGTGCTGTCACTGATCCAGGGCCGTGTCCTTACTGTCACGCTGTATGACGGAGCCCAGAGAGATGCTTTATAATCATGCTCATCTGTCCCACAAACACACACACACAGACACACACACACACACACACACACACACACACACACACACACACACACACACACACACACACACACACACACACACACACACACACACACACACACACACACACACTCTCACAGAGCAGGCAGTGTTTTCTTTTGGTCTTGGCCTCAGTGAAGTGAGTGGTTCTGAAGGATGAACAGGAGAGAAGATGAGAACATCTTTTTAACTGCAACAAGCAACTTCATTAATAGTTAATAAATAATATACTAATGCTTTACAAATCAGTTATAAATTATTAACAGGAACAAGTTAGAACAACCCATAGAACACTACCCACATTTATGTAATATATATATATACATATATATATGTGTGTGTGTGTGTGTGTGTGTGTGTGTGTGTGCATATATATGTGTACATATATATATATACATTTAGATTTGTACTGTATATACGTATATATATTAATTACAGATGACTACAGAACAACTTTATTAACATTTATGCATATGTTATGTTCATTATCCTTTATTAATAACGTATTACCATTTATAAGTACAGACTGTTTGTATGTTAATTACCATTTATTTAAGATTTATTAACATTTATAATACAACTGCACACTTGTTGTAATTTGCCCATAATAACAACTTATTACTCATAATTTATTAATATTTAATGATTTATTAACAATTAAAACTGCAGACTTGATTGTTTAGTAGAACGTCACAAACTCTTCACAATTTATTACCTCTGCAAAGGAAATTGTTTTCACCCGTGTCTGTTTGTGTGTTAGTTTGTTTGTTTGTCAGCATGATTATGCAAAAAGTACTGAACCGATTTGCAGCCCATTAAATTTTGGGGCAGATCCGGATCATTTACTCTGAAATTGAATTTTGTCTCTCTGAAGTCTGGTGTATGTTGTTTGACATTGGCCTTGGCGGAGGTCTGCACTCTATTGAGCGCCCTTCTAGTTAATGATTTTATTTATAATTCAATTGCAAGAGAGACTTCTCACAACCTAGGAAGCAAAAAGATGTTCTTATTGATGGCTTATAACTGATGTATAAAGCATTAGAAAATTATATATCAGCCCATAATAAACTCATAATGAACCCTTGCTTCATAATCAGTGATTCTAGATAGAAAGATAGATAGATAGAAACAGTTTGAGATAAACACACTCATTATGAGTTTAAATCTTAGGTTTTTACAAAGCAAAGCTTCACTTACATGAGTGAAATCACCATATTATTAGGTGTCATAAAGTTCAAAGACATAGCAGTTGTTTGATGAAGAAAACACACTTAATGAAGCCTGTCCATTAATCAAGCATCTGCTTCTGCCCAGTTGTGCGGTCAGAAGGAATCCCTGGCATGTGCAGTGTGGTTTTAAGGAGTGCTGGAAGCAGCCACCTCTTCAGTCTTGCTCAACAACACAATGCCGTCAACTCCCTGAATGATCCAACTTGACTTTTTGGGATGGCTATGTGAAACCCATGGAGACACAGAGAGTCAGTGGCATTCTCCTTTAATTAATCAGGCGAGGTGAGATCAAACACACTGCACTGCTCCCACGACTGGGTGGGGTATGATACTGGAGCTGGGGAATTTTACTGGTTGTTGGGATTTTTTTTTTATTTTATTTTGGAGAAGGTACAAAATGTTTGTTTCCTTCGCTTATGATTTCGTTTTTTCATTTTTACTTTTAATAAAGTGATAAATGACGATAACCAAACCCACACATATCTGGGTCCTGCCCTCTCTTTGTAAATGGAGGGCTTTATTAGTCCAGATGCATGCTTTTAAAAAGCTTGGGAATCTACAGCGCAGTCTGTCAATTTCAACACCTGCGTTCCACTCCCTCATAAAAACCACTTTGCTTCGCTCCCAAGGGTGACTTAAGGACATGTTAGCCGCTATCGCATCCCCTTAGACTCCAACTGCAGGCGTCACCAAGCAGCCTGCTGACACCCCCCCCCCCCAAAAAAAAAAAAAACATGTTTGTTTCGAAAGATGACCTCATGATTACCAGTTGAGATGAATGGTGAAAAGGCCAAAAGCAGTTGACCAGAACTTCAGATTATGTCATTAAGGATGTCTATCAAGGAGATCTTTGGACTTAATGAGATACACATTTGAATGTCTGAATTATTGTAAAGCGCTTCAACATTGATCTTTAACTGTTCAAAGCTGTCAATTCACATTCAGAGTACAATAAAAAAGAAGTTCAAACATCCATCAGAGTTGATTTCAGATAATCTTGAACACCTGCCTTGGATTCATATCAGCTGTACTATAATTCTCCTAAATGGCATCATTATTATTCTCAGCTGTAATAATTATGACTGAAAAATTGACATTTACTGACAATGTAAAATTTGCTGTGCGTGAACAATTCTCTCTGTTATTGTGAGCAAATGAAAACCGCATTTTTATTGACCCTTCACTGTATTCCACGTCCTACATTAACACCTGTGTGACCCTCTGTAAGACCGAGGATGTATGTGCCTCCATTTCTCCTATATCAGCAGACTTATGTGCCCGAGATGTGCACTTAAACTTTAAATGAAAAACCTGTTGACATGTCCGCTGGGACGAGAGGAGAGCTTGTGGGACTGCACTTCTCTCTTCGGCTCAGCTGGCCCAATAGCTAACGGGCTGCCATGAGGTGTTTAATGGCTGTGTGAAGTTCCCACAGGGGGACGGCTGCTGGGAACATGGATGAATCCGGCCCCTCACTCCCTCCTGCTCTACAAACACAGCTCCAGCCCAGTGATGGATGAAACAGGCTGGAGCCTACCTCAGGCTTATTTATGGGAGCAGAAAGCGCTCTCCCCGTCTGTCCGCACACGGCGCAGTGAATGCCATTACATGGTGGGGGGAAAGGAGGAAAAAGAGACAGCTGACATTGAAATGAACTACACGCTTGTAACAGTTCTTCTGGAGATGGGAAGTGATTGCAGTTTTGTAATATGGACATTCCAGAGGTGGAAACGAGGCAGACCACCAGAACTATCCTGAGCCAGTCTGCTGTTCCAATCATGGTAATCATCGTCCATGAGTTGCAGATCCAGAGAGCCCTGCAGGGTTGTTGACTCTGCAGTGGCACTGAATGGGCATTTGTAACAATTGGGAGCTTAACATTACACCAATATGTAATTGCTGAACATCTAATTCTAAACACATGGGCATTCACAGCATGTGCTGCTTTAACAGCTTCACTCTTCAGGCCTGGTCACAGTGAAATCATCTGTCATTCTAGAAACTTGGTGACGTAGTGACTACTCACAAGGCTAGTTGGTGACACACTGTAACTAGTGAACTAACTAGATCGTCACAATAGCTACCTGCCTACCAGTGGTGATCTTAGACTCTGGGGGGCCCAGGCTAAGAAACCCATCAATGAACCCCCCACAAGCAGACAACTGGCAAATGCTACAATGTACAGATGTCCCCTAAATGCTTCATGCAGACTATTGGTAGATGCTACAATTTACAGATGTCCAATAAATGCCTCACTTGTAGACAACTAGCAGATGCTACAATTTACAGATGTCCCCTAAATGCCTCACGTGCAGATTATCGGTAGATGCTACAATTAACAGATGTCACCTAAAATGCCTCACATGCAGATTATCAGTAGATGCTACAATTAACAGATGTTCCCTGACTGCCTCACATACAGACAACTGGCAGATGCTACAATTTACAGATGTCCCCTCAATACCTCATGCAGACTATTGGTAGATGCTACAATTTACAGATGTTCCCGGAATCCCTCACACACAGGCTATCGATAGAAGCTAGCTACGCCACACATCATCAAAAACCCCCTAAGTGGGGCTCACTTAGGGGGGTGTTGGGGCAGCAGCAGTGAAATGTATGGAGTCTTAATGGGAGGTTTAAGGGGGGGTTATAGTTGTCACTGCAAAACGTGCCAATATAAGGGGCCACTTTGCCCTTGGTGGCCCCAAAACATTTGCCTGGTTTGCCTCACCTGACAGTGTGCCTCTGCTGCGTACCTGAGTTATTGAAGAGCTCAGTCATTAGCGGGAAATACTTGTACCATCAACTCTTGTCTCATAGCTGTTGCTTCTTTAGTGGAGCAGTGTGTACTCCAACAGAGAAGGTTAGGAAAAGCTGATGACGCAACACAGCCATCTAGATGCAATGGTTAGTGTGATTGGACCTTTAAATGGTAAGGCTTTCTACAAGATTTTGGCTGCTGGAATTTGTTTCCATTCAGCCGAGAGAGTAGTAGTGAGGTCGGCCACTAATGTTGTGCGATAAGGTTTGGCTCACAGTCAGCGTTCCAGTTCATACCAAAGGTGTTGAATGGGGTTCAGGTCAGGGCTCTGTGCAGTTTCAACAGTTTCCCCAAATAGTTTCTACAAAGCTGGAAGCATATTATTATCTGAAGTAGCATTTTTTTTTTTTTTGCTGTAGCTTTAAGATTTCTTCTAATTGGAATATAGAAAAACTGAGTGTCCACATACTTTTGGCATTATAGTGTGCGTATGGGTGGTGTGCTGGTCCTGGGTGGGCCGCTGGTGCCTCAAACTGTGACCTTAGCCATTTCAGATTTGGAGTCTGGTCCCAGAGTCTGATGAGGGTCTTGGCTCCAGCCAGGCTTTACAAGATGGTCTGCATTTCTGGGACTTTAAAGGACTACACAATAGCGTGCACAAGTAGGCTCTCCACTTCTGGAAATCCTTTCACATACAAAAACAAGTGTTGTGTTTAACATTGTAGGGTATTCGATTACAAAACACGTAAAGTTAATCGGAAAAGTATGATTGGAATTGTGAATTGTGCTGCAGTTGCTTATGTGTTTCAGTTCAAGGGCTTCAACGAGTGTTTCATCACCATCCAGACTGAGACTGAGAGTCTGAAGCAGACGCAGAACACATCATTCGTATCGCGGACATTGGAGGGGAAAACACAGTGTCTGTGCTGGGTGATTAACTGTTGACACAACAGCAATCACGTTTAATTCATTGGATACATTTCTGAATTTGCTTTGTTCTTGCCAAGCTGCTGCGAACTATGATCGATCATGTCATAAAAACCTCATCCCCATTGATGTAGCTGTTTCTCAAGAAGGTGTTTGGCCTTGCTGTCTGGCAGCCATATTTCATTTGGCACGGAGGCATGTTATTCAGATTTGTAAGCAAAATAGAGCAGATACGTGCAAGTTTTCTTCCAAAGTCAATGATATGCTATGGGTGCTGTTTTTTTTATATTGGGTCAATTGAGGCATCATGCACAGAAGCCTGAGATGGTTTCGTAATGCATTTAATTATCTACAGTATATTCGTCTAGGTCACTTGTCCGCAAAAGCACCCAGAGGCATCTGCTGTGTGAATCAACTCTCTCCCTCTTCCTAACTACACTCCTCTTCAGCGGAGGTAGAAAAACTTACTGTTATCTTCGTGCTCCTTCCTGCTGAGTCGGATGTGCTGACTAAGGCAGCGAACTCAGCACACTGTGATAGAGACGTGAAACGGACCGAGGCCACTGAAACCCAGGCATCTGAATGCAGCTGAAGTGAAAAAGGGGATTGCATTGCAACACATCACTTGAGATGTTGTTAAAAGCAGTGAGTAGTATATCATCATAAACAAAGCAAAGAAAAGGAAGCGGGGAGTTTGCTTTTTGAGCACTGTCCCAGGCTTTTGCTGATGTCTGTGAGAATTTGGAGATGATGCAAACGCTTACGGTTTAAAATGGAAAAAGTTCTCCGCAGATAGACAGATGGTAGACTGTGAGTCATAAAAAGAGACACTTTCTCATAGAACTTTCTATGAACAATTAGCTTTAACTGTCATAACTAATAATTCTGCCTACGCCTGAGGATCGGACTACTCTGTTCTCACACCGCACATTTCCCTGAAAATAACTTTTCTATGAGAAAAGTCAATACTGCATTTGATAGTCATGCCCAGCTATCAATTATGCTCTTGTTTGTCAAGCAAAGTCAGGCTTTTTTTTGGAAGGAAAGATTAAGTTTCTAAGGAAAATATTACTTTATAATGGCAAAAGGACAGATCCTCCCAGAATCATCTGTTTCACTTAAAAGACTAAGGGATATTATTTTTCACCACAGAGAACCAACGTCCTTTCAGGGACCATTTACTCAAACCTGGGTCAAGACTGGGACACATACAGTTCCAGAGGCTCTTTGACATCTGATAAGGGCAGGGGAGCTGAATTGATCCTGATCTTAAACTCTCCTAAGCTGAGGAGATTGTGGAGATATCTGCCTTTAGCCTCTCCTGGGTCACGCACCCATGAATGGTCTCACAGATAGGAAGCAATTTGCACTGCACTTGGAGCTGATTGCACTGAGCTGGTCCAAGCTGGTCAGAATAAAGAAAAAGAAACTGTCGCCTGATTAATCAGCAAAAATAAAACAGCTTCCATGTGCGGAAAAACTGAATGTACTGACTGTTTATGTATTGGAGGAATATTATCAAGATCACAGTGAAAGATCTGGGGTTGTAATGCTATGCTAGCCGCTCTAAAATAACCTCCTCAGCTGAGGAACTATGACATAAACATATAAACAAGCAAAAAGGCACCATCCTGTCTGTGGAAGTAGCCATAAACCCTGAGGGAAAAAACTTCAGTTTGTTGTTCTGGGAAGGAGAATACACCACTGTTTACTTCTCAATCCGACAGTGCCAGTGAACTGAGCGTGGTGTCTGTGGTTTTCCAAGATAGGCCACACTACATATCCTCTTCAACTGAGGGTAGAGCCACTTAATAAAGGGAGCCAGCAGCGCTCTTGAGCCAGTGTGCCGAGCAGTGATATGATGCCACAGATATTAATTTAATTCAAACAGGACAAAGATGCTGTTGTCACCGGGTAGCTCCTGTCCAAAGAGCTTTGTCATCATCAGAATCAGCTGTAAAAGTTATGAGCACAAGGGAAGGGAGGGTCTAGGGAGGGAGGGATCCCTGGCTGGCACCACCTCATTAATACAATCAGCATCATTGTGGTTAACGACGATGACGACGGATCGGTTTGATTCACTCCTTGTATTTATTTCTGTAAGGGTTCAAAATGCAAAGGGAGGTTTTGGTTAAAGACTGACTACTGCCTGTCATAAATCTGTTTCTCATGGGCTACATAAACTCCAACATGCCATGTCCACCACCCACACAAATACTTTGCTCCTGTTTAAAAATCATACGCAGCAGATTTAATTGTTTCTGTGTGCTCTTAAAGAAGGCGAGCTTTAACGATCCCCCTATTTCGGGTTTATTTTTCAGAAATGCCTGCTGAATTAACTCGCCTTATTGAAAACATGCTTTAACTCAAGTGCTTTGGGTGACCACCAGCTTTTGTGCAAGTGTGTGTGTGTGTACACGTGATTCAGTGTATTTCTGTGGGCCTATAATATATGCTACAGGTTAAACCAGTGTGGATACATGTCCAATATGTGGCTAAAATTGAAAAGACAGATCCTCCCATTACTCAATATATGTATCCAGTTTGCTCCAGCACCATCTGGAGATGACACGGCTGCTGATAGAAACTCCTGAATGCCACAGAATGAAACTGACATATTTTAGACATGATGAGAAGCAGCAATTACCGTACTTCGAAGCCATTTTTTGCTCCACCCTGGGAGGGAGTGTTAGGCTGGGCTTGTAAAGACCTGGGTCAATGTTGTTGGAAAATGACCAGTTGACAGTGAAGCAGTGAAGTGAGTCAATGGGAATTTGTCGTAACTGCAGAAACCTCTTGAGCATGTCTTGTCTGTGGTTTTTCTTCTGTCAGCCTTAATCTGACGAAATCTTGTTTTCTGCTTTCACAACCAGTTTGTTGCACCAGTATTATTTACCACGTTAAAAACTTTTACTCGGTCGAAGGTAAACTGTTAAATCTTGATATTAACATTGAAGGTTTGCTGCAAGTGCTGCCGCTCACTTTGAGATTCAACACTTACACACCTGTTAGCCATGTTTAGCAAACCACCTTTTGCTACAAATAAAAGACAAGCTGGGTTTACGCTATCTGTCCAGCGTGAAGCAACAGAAGAAAAGCTGCCTCTTAATTTTCCTAAGAAGTTAATAGAGTAAACCAAAGACAAAGCTGAGTGAAAACTGAATTTACATTCAACAGGTTGCAAGAAAGAGATTTCCAGTGGGATGTAAATATTGCTCCATGTCTACTGGATGTGTCAACCCTTTGCTAAGACATTAGCCATAACAATATAAGCTTCAAGTACATCAATAATCTGTTGCCGAGAGATTGTTTTGGATCTTTTTAATTTTTAATGACTAAAAATTACCTTGATTGCAGCTTTAAAAGTGAATTAAATGAATGAAATGAATTATATATACAATTCTGAAGATCTTTTAAATGAGCGTCTCAAACATCATCTATATAATAGACAGCCAAAGTCATGACGTCCGGGCTAGCTTCCACTAGTTTCTGCAACTTAATGCAATTTCACATTCAGCATTTATTTCATTGGTCTTTCTGAAAAAATGAAGCGGATTCCTGGGGTTTACTTTAAGACAAATTGGCATCCACTACAGCTCTCACTACTAGAAATTGAAACCTTAAACATTTGCTTTGTGAACACAGAAAAAAAAAAACTGCAGCGCCCATGAAAATTTATAAGTGCAGTAGCACGTGTACTTTATGTCATCATAACTTGTCGGTGGCCATAAAACTCACCAACGCTCTTTTCTAAAGTCATTTTTCTGACTTTCTAGATGTAATCTCTGCTGCAGCGTTCAGTCCTCCCTGTCCTGCTGTTATTACAGACATGAACTAACAGCGACCTCTCAACTTGCCTGGGACTCGCCTCTTTTGTTGAGCTGTGATATTAGGCCCGCAAAGATGTAGGGCTTATGGGAAATTGAGTTTGTTAAACGCCACAAAAAACTGAAGTATTGAATAAACTACAGTATTACATTGTTTCTCAAAGAATTACTGTATTTATGGTGCAAGAACATCGACACACTATGGAGTATGGAAACCTGAACCTTCATCATCATCCTTCATTTTGGCTCAATATTAGCAGGAGCATTGCATAGCCTTATTTATGCTTTTTCAGTGCAGTTTCAGTGTTATTCGTGTACAACATAACAGTCTACCACACATCACATGTACACAGACAGTTTAATTGCTTGTGTGTGTGGAGGAACTGACCTTGCTCATGTCAGTTTCCCCGCGAGCCGTCAGTTCCGTCGACCTCAAGCTAATTGCTGAATGACAGGTTGTGTAAACTCTTGATGCTACACGTGTTAGACTGGCCTTTACGTGCCAGACACACACCAGATAGTGTGCAGCAGTAATACCTGACACATGTAAGCTTCATCTCTCAGCATTAAGGGTCTGAAAAAGTTTGAAAGTTGACATTAAACTTTTGTAGCTCTACCATAAATAACATGTTGTTCAGCACTTCCTTTTTTTTTTTTTCCAATTCCAGAACGGAAAAATCTTATTTGTTAAAACACGGCACTGAGTTAATATTTTCATTGGTTGTTCTGCAAGACATAGAGCCCATAAGGTGATGATTAAGCATGGAAATGCATTCTGCCTCCAGAACCTTGAGGTTTGCTGTGGTTGTTTAGAATTGTTTGTTGACAACCCTGTTTCCTATCCTCTGCACCTCCTCTTGTCCTGAGCACATATGGTTGGCTCGCTTCTCTACATGCCTGGCCTCGGCTGAGAGACTGAGGCTTACATGGCTCAGTAGAAACCCCTTGACCCGTGTGATGCTACTGTCCATCTTTGGAAAAATGTCACCCTCTTCTAAATCTCTTTGCTGATACGGAGATGTTCTGTTTCGTCACGATGAGCGAAGAACAACGTGATTCCCTCAATAAGATGCAGTCTGGACACTGAAGTCATCATAGGTTTCGCCTCCTTGTCCTGACCCCGGCTTCTCCCTTCCCTGCTGAGAGTTACACTCTCAGCTTGCAGGAAACACTATCCACCTTCCAAAGCCTGCGTTGTCGGAGGAACACAAAATTAGTTGAACTTGTGCTTTCCGCGTTCCTCATTCCTTTAGGCAGCCAGACATCTCTTCTGGTTTCCATTTGTTTTAAGCTATTAGCACTCATGACCTGATAAGGGAGTGGTTGGTGAAGCACAAACATCCGTCTCTGAATACATCCGTCATTGTCCATATGTGTTTGACTGGAGCAATAATATCCGCTCCTGGAAAGGTTTGACTAAAAAGGCCTGGAAGTGAAACTACTGCGGTGTGCACAAGTGACTTTATGTAATCCTCAACCAAGGTCCGAATATTATGTGCTCTAGTATTCAGAAAATATGTTCCATCTCAAGAAATGTCTTGGACAGGCGCAGCACTGGCTGTTAAGCAATTGAAGTGCACAGGCAGCTGACCAGAAAAAAAACAGCACTTTAAAGACTTTTATAGGGGTTAGTTTCTGGCATGTGAGAGTTAAGTGCTCTGCATGCTATGAATGTCACCTCCAGTCAGTTTCCACTGGTGCTTTTTTTGCTTGTTTGCTTTTGTAAGACGGATACTACTGGCAAAAACACACATCAGTCAAACATGTCTTTATTTGTAGATGATGTACAGTCTGTTTTATTTGACTGTCTCTTCTGCATTTGGCACGACATCAGTTACGTCTGTGTTGACAGCGCCTGAGCCATTCAAGTGGCTGCCTCCTAGACAACTTACTGGCAATGTGCTAAACAATAAGCTGGCAGTGAAGCTGAAATTAGATATTTTTACCATTCCATTATGGGAGTTCAAAGGAGGAAAAAAAAAAAAAAGAAGAAGGGGGGACCTAAACATGCACTTGGAAGCAACGTTTTAACATTTACTCCTTGTGGAGTTAAAGTGAAGACGTGGCGAGATGGAGACGAGTTGATTATCACACTGCACTGAGAGCAGGATAGGGCTTTGCTGGGAAACAGTGATTATCTTAAGAAATTGTCAGTTGCAGAGATGAGCTTAACACAGAGTGTGCACAGACTGAACGGCTGTCTGTTCAACTGCATAAGTCTCCTCTAGTGCAATCCTATCATTTCTTCTCCCACATTTGGACAAAGCCAGTTATCATTTATCATGGTCAGTGTGTCACTTCTATAAATATTCATTATTCAGGCCATGAGTCAACCAGGAATTGTTTGCAGCTAATTGGATCCGGTTTCAGACACTTGTAACAGAGTTGGGACCCTCAGGGACGTCTGCACCTGGTATTAAGAACTTCATTGATGACACTTACATCAGCGGCCTGACCACAGTGTCGCAGACTTGTTGCATTTGTTGGGAATCAATCACGCCTGACTCCTGGTGCGCCTCAGTATTCCCAAGGTCTGTTAGGGTCACTTGCGGGTCACGACGTGTGCGCGCAGTAACACAGGGCAGATGCTTTGTCAGCATCAATATATTTAGGTCCGGCTCACGAAGCGCTCTGGAGGACGTGTTCTTGAATTTCTCGGGAAACTTTGCTCCATGCTCGCTGCCTGAGTAAAAGCATGGCATGTCTGTTCTCCCTTGGAAAACAGGGCTTGAAAATGACATAATGACTGCACATTAAGGATGATGTAGTGAAATTTAATATCTACAGTCCTGCAGTGGCACGACTAAAGACAAGCTCTCAGTCAGTTGCTACAGTGATTTCTCTGTTTTGTGTTTACGGTAAAGTTTTATTTGACCCTTTAAAGGAGCCCTTGTCCCGGTAATTAAAAATTACACTTGTGTATAAAACTTTGCATAAACACCTCATTTAGGTTGGATCCATTCTCAGTGCCTGGATTGTGTAACTTGCTGCATGACTGCAAGTTCTTCGGTTTCAGTGAGTGCTGGTGGTACTGCTGGCAAGTGTGCTCCAGATATGACAAGCATCCACAAATAAAGCAAAGAGGGATGCGTTTGAAAAAAGGCCTCGAGGGAAGAGAGGCAGAGAGGAGTGATGCTGAGTGATGGCTTTGGCTCACATCCACCCTCATAAACAAAGAAATGTTGGTGTTGTGGTGACGCAGAAATCTCAGGAGTGAAAATTCTTCTCTCTTTTGCAAAGCTGTGCAGACAAACGGTGGCAAACCTCAACTTCCTAATTCCTGGAATTTCTCTGCACAGACCAACGTTTCCGAGCACGCACACATAAAGGCGAATGGGTGAATGAATGATAACAAATAAGCCAGTTTCTTTCAAATATATCTGCCTTTACTTTATTCATGTACTGTACAGTATTTCATTTTCCAAAGTCTCTATCATACTATATGACAATAATGGCTATTTACTACAAAAAGGTTGCATAAATAATTTAAATGTGGAAATAAAAAATAAATATGCTGTTCATTCTTTATTACAGTCCTTCTTTGTGTCTGTAGAAAACAGCCCTCCCTCCCTCCCTCTCTTTAACAGCCCGTCATGCGAGGGCACCACTGCAGAAGCCACACAGGTTCGCGTCGCAGCTCTCAGCTCTTACACGATAATAAACCCCCCTTCCAGTTGCTATTTCAAAACATAGAAGTCGGAAAAAGAAGCAAACATTGTCAGTACAGTTTAGACAACCCCAAAACAAAAAAAAAAAGAAAAGTCAGGAAGCAACATGAGCCGGGGAAAAAAAAACAACGGAGTGCTGACAATATGCGGAAACATTGTGAGTATTCTTCGTGAAGTTCAGTCCCGTCTGAGGCGTCGCTCGAGGAAGGAGGTTGTGTCGTCTGCGCTGACAGACTGGGTATCGCCGCTTCCTCTTCCCGCCGGATTGCAGCAGTCAACACAATGATAAAAACTGAATTATTGTTATCATTAGGTTATTTTTATTCCTATCTTTCCTGTCTGAGCTATTTACAGGGTGGTGCAGAGAGGAACGGAGGTGTTCTTGAATCTTACAGGCTGACACAACAAAGGGGATTTGGGCTGTCGATGGCTGATCGCTGCTCTATTTGGCCCGTTGCAAAAGAATTCCGGTGTGGGCGTGTTGGAGAGCGCTCTGCCCCTAGGTAACAACACAACCACGCACAATTTTCTGATGCCTCCTACACACATGTGCACTTTTTGTATGTGATTCCAGCAAACAGGAACCGGCTAGAGGAAATGGCTTTTTATGACTCAAATGCTAACACAGGAATGGGCTCATTTAGTAATTAAGAGGAGTCACAGGAATGCCCAGTGCCCCCTGTGGTGTTAGTGCTGAGGAAACTGCTTTCTCTCCTAGTCTCTCCACTCTCTCTTTATCTAGTCGTGGGAAAAGGCGCTACTGTAACTGACAGGCCTGGTTGTGGGGCTGCTGCTGCAGAGTCGGGGGGGGGGGGGGGGGGGGGGGGGGGTGCTGTAGGTCTGTCCTGATGAGTGAGGCCTTTAGTGGGCTGTCAGAGAGCCGCGTGGACCGCCGTGCACGCCAGGCCCTCTGCAAAACTGTCAACATCCCACCATCAGAGCCCCCAGAGCTGCCACCATCTCCTCCACACACAGCCAAAAAGGAGATGGATTACAACCACTTTGGAGCGGAGATACACCTTTTCAGCTTTAAACAGAGCCGTGGTGCGGTGTAGCTCTGCATCCGCTGGATGTTTGTACAGATGGGCCTGAGGCCTCGGGGAGTACTTCTCATTATGCTTAAATGAAATGTGGCTGAGTGCAAGACGGAGACCGAGCTCAGGGAGGTTTTTTGAGCTGTTGGGGTGATCAGATACATATTATCCGACGTGGTGCAACATCTCCTTACCAGTCGCAGTCGTGGCAAGTCCTGGCACTGACTCATGCAAATAAGCAAAAGTTCACAAATGTGCTGACAAGTGGCTGAAAAATAAAAGACGAATGACTTAACATCAGCCCAGCAATTAGCTTATGAATTCGCTCTCTTTGAAATTTCTCTTGCATCTTCTCCCTATCTGAAGGAGATATGTTGGTGTGTGTGTGTGTGTGTGTGTGTGTGTGTGTTTGTGAGTGAGTGAGTGAGTGAGTGAGTGTGTGTGTGAGTGAGTGAATGTGCTTCAGTCTTTGTCCTCAGATGCTGGAGAGCCACATCAGTACGAGTTGCCTGTCACTGGTGTGTTGTTCTTTTTCCGCTCTTGAGGCGAACGACTGTGCTTCTTGTTGCGTTGCGTCTTCGGGACCTCCTTGGCCACCGACTGGTTGTGGTGGGGCCTGAAGCGCTTGCACTTGCAGGAGGTGACCACGCGGATTTTGTAAGTCCGTGTGTTGCCGTTAGGACACTGCAGCTGGACCCTGCGCGTCCGGGAGTGCGCCGGGATGCAGCGGTAGTCCGAGGCGCTGCTCCTCCACCACTTTCCCCGGACGATGGAGTTCGGCATGAGGTGCGCTGGCATGCACTGGCCCGAGCACACCAGCTCCCTGACGGGTTTGGCGCTGCGGCAAGATCCGTCGGTGATGTAACGGGTGGAACGCAGCTCCCTACAGCTCAGCTCTGAGGCACCTGGGTTGAAGAGCAGGATATCACAGTTACACTCATGGCTTCAGCCCAAAACAAACACTTTGAAGTGCCGCACACTGGAGTGGACAGGTTAACTGCTTCAGCGCTGCGGCTCAGTCTTGTGCTAATTTCTCCGATTCTGTTCATGAACTCGCCGCTTGTGTTATTTAGGAACAATAAGCCAAAGAAAGAAAGAAAAAAAAAACATCAGGCAGCACATTTTCATTTCCGTTCGACACACTGTGCAACACAAGAGCGCAGCCGAAAAATGCACCTTTACAAATTCAACTTAATACAACAATTTGTGCGTTTAAGTTAAGCCTTAAGCCAATGAGATTCAGATCAGAGTTTCTGTATTTGATTCATGGTCTGATCATTAGCTGACGATGGGGCTTCACAAAAGAAATCCAGCTGGCAGCAATCAGCTGATAGCAAATCCAGACCAGAGGGCCATTAAACAGCTCAATCAAACCTAATGGAGGTTTGGGCTGGAAGGAAAAGCTGGCATACAAGCGTTGGCCCTCAGGAAATGTATGTGGTGATGGAAGAGTAAATAGCTGTCTGGTTATTTTAAGGCAGCGCTGCAACTGTACAATTTTGAACAAACTGGACATCTGCCAGACTGATTTGAGACAACACGCTCAGCCTGTAATCCTATATTTCAGCCACAGCTTTTTAACAGCCGTATGCATGAGTTATTGTTCTGTGTTTTTTTTTTTTTTTTCTTCTTGTTTTGTTTTTTTTCACATGCAGTGAGTAAAAAAGGGGCAAAAAGGAACTGTCGGTTAAGAAATGATACACTCAGAGAGGGATCTGTTTTCCTCTGTGGCTTTCTTTGCAAAAAGGGCTGAACAAAGGATTTATGTGAGGTGACTTCTTCTTTCTTTTTTTCTCCCCATGAGAACCTGATCTAGTGTTATTCTGTGGCCCGCCGCTGAAGCGACCACAGTATACAGTGTCCACAGCACGCACTGGGTTAGCGGTTTTGCACCAGTTACCACAGGTTGTCTTGTTCAACGAGCGTCGGTGTCTTTCCCCTTCACATTTCCTGCTCTCCTCTTTACTGTTAGCCTGGAAAAAAAAGCATTGCTAATGAGGGTGGCCTGAAGAAAAAGAGAAAGTAAGATCACACACTAGACTACTGTACAGTTGCGTGAGCTGGTCTTCTCCTGCGGCGGAGAGAGGCGAGCCTTGGGAGAGGACTGGAGGGAGGCCAGGCAGTGGTCAAAGCCTCCGCTCTGACCCCACAGGGACCATGAGAAGCCGTCCCAGGACGAGAGCTGAGAGGCGGACGGAGAAAATAATCCAGGAGATTTCTGTCTCCCTGTGAAACCCATCACATATTCCTGCTTATCCATATGAAAACAAGGAGGATGCATTTTTTCCAGCCCTTTTTTGGAGACTAGTAAAAAAAAAAAAAAAAAAAAAAAAGAATGTAAAACATGATCTTGTTCAAGGTGTGGATTTGCTGCTTTGCGTTTGATTTTCTCAGCCCATCTCCTGAGGTGTTAAGATCCTCAACAGTCACACTAACAGGTCCTGACTTGCTAATTCCCTCGCTCCATCAGCTGATGTTCCTCTAATGTAATCAATCATCATCTCCTCTGAGCTCGCCTTTGAGTGGCCATGATTAAACGACAGCTAAACTGTGTGAGAATATTCGCACCACCCATCTTGAATCCATGAGAGCAAGCGTTAGATTATCCTACGTGCACGGCTCAATCAGAACACACAACCTTTACTGGCCACAGGTGGGAATCATTCTCAAAGGCAGTGTTGCATTTAAAAAGCAATTTCCAAACCCCCCCCCCCCATACCTCCCCAAAAGACACCCCCCTCCACCACCCGATGAACAAAATGTGGGGTTTTTCTATTTGGGAAACATGTTGTTGCAATCAAATAGTTATGGTGGAAGTAGAGCTTGACTAATAGTATAAAGAGAGAAGGAAATAAACTGGAGGACAATGTGAAAAAAGACCTGATGTCTCTGTTAATGCTCCACTTCAAAATTGTGTAGGAGAAGAAACCACAAGAATGTGTGTATAAGTTGCTCTCATCACCCTCAACTTTGGCAGTGAATTAAGCAGAAAACACTCTTCCCACACAGCGGAGCTGCTCTTCATCAGGGAACCGGTGTGAACATCAAGTGAGAGATAGAAATATATAGATCTATAGATCTATATATACATACATATATATCTATATATGTATGTATATATCTATAAAATTAAAAGCTTTTGCTCCTTTAGAACAAAATCAGAGGTAGAAAATTGAAGAACAGGTAAACTTATCAAATGTATCTTAAATTTATGAAGTAGGTTCTTTAACATTTGTGGTAAAGAGGGAAGTCTGAGCGCAGCCACTGAACCGCAGTTCCAACAAACACTTCAATCTTTTACTTTGATAGACATTTTATTCTTTACAAAAATAAAACATCATAATCTTAAATATAAATGTATACTGTCTAGACGAGATTAAATTAAATACATTTACATATTTCCGCGCACTTGTTCACACAGACTACTGTGCATGAGGTCGCTTGTGGCTGATACACGGCTTTACCTCTAAATGTATTTATTCCTCCTTATATTCACGGTTACGCATCAGGCCCCTGATAAAGACTCAATAAAATGACTAATTACAACAGAATTAATTATGAAACTGCTGCTTTCAATTTCATTTCTTTCCAAACACCTCACAATACGTAAAATTCAGCATTTTAAAACCTTGAATGAACTTCTCTGAATACTTACTGAAGGAGACTGAGTTCGCGCCTCTTCCACCGTTTTTCGCCCTGTTATTCATACTGTTGCTGTTGCTGTTATTGCTGCCGTTGTTCGCCTGTGGTATTGCCTCCTGGGGTGTCCGAGTGTTTTCTCTGTACTCCGGTAAAATCTCCGTAGCATCATTCTTTAGTACCTTCCATCCCTTGACGGCGGTGCAGCATCCCTGGAGCAGCAGCAGCAGCGCCGAGCTGGAGACGAGGAGGGCCAGAGACACCTGCATGCTGGTCGGCCGGCGGCACAAATAAAACCACAGCGACGAAGAGAGGGGGGAAAGAATATACACACACACGCACACGCTCACACACTCATTAGAGATGCCCTGCTGCTTGGACAGGTTTGGTCACTTCCACCCTCAAAGCGAGAGGCGCACGCGGTATTTAAGCCTACGCAAGTTCGCGTCAAGGCTGACAATTAAAGCGCTTACACGGAGTGGGAGGGGTCGAACCTGGGCGAGAGATTCATTGAGAAACAAGGAGGGGAGAGGGGTGGATGCGTGCGCAAAGACGAGAGGAGAGGAGGTAAAAAGGACAGAAGAGGGGAATAAAAGAGGGGGAAAGGTGAGGAGGAGAGGAGAGGAAGGAGGGAGAAGACTAGAGGAGAAGAAATGGGAGGAAAAGAGGAGAGGAAAATCAAGGAGAGGATAAGAGTAAGAGGGGGTAAGGAGAGGAAAATAGAAGAGGCAGAAAGTGAGAGGAGATGAGAGGAAAAGGGAGAAGATAGAGGGAAGGGTCAGGAGGAGGAGGAGGAAGAGACAGCAGAGGAAAAGAGTAAGAGGAGAGGAATGAGAGAGGAGAATGATAGAGAAAAGACAACCGAGGAGAGGAAAAGAAAATAAAGGAGTGGAGAGGAAAATAGAGAAGAGGTGAGAAGATTGAGGGGAAAGGTGAGGAGGAGAATGAGAAGAGGAAAATAAAGGAGTGAGAAGAGAGGAGGGGGATGAAAGACAAGAAAGAGGGAAGTGAGAAGAAAAGAAATTTGATTTTTATGACGGGGAGAAGAAAAGAGAGAGAGGAGACAAGGGGAGAAGAGAGAGTTGGGGGGGCGAGAGAGTGACAGAAGAAGAGAGGACAATAGAGGTGAGGGAAATGTAAGGCAGAGCAGCTGAAATGGGGGAGAGAGGAGGTAAGAGGGGAGAAAATGAGAGGAGAGGTAAAAAAAAAATAGGGGAGGGAAAGAGTGAGAGAAGAAGAAAAGAGGGAAAAAAATTAGAGCAGAGAAATGGGAGAGGTGAAGAAGAGAGAGGAGAGAAACAGTGAGAGGAGATGAGGACAGAGGAAAAGGGAGGGAAGGAGAGAAAACATGAGGAGAGAAGACGACAGAAGGAGAGAAGAGAGGAGCCCACTTGTGCCTGAGTGTGATGAGTGAGAGCGGATCTGCACATTTCTCCTCGCTGTTGTTGTTGTTGGAATTAAGTGTACAAATGCATCTTCTCCCCCTCTTAACGATTTCCGCAGCATTACGTGTCTCTAAAGCATTCAGCCGTTTTCTTTTTTCTTTTTCTTTTTTTTTTTTGAGGTGGTTTATTTTGGACTGCGTCTCAAGGCGAAGCGGGGAAATGAAGTTGTTCCACTGCTGCAACATGCGCCTCACACTCCTCCTCAGAGTCTCTCCCTGCCTGTTTGATACGAGGCTGTGCACGCGTTAATCATTGATGTCTCACATTAATTACCCATAATCACACAGCTCAATAGAGACATTCAAACCAGTGAGACGCTCAGCGGGGGCTTTTTCTTTTTCTCGCACTTTCAAGAAAATGCACTGACCCTTTATCAGCCGCTTCCTGCTGCAGTGAGATACAACACGGCACCATGTGTTGTGTACATGATTTGGATCTAGCTAATGCTCCACATGGGAATCCAATAATCTATATCCTTTTGTATCTGCTTTGAATAAAATGATATAGATTGAGGACTGAGTTTTCTTGGCATCCCTCATTTCCCAGTGATTTGATGAGTGCTGACAGATGGAGGCTCTTTCATTCAAACACTGCCCTCTTGAGGGAGAAGTCTTCTGGAGGGGAATGACAGGATTAGGGTTCATTAGCATCAGAGTGGTCTTTTATAAATGCCCAGCTCCTTCGGTGGGCACGGACACGCACAGGCAAGTCAGAGGGAAGAGCTTGAAAGATAAAATAAAGCCAGAGATACAAAGGGGATTATCATGGTCAATATCTCCGCTTTGACACATGTTGTACCCGCTCATTTGAGGCGGAGAGACGCTTCTATAATCATACGTGTCGACCTCGTGTCCATCCACATTTACACAAGCCTTAAATCAGGGTTCGTAGTTGCGGCCAACTGGTCGTCCACTAAAAAGGGATAACACTAAATTAAAAATAATGATATTGTGAGATGAGGCTTAAATAAAACTGGTTTATCAACATCGTTCTACTCTTCTAGAGAACCAGTAACAGCGGAATCAAAGTCTCATCAAGTTAAACAACAGTCATCTAGAGGTTTAGAGGCTTTCTGTGAGTGTCAAGTAAGATTTTTGAAGTTGTTGCTCAATAATAATTTATATCCCTTAATATAAATTTTACAGTTTTCTTAAGTAAATGTGCTGACATGCATGCGTCAACTAAAAGTCAAATATGTGATGTTGTCAGGTGCAGGATCATGTCTGAAGATGTTCGACTGAAAGTAAATTAAATATTAATTAAATATTTGTTTTGTATTAGCACTCCATTAAGTTGTTATGGCTAGTGTGTTAGCAAAGCATGGCCTATTTACCAACCCTGGACGCTAGAGATGATGTGTAGCTTATTGATAATTAAGCTGCAACAGTGAATTTGTTTTGCAGGAAACATTTGTGACCGGATGAAGCTTTCTACTGACATAATTTACGTTATTTGGCAAGTTGTAAATATGTTGACACTGAACACGTCAGTAGTTGTTTTCCAACATTTGTTTTCCACCAAAATATCCAATAAAATATCCACTTATACTGACTACAGCTGCACTGTGAAAGATGGCCGTTGTCATGACCATCTCACAATAGTTGTGTCCCAATTCGGGATCTGCATCCTTCGGAGGAGGCTGCATTTGTTTCACCGCAGCGCGACTAGACTGTCCCATTTCAAAGAATTCTTCAAATTCGTCCTTTTCCTGGGCAACGAAGCATCCACCCACTGGTAATGCAGAGTGAAAATCCTCCATATACTAGACCGTCTTATTTCGGTTTGGCCCATGTGGTCTACAACAGCCACGAAGGGTCACGTCCTCCGAATGATTAGGCCCCTGAACTGGGCAGCAGCTACTGTGACTGATACAACGTATGTCTACTAACCGACCAATACGAACGCAGCATGAAATGACGTATTTATCAACTACCAATCTTGCTTAGCTTCACTGTTCACCACTATAGCAGCTCAGATGGATGATGCAGGCTAACGTTTTATGCTTGTGTCTTAGCTACGATTCAATATGTGTCACCGTCGTACAGTTTACATCGCACGTGATGTTGTACCCAAGTGCATTAGATTCATGTCACACAGCGTGGCCTGTAATAAACTTGAGACTGATGAAATCTCACAGTCTGTAGGCATCAGAATACAGGAAACATTCACAAAACCATGGTCTGTCTCTAAACTCACCCTAAGCGCTTTCGTTGCCTAAACCACAGATGGGACTGTGGAGGTGAATCGTGGTCTCTGCTGTGACAGTCATGCGTTTGTACACCCACCGTCCACCCCGACAAATCCACTGCTGTTAATAACTGGGTTTCTATTCCCACATTCAACAAACACAGAGCAGCAACACTATCATCTATTTCAGTGAAAACAGTTGCTGCTGGAAGTGAGGGTGATGAGAGTGGAGTGGAAAACCAAAACAAGAGGCTAGAAGAAGCTAAAATGTTTTGTAGTGGAGCTGCAAAATTGGGTGATAATTCTCTGTGGGTTTGACACTACGACCAACAACTGTCTACACTTAGTAATTTGAATATTTTGCAAATGGAAAGTTTAAATCTTGTAAAGCAACTTGTTTCTTTCAGTTAGCCGTCAGATCGCTGTTGCAGGTGGAGGCTCTAAAATAAAGCTTTGAGCTGTCGTGTGTGCTGCACTGAAGTTCAAGCTGAGAACTGGCTGCTCACTGATTCCTCCGCAGCCGTATTTTACGACATTGGCAATAACAATAAACTGGACAGAAGCTCGGTAAGACATTAACAGTAATAATGAGGGAGATTGATTCCAGGGTATTGGCTAATAATGGCCAACATATGGGAAAAATGAGGAATTTGATACCGGAGGGATCGATTTGTTAATGTAAAAACTCTGATCAGTGCAGCTTTAAGCTTTTTAAGCTTCAAGAATTAGCGGGTAACAAAGCGATATCTGAGGTCACTGTGTGTGTCCAAGAAATTCTTGTCTGATTTATATTCTGTCTCAATTTTGGAAAGATTTGTTCACGTTCATGAGCATCGATGGGGCTTTTGAAACAGTTATGAATTCTGATGTTGAGCATGATCCTCATTTCATAAGCCAAGAGGTTTTAAAGAAACTAGAATAGACAGCTAAGTCTTCCTATTGTGTGTAATCTTCCAGCTCTGAGCGTGTGCCAGAATTTTTTTTTTTTTAAAGAGAGCGATGGATGGTCCCACTGTCTACGCAAAGCCAGCTCTGATTACAGCCCTCTCACCGACATCGCGACGGATGTCCGTCACAGTCTCAATTTAGACCTCTCTGGGTTTCTTTATAGAGCCCTTGGGCCCCAGCTCAGTGTTTTTTCTCATGATAACAGTACAATGAGGCCCAAATAACAATCAGATGCTCACCAGATTGCGAGAAAGCCTCCAGCGCTGCGAGAGGATGGCGGAGCGTAATTTTTATGGAAATGGAGCAAAACTGTTTTCAGCCCATAAAAGCATTCCAGCTCCTCGTGCCCGGTGTTTGGTAGCGTACAAGTTTAACTACTCCATCACACAGGTTAGAGACAAATTTCCCATTTTTCCCCTCAATACAATTACAAGCCAATGAAAGTAAATACAGTGATTGTGTTATTGTGTTGTGTGTTGGAAAAGCTGCAATATTTAACTCCTAGTTTGAGGAGGGAAATTATTCATAATGTGTCTGCTGCAATTATGCAAACTAAGTTCAAGTTTAGCTCTCTGGCTCCACACATCAGTTCCTAGAAAGATATTATTGTCAAAGCTTTATGAATGTGAGTTTTTCTTCTGTGAACTTTGGCCCTGCCTTTTATTAAAAAGTCAAATTCACCTCGCTCACATTGTGACAGGTGTCATAATGAGTGCATTGTGGTATGTTTTTAGCCTCTCAGTTGAAAAAGAAAATCTTTTTTTCCTCATCGTTAAAGCCGATTGAGGCTTGGTAATGAATTTAAATACTTTTATGGTCACAACTGAAACACAAAATATGGAAAACTATCAAGTACTGTTATGAATTCAGGATTTCAGGACCCAAATGCAGACGAACATGAAGGCTGGAACCGCAAAGAGGGTAAACAAACATGACTTACTGAAGCAAACAAGAGCAGAAATATGAGGAAACACAAAGGGAACTGAACAGTAAAACTGAGTGGAATGTAGAGACTTAAAAACACACACCACCGAACGAGACACAGGTGCAGCTAATTGGGGCAGACGATCACAAAAGGCGGGAAACACACTGGAAAAGGAATTAAAACACACCCTAATAGGTGAGGTACTTCAAAATAAAACAGGAAATCAACTAAACAGTATGGTCAGATTTTCATTTGCACATCCTTGTTTTGTTCTCGTTTACACAATTAAAAATGCTGCCAATTTTAGACTATTTATTTGTTCTTGTAAAGCTTGTTTTTCTGTTTATATCATTTGACATTTGAAAACTTTTTTGCAAAAAAAAATAGCCAGTTTTCAATCTGACTGCAGCACAAACATTAACCACATTTCCAGAAAATTGGCAAAAGAAGTAATTAAAAACGCACATCTATGAAGTTGCTTAAGCTTTCTTGATAAAACACGTTACAGAAGATTTTTTCCTAAACTACATGTGATGCTCATAACTCTCATTACAAGATCTAGATATGACAGAGTCTGTACCACAAGGGCAATGCCCTCATACTATATATTTATGCTCTCTGGACCAGAAGATCCTGCAAAACATGCTGTTACACTTGTTGGTATGTGTTCTGCAAATGTGGATCAACGATAAATATCCAGATGTGTTAGTGTGGGTTTAAAAAAAATTCCTGACTGTTACTCGATTTGAAAAACTGTCATATCCTGTCTATCTATAAGAACAAGTTGTACCATGTCCTTCTCACAAATTGGGCTTCAAAAGTCGAAGAATGCGTCACAGATCGAGCTACAAAGCATGCCATGCTGGAAAATCAGTGGTCTTATGCATACAAGCTGATTTTTATCCAAGTGTTAGTGCTTTGAAAATGCAGATTGTATCATATCTGCATTTTACGTAGCTGCACATGTGGACATATTTAGCTCCATTTTTAAATAAGACAAAGGGAGCCACTACTAATTCACATTTGAAGGCACAGCACAAGCTGCACCATTAGGTTTTCTCTTCTGACTTTGTGCTTGTCTTCCTAACAAAACTCCCTTAAGTTTTAGACGTATTTATACTAAAATGATCAGAAACAAATGCGCCCTGGTGCTTACATTTTCACTGCTCTCATAATTTTTTACATGTGCAAAGAATCTGAAAATCGGCAGTGACTACAAAGAGGGCTGTACTGTTGATCAATTGCTGTGTTTTGACCCTGGACATATTTGAAAGTGTTTCATTATTGACAGAGCGGTGGCTCTGCTCTGCATCACTTTGTATATCTGTGGAGCATACCAGAGCTACTTCTCTCCACACTTTCCAACAACTGATTTATCAACTGTTCACATACACAGGATTCTTTCCAAACCATATCTGTGCATAATGAAAATAATTTATCAAAGTTCAGCTAAACAATATTGCAATATTCCTTGTTTTCGTGGACCAGATTAAACTTGAGAAATGTGGACACAGGAGGAAGAGAATGAGGGATGACACCAGAGATTATAAAATGGATTATAGCTCAGGATGTTGCCTATAATTTGTATTTTGCTTTTGTAACTGCAGGCACAATCTATTTGTCTGCTGGCAGCCACCGTGGGCTTCTCCAGCAGAGCAGGAGGTCACTGGGAGGTGACTGACTGCTCCCGGCGAGCTCTAGCTGAGACATGATAAGCCTCAGAGTCCAAAGTGGGATTCCTCTTCCACTCTGATCTTTTATGTGGTTTCCACACGGGAAAACAGGAGATTTAGCCCTGGCTGTTATAAATCAAACTCCAGCCATTTCCATTGTTTGTCTTTGGGCTTTTCAGAGAATCATCAAAATAGAACGTACGCCCATTGAAACAGCCTCGCAGCCAAAGTGTAGGGACTGTGGGAACTAGTCTGGCCAGACCTCAGAGACCACACTAAGCTGTTTGCTAACCACCCCGAGCCTCTCAGCACACCGCTCACCACCAGCACGCTGCCTGCCAGCCAGCCGGCCGCAGGTGCTATTCTTAGCAGTGGGACAAATTAACCAGCAAATTATTCACTACACAAAATAGAGCACGATCTATCTCTGTGTTTGTGAGTACACGATCGCCCAGTGTGTCATCTGCTGGTTTTGTCTGAGCGTCTTTATAAAGCATGTTGTCAGCGTCGTGTCTGTGCTTTAGCTCTTTTACAGCCTGGGATGTTGTTGCTAACAGTCCCTGACTTTTTCTGACCAAGCAGCAAATGCATCATAAATGAGATAAACCAACCAAACTCTGTCTGTGTGTTAACTATGTAGATAAACCTGGAGGATTTCATTTCAAAGTTTAAAGGTCCCATACATATAAAAGTAGATTTCCATGTGTTTTTTGATTATAGAGCAAGTCTATGTTCTATATTAATACTGTGAAAGTATCAAAGTGCTCAGCCCACAAAGAAATACACACAGCCTGTATTCAGAAACTGAGCCTTAAAACCAACCGTAAGGACTTCTGTAACTTTGTGATGTCACAACACAGCACTCACCGCTCTCAGCCATGCCATACCTGGACCCACCATCCAACCTTGCAGGATTTGGTTTCTCTGAGTGTTTACCTGAGATCTGCTATGTTTTTATTGGATCACTCAGAAAACAGTCAGCCAATCAGAAGAGAAGCTCAGAGCCTCCTCTCTTCTGATTGGCTCACCGACCTGTTACTAGAGCTTCACAGATAAGCCTGAGAGAGGAGATGTAAAACTACATTGAAATATTTTTTTGTACTTAAAACATATATCTCCTTATGAATATCAAAACTTCAAATAAAACAAAATCTTAATTTTGGGACCTTTAAAAATATGCACCTAGATTTGCATACTGAAGGTAGACATGGATGGTGTAAATCTTCTTATGTCATTCTAGGCAAAAAAGCAAAGCATTCCCCAAAAATGCTGAATTGTTCCTTAACTTTTAAACACTATGATATGTGCTTTAGCTTAATTTTTCCTTAAACCCCGATAACTGTTTAACTGACTGTCATCCCAGGTGTAAATCAGGGTGAAAACTAACAGGGCTCTGTTTTTAAAAACCACAGCAGGGTCCTGTGTTATATGTGCACACATGAAGTAAATTTCCTCTCTGCAGAATGAATCAAGTAAATCACATTAACAACATATGCACACACAAAAAAGGAACGCTAGTTGGAGGTTTTCTTAGTGTCTCTCTTGTGATGCCTTGAGCATCTGCTGACTCAGGATCTCACTCACAACTTCACGTCCTTCTGTACTTCACGTACTGCATCTTCCCTACAGTCTAAACTATATATTATCAAACAGCGGTGCCATAAAATGTCTAAGTATAACCTGTGTAGCGGAGGGTAATTAACACTGTGGCTAAAGCCAGGAGTGTTGTCACTGAACCCTGTTTTTACAGTACAGTGGCTTATGATAAAGAGGCTGTCACAAGTTAAATACAGAATTTGTAGACTGTCTCTTCTTAGCCAGAGACACAAATACACTCTACACACAATATATTTGGTTTTTACTGTATGATGTGAGTTATTTGTAAGGTGCTATATACTGTATATCCATTGTGTTTAAACAAAGAGCATCACTATGGTTTGTGCTCCTCTGTGCCTGTGCACATGTTTTGTGTTGTGTTCAGTATCAATAAATAAAACATATCATCATACGCCAACAAAAAATAGCTTGTATCAAGTTTCATCATTATCGATTTAAAAGAGTTAGATAAGAAGATTGACAGCGCTCTCATGTCTGTGCTTTGACTATGGAGCTGGAGATTATCTTAGCATGAAGCAGGAGGAAATAGCTGGCTCTCTCAAAGTTTAAAAATATCCCAACTAGCACCTCTAAAGCTCATTAATAAACTTTTAGTTTATTAGTAATACCTGCTAAAACCACTAACTGTTGTTTTCAAATTACAGAATAAAGAAACAAGTTATCTAAGGCATGTTTTTGGGCATATTTTTTCAACTTTGGGACAGCTAACCTAGCTGTTTCCCTCTGCTTTCAGTCTTTCTGCTAGGCGAGCTAAGCTAACAGCTCCAGCTCTACACATAATACTCAGGCATGAGCGTGGTATCGATCTTCTCCTGTTACTCTCACAGACAGTGAAATATATTTCCCAAACTGTCTAACTAATGTTTACTAGTGTAAAAGTCTGATTTAACTTGTAGTTCAGTCAGCCACAGCCCCCGAATCATTATTCATGTATGCTGTAATGTATTGTATGCTTTTAATAATATACATTTATAACACTGGTGCAGGTGCCAAGTGGTGACTGACAAGTGTTTTTCAAGCTGAAGAAAAAAATCTCACTAAAGCCCATTTCCTGAAAATATCATGAGAAGCTCACTGTGATATATGTAGGTGGTGAATGAAAAATCTGTGCTGCTTCATTGCGAGGGCTGCACTTTTTTTTTTTTTTTTTTTACTGTCAAATCTCCCAGAATACTTTGCAAGGTACGCTAATTAAGCATGAAAGTACAAACAGGCTCAGCTGCCTGCGCTGGCGAGGACTCAGTCCAGCTCTCTGTGCACAGAGACGGTTCCTTTCAGGTCTTGGAGAGTCGCTCACAACTTTATTTTCTTTTTTACAAGATTAATAAAACAAGATAACAAGCATGTGAGAATAATCCAAGTGCTCTTGTCCTTAATCCAATAAAAGGCTAATTATAAACGGAGGTATTAAAAAGAGGTCGTGCCTCATCTCGTCATGTAAAGGTGCTGCAGCTTGATCTCAGCTCCGAGCCCACCCACTGTGCAGCTGTGCGAGTCCAGCCTTTGTTTTCTACTCCTCTTCACGAAGTGTGACCACACATGGGTTATTTGTGAGTGAAATGGTTGCATGCACTGAGGATATGATTACAGTCATGGTACAGCTGAGGGGATATTGCAACAAACCATTCACTGATTTCTTCATAAAGAAAAAAAAAAAAAAAGGGTGGAACCCTTCTGCACACAAGAGCGCTGTCACAGTCTGTTAATGCTGAATGTGATGTAAGAATACATAAGGTGTATTAGGCAGTTGTGCGCATATATTTAAGAAAATAAATAAATAAAGTACCTTTATGATTGCTCATGAAGTGGTTGCAACTTCACTTCCTGTAAAAAATTTAAAAAAGCTGCACACACGCTGAAAAAACATTCGGAATTACCCAGATGAGCTTATTGAAAACCTGAACCATGCCTCATAGAAAAGTGACTGTGTTATGAATATGAGACAGTTAACTTTGAGCAGGTGATGCTAATTGAGTGGTACAGCCCATCTGGAGCTGATTAAATCAATGTATCACTCAAATACAATTCCTGTAACACAGAGGATGCAGACACAGTAACTAGCTCAGCCTTTTCTGTATCTGCTTTCTCACAAGAAGCAGATACTTTTTTTTTTATAGTATTGAGGCTTGACGTTTGTGTAGTCAAATGTTGCACTTCTGGTGACACAGCGTGCTGATGATGTGCAGCCCTTTGCAATTAAGTGTGGCTGCAAAATGTGTTTTGAAGCTGAAGTGGAGGGCCTGTCTTTCAACAGTCACCCGAATACTTTCCACAGCTATTAAATGTCATTTTACAACCACAACCAACACTTCTCAATGATGATGTTTTTGTTTATAGATGAGTTTAGGACGTTGTTTGTCCCGCAGCAATCAAGTGGTTCCTATAAAGTGGCTTTCATCGTTATTACCAAATAGAGAATATATACTGATTCCTATCACTGTTTAAAACAATACCAAAAGTACTTGTTAAGTGTCTTTTGTTTGGCCTGACATGGCATCTTTATCTTCATATCTATGTGTGGGTTTAACACTGGACCCCGCAGGATCTGCGTACAGCACAGCAAGTGCAGTAAAACAGCGCATAAGAGACGGAGATGAAACAAGCTCCACCACGGGCACAGGCACTTGGAAGAGGATCTGAGGATCGCTCAGCTCCAGAGCCCATTCTCTCTTTCTCCCTTCCTCCCCTTGTTCTCAGTATTTCCTAATAATTAGTGCTGCGCCACAGATGTGCATTTCTCCCTTTTCACCCTCCTGCAATTCCATCCTCTCCACCCTCTCGATGCGAATGTGGGATATTTGGAGAGAGCATCATATGCTTTCTATTTGATAAAGCCATTAAAAGCGAGGACAAAGATGAAAGCTGAATATGAGGGAGTGGGGGGGAAAGAAACAGTGGAGAATTATAGGCAAGGACTGTAATCATATTTTAAGTAGTTTGATGGACCCAAACATGTGGGGGGGGGTGCAAGTGACTTTATAAATTTGAAAATCAACTCAGTGGAGTTCATGAAGCCGAGGGGGAAACGGGATAAATGAGTCAACTGGCAATAAAAATGTTCAAAGGCGACTGATAAGTTAAATTAGTGAGATTATGGGAGAAGAATTCAGGTTCATCAAGGCAAAAATATCTGCAGCTGATTGGAAATCGTGTTTCTCACCAGTGAATCATTTCCCCTATAAACAAGTATCAAACATGAGCTTCCAGCCATATTTTTCAAACCTGGTGAGTGACTCTGAGATCATGTGAGATCAGAGGATGAACAAGACAGTGAGTCAGTGCACACTTTCATCTGAGAATAAGCTGAAGCGTCACATTTGGATCCACCGCTATTTGAAAAATGTAGCAACATTTCCAACGTATGCTTCCTGAGTCACTAATTAAAGTGTCACCGGAACGTGTGACTGTGCTGTTGCGAGCACAGGAACTTGTCTGCGTCGATTCCGGCTCCAGCTATAAACATTTCCGCGCTGCAAAAATTTTCCGCCGCACATAGCTGGAATAAATGGCACTTCATCACACAAGGCCCTGCACCGTTATTGATGACATTTCAGAAACAAGCATCCTGGATTCCTTCAAATAAGCAGCAGAGAGGGACCTATAACCTGCTGCAACACATAATCCCTCCATTTTACCCCAGCTACTTCCTGACCCCTCGGTTCTCCCTGGTGGATGCTGTACCTGGCATATTTCTCCGTCAGACACCCTGGACGTGGAGTTATGGACGTAGGCTAAGAGGGCTGGGGTTTTAAGCAGGGGTCCTTTTATTTCAATAACACAAAGATGTACATGTCCACCTTCCCTGAGCTTCAGCTGTAATGAAATGGCCGCTTTCGTACTACGTCGATAGAAACTCTCAACTAGTTTGATTTCGGCCAGAGCAAGGGAGGAGGTCCCTGGTTTACTGTGGGGCCCCTGAGGGACCACACAGCTGGTCCACAGTAATTGCTGTGCAAGGGACCGTGGAGAGAAAAGACCAGTGCAGGAGTTAGAGAGAGTAACTCCAATTGGTTTGAGCCTTCTCAGGAACCCTGCCGGACGTCATGCTGTGTGACGGGTCCATCCCAGGTGTGCAGGTCCAGTCTTGTGAAACATAAAATAGCATTTGCATCAACGCTTGGAGGCTTGGAAGGTTTTCTCTCGCTCTCTTTCTGTCATCTCATTCCCACTCTTGATGTCATTTCCCCTCTGACTCTCTTTCTCTCCCTCTCCTTCTCTCTCTCTTTCTCTCTCTCTGTTGCTCTATTTTTGTCATCCATCCCCACTGCTGTTTCAGATGGAGACTTTGAGCAGGGGTTTGCCGCCACCCAGTGGTGACGTTGTCGTTGTTAAAAGACAGCACTGACAGCATGTGAGCAACGTGCAGAGTTGTAAAGCTATGTTTACTTGAGTCCAAATCTTAAGTGTTAATGCTCTGTATTTATGTTAGACTTATTATTAGAGTTAGCGTTACTCCAAAATATTCATGTGTGGGGCGGCATGGTGATGTAGTGGTTAGCAATGTCGCCTCATAGAGAAGGTTCTGGGTTCGAACCCCGGGACTGTGACGTTTCTGTGTGGAGTTTGCATGTTCTCCCTGTGTCTGCATGGGTTCTCTCCAGGTTCTCCGGCTTCCTCCCACAGTCCAAAGACATGCACGTTAGGGTTAATCGCTGACTCTAACGTGCCCATAGGTGTGAATGTGAGCGTGACTGGTTGTTTGTCACTATGTCAGCCCTGTGATAAACTGGCGACCTGTCCAGGGTGTTCCCTGCCCTCACCCAATGTCAGCTCCCCTGGTTTTGTTTTAGGAATGAATTGATCTAGATAATATATATTTATCTAACTGGATATTACATTTCTTGGAATAATGATCATGGCAGTTGGTTTCACCGTTTTGTTTGTGACTTTTGTTGTTATTGACATAAAACAGACTTCTTGATGAAATTATAATTCAAAAGCTTGTTGCAGTTCAAAGTGATGATGCCACAATCTGCTTCACTGACATTTGCTTGATATACTTGATTGATACAAATCGGTAAATGTAGATAAATTGGTTTAAAATATATTACCATTTCTTTACTATCCATCTTACACTTTTTAACATGCAAGTTGAATTTCAGGGACAGTTTGCACCATATGATATAAAAACAGTTGGGGGAAAGATTATTGTCATGCAGGTACAATACACTAACCTGTTCTCATGCTCTGTACACTGACTAGCAGATGGAAAATATTAACATATAAACATACACGCGTGCACACACACACACACACATATATATATATATATATACAGTGTGTAATAACTTCAGCTCCTCTTGCAGACTAAACAATAATAAGCCACTCATAATAAGATGTTAATACCTCAGCCATTTATTTCTTAAACATAAGAAAGAAGGGACTTCTCCAAGGTAAGAAAAATAACATTGCAATTTAAAATCAAGTGCACTTCAACAATGTCTCATCCTGTAAGGGAGCCGTCCCTTCCTGCCGTGTGAAGTGAGATACACTAACTCAAAAACATATCTAAAGAATCGATCTTTACTGTAAGGCTTTGGGTGGGGTGCTGTGTCTTTACTGTCGTGATGTGTTCACTGAGATGTCGGTGGCGGTGGCAAATATAGAAATATATAACGGATATACCCACGAACAGCCAATCCTACATCACAAACAATGTCCTCCGCGACATCTGCACATGAACAGAAATGCAATTATGTGACGAGATAAGACGTCGACTTGGTAATGGACTCCGGGAGGAGTCGGGCAGTGGGCTCATTTGTGCTAAAAAACTCCTGTTTTAAGCTGTTGATCAGAATGGGAGCGAGAGGATGATGACAGCTCTGCAGTCAGCACCTTACCTGGGCCAAACAGTATTTGTAAGTAATTTGCAGTGTTTGTTTGAATGCTCTCAGGAGTACCAGACGGACAGAGTTTATTACATCATAGACAATTCAGATAAGCTCAGCCAGATGGGTTTCCATGATGTAAGATATCAACTGTCAGTTACCGAGAGTTTAAACGTCTCAGGTTTTTTTTTTGCCTACTTCAGCGCAGATGGCCACGTTTCGCCGCGCGGGACTGCAAATTTGAGCGAAAATCACAGGAAGTTATTTGTAAGTCAATTTAATGTACTTTTCTGTGATAAAAAAACACAACTACCTGGCTCTATCTGAGTGATTTAACAACCCTCCTCTCCAGTCTGATCACTCGTACCGTTTCAAACAAGCCTGTGAATGAGTTACAATTATAGTCTGGCCAAGGTCTGACTACCATTATAGGTGGCTCGTCCTAAAACAACATGGATGATGACATAGTTAGCTGGAGAAGTAGGTCACAATCACACTTTTCGTGGACATTTCAGAGTTTCCAACTGTACAAAAAATATCCTTCTTTATTAGCAGAGCAAAAATAAGTAAACCTAAAATCCTCGTATGTCCTTGTAATAGGACAAATCTAAATAAAATTTAACCAAACATTACTTTGAGGGGAAAATTAATTAGGAAAAAAAAAGTTTCATCTGCAATTTCAACTCTCTTAATCCAATATCAAACAATGTCCTATCTGTACAGTGTAATATAGGCCAGTTAAATGAAAATGCAGCAATCCACAATTGCCTTAGTGCGTGTTACATACTCAGTATATATAACAATATACATCAATGGCATTTCACATTTGACATTCTCGATAATACATAAAGGTACTGTACCTGGAGTATAACCCACAAATTGATGCTGGTACCTTGTAAAACAAAACTAAGCAAAATTGCCTTATATTGACATTACATTTCACATTACAGAAGAAAAGTTCAGTGGCAGAAAACATGGGGTTGGATTGTAACTACTAGTAATGTCATGAGTTGGAATTAATTAGCAATTAAAAAAGAAACTTGTGCAAACCACTATATATCGTTGAACAGCAGGTGGCAGTGTTTATCTGTTACTCAATGCATAAAAGAGTGTTAAGCCAGCAGTTCAGCCATGATGGAAGCTTTTCTCTTTGCGGCATCTCTTTCTCCAAAAGTTTTATAATTTTGTCATCTGACAGAAAACTTCCACCATGGCTAATTGGGCTTCCACAGAGTGTTCATCAGACCCTATCTCAGGAGCCAGAACTGTCGATGACTTAATCAATAAGCAGGTTGGTGCAGGCAGTTGATGCTATAAAGTACATACCCTCATCCTGGACCGATTTCAAAGAGTTTCACCCCAGTAATTCCCAAATTCAAAGACACGTAAAAACTAAAACAAGAAGTACCAAACTGTGTCAGAAGGAGGGCAGTATTGTAGAGCAGATGCAAATATTCAAATGAGTGAAACCCCAGTCCATTTATATGACGACAAAGCCAATCATAAACGTGGCTTTTAGGTCACTTGGCACAATATTGGTGTATAATGTAGTTGTCAGTGTGAGGGCACAGAGGTAAGTGGTTCTCTCTGTCTGTAGTGTACAGTAGATTCTTTGTTTAATAGGGCCAACTTCATTGTTGTGTGGTTTGGGGTTCATGATGAGGTGATGGGAAAATACATGCGCTAAGTTGTACTTGAAAATGGTCTCAAATTTGAACTACTGCACCCGATTCATCTTGCCAGACATTTCCCACGTGAGGAATCAGTGTGTGGCAAGATGTGCGAAATCAAGTTTGTAACTTCGCAGATCTGAAACATTTTCAAGTGTATGAGATGACAAAATGACGGAGAGGTGGGGGGGTGGGGGTGGGTGAGAGTGGACAGGAACAACCAGCACCGAGACGATCACTGGGAGCCAGAAACACAGGAACCTTGTTGTGACGTCCCCCTCGAGAAACATCACAACTGCTCTCATGTTCTCACTCAGGAAAGTTGTAACCTCAACTCCAACTCCCTGTGATAGTATCCCCGTCTCTGACTTTTCCTCTCGGCCAACAGTGAGTCAGATATTACAGCAACACTGGACATTTCAATGCACGTCTTGAGATTTTAATCTAAAGTTGGATTTTATATGATGTGATCGCTGTATAAACGCACTATAAAAATGGCTCCTCTGGCTCTATTTATGTTAATTTAAGTCTGTGTTACTTTTCCCTAAAGACCATTCACATTGATTATACACACATTTTACGTTTTTGTTTTTTTTAAATTATGTAGCAATGCAATTGTAGTACAACTTTGGACTAGGAATACAATTCATTATCAGTTAATCTGACAACTGTGTCCTCGATTAGTTTGGTCTATAAACATCAGAAAATAGTGAAAACGAGCATCATAAATTCCTACAAAATATGGGACTTAAAGGTCCCATATTGTATAAAGTGTCACCGACCTGTTGTTACTAGAGCTCCAGAGAGAAGCCTGAGAGAGGAGATGTAAAACTACATTTAAGATGGTTTTTAGTTCTTAAAACCACAAATATATCTTCTTATGGATCAACACTTCAAATAAAACACAGGAAAAGTTTAAAATATGGAAAATAATAATTGAAAATAGAAAGGACAAATAGTGGCTAAAATTTTGTGTCATGCCCTGTTCATAGACAGATAAGAAAAGAAATGATTAAATGAAAAAAAATCATAAAATCATAAAAGAAGAGAAACACTTTTTTGCCCGTATGTGGCGGAGGTCGACAGGTGTTAACAGGTCAACACTGACTGAACAGCTCCCCCTGCTGGAGCGTCTGCAGCCCGCTACATCACGAGTCAGTTAAAAGCCAGTCGAGTGTTCTCCAGCTAAGAACACTGCATTGAAATGGAAAAGTGCAGCTGGAGAATCACTTCATTCTCATCCAGAGAAAAAGCCAGAAAATTTCCAACTCCTGTCAAGAAAGAAAGGAAGGGCTATAAATGTTCCGAAGCACCATATGAGGAGATGAAAGCATGAGTGTATCCCTGGACGTGATGACATGTACGCAGTAAGGTCATATGCAGGACAATCCATATGCATCTTATGCTGCCACCTGCATCTTGCTAGTATATCATGAATAAATCAGCGTCACCATGGCAACTTAAAACTGCACAAAACACTAGTAAACACGATGATTTCATGCCTCGGTATCCCAGCTAAGCTTGCAAAAAAAAAAAAAACCCTGCAAGTTTTGCACAATTGTGATATGACATATCACAATTACACAGAACATTTTACATGCACATCATATTGGAATATTAATGCACATGTAATTAACTGTGAAACAGAAAAAATGGAGTAGCTACTTTGTGATGTCATATACAAATATAACATGATATATTAGGACTTAAGACATACCGACGATACCTACACGTTATAGACACATTGCTTATACATTCATATATGTCAACACTTAAATATGTATATACAGTATACATGTATATATTCATATGTATACAGATATATCAAAGGAGGAATAAATAGTGCCATTAATGAGGTGAGACAAACCTAGTTTCCGTTTTCCCCTCTAGTGAGATAACTATCCCCCTGGATTCATGCTAACATGCCCCAGGCTGTTTGTTCTGGAGAAATATGCAATCTAATGTGTGGGACATAGTGGCTGGACTACCTGCAGCGTGCAAACTGAGCAGAGCTCTGACTTTCCACCTCACACTTTCTCGTTCTCACAATACGTCTCTCTCCCAAGAGCAAATCCTGGTGCAGGATTTAAAAACACTCCATCACTGTCCTTCCTGGCACTAGGTCTAGTTTACAGTAATACGCCCAGTGTTAAATACAGTGTCTCTCAAAAAGTACTGTTGAACTACCGTTGCCTATATGTGACAACTACAGCCTGAATACTCATAGTTAGATGTGATTACATTCTATATATCTGATCGGGTATTGACATATATTGCAATGCTTTAGTACATACAAAAAAAAAAAAAAAAAAGGCTTTTACCCTGTGTGTGCATAAAGTCAGGCATATTAAGTTACTGTATGACACACACACACACTTTAGGGGTGAGACACGTGACACGTTGTGTATGGACCTCTGACAAACTGTGTTGATGAAACAGTGGTATTGGAGACTGGCCGAATGGCTGTGTCAGGGAATTGGCAGTGGACAACTCTCTGGCGTGATGACTGGAACGTTCTGGTGGAAGTGGGTGGTATCCTTCTGCATTTGACAGTTTAAAAACTGAAGGCCTCTGGTTTGAAGGTGGTAAACTGGCACAGACAGCTTTTAACACCCCTAATGCTGCTGCCATGTTGTGTGTGGTTGTGTGGATGTGCTAGGGATATTCAGTGGAAAGAGTTAACTAGTATATTAGAGCAACGACTCTGTGCTATTTAATTGGAGAGCCTTGTGGTGGGGTGCACAGACTGAGAGTACGTTCGCAGTTAGCAAACATTCAGACCAAAAACAGCAAGTCATGAAAATGAAAGTTATCGCTTCCTCTTATATCACGACGATCGCGAGTTAATAGTAGAAATTCAAAATTTACACATAGGGGTGAAATCATATTGCGATATGAGTCACGATTTAGTTTGGAAAGTGACACGTTATCATTTTCATTTTCACTGAAAAATATATAAAAATGATGTGATTTTTGTTGGGTCTTGTACCAAACAAGCATGTTCCTTTACGTCTGGAGAATATGATTTGTAGGCTGGGGGCGTCTCTCTAGCACCACAATGCTTCATTCATGGTCTGTTGTGACACATTTTACCTTTGTTAAAAAACTGCAGCTCCTGCGATTTGGTTTCAGTTAATTGTTCAGCGCTGCTTAAGCATATTTTGTGCGATGCTGTCACCTTCGGCGTCGTAGCTGCTTTGCCGAACTGCCTTCATTCAAATCAATGAGGGGGCTGTGTTTCTTCATGTCATGCAGGACCAAAGTTGGTCTGAATGTGTTGTACATCCAAACAGGAGGAAAAAGAGATTTAGCAGTGTTCTGCTCAGGAAATATGAGTTACTATAGATATATATTTTAAATACACAAAGATAAAAGAAGAAGATTTTAACACCGTGTATACGCAGCGCACACAGTGAAAGCAGCATGTAAGCAGAGCAGCAGCTTCAGTGCTCCCTCTGTGTTTGTGCAGGATGCGTTCAGGCACAGTACTGACTGTAGGTCAGAGTGTTGGTTTTGGCAGCGACCATAGTCTAATACATAATCACTGTAGAAATGTGCATTAAACAGAAGAAACTACTTGAAGTGGTTTATGTGTGTATAACGCGAGTGAAACTGCAGTGATTACGTGGCCTGTGTGGACAGCTGGACTGATTATTATAATGTCCTGTCGGACGCCTCCTGTGTAGACACTCTGAGTCTGTTCGCCCGACCAGGTACTTTCTAAATGCCTATAGGAAATATTCTGGGCTCAAAATGACTGAAACTTATATAAAGTAGCCTCTAAACACAAACTGAACCTGCAGGTTGTGTTAAAAAACAAAGACTATGTTCAGACAAGTGTAAACATCTGTTTTGTGTACTGGATGAATGAACAGGTTACTGCGTAAAGACATACATAACTTCAAATACATGTTTTTCTTATTATTTCTAATGTAGAATTATTCAGGAAAATTAGATTAGAATCTCTGTAACTAAGCTAATTTGAAGTCTTCTTATTTTTAACATGGTTTTCAATCCTCAGATTAAAGCAACAGTTAACTAAATGTACTTTATCTTGTGTGGAGGTTGATGGAGCTCAATGACAAACTAAAATACACCATATGTAGATCTTCTGAACAACATGGCGGCTACATGAAACACCCACGCAGCTCATTATTTTTAATTAGCTCGACCTTTGCTGTTGTCGGCGCCGGCTTCACTGACTCCGCTGCTCTGTGTCATCTACCGCTGTCAAACTAGAGGCCATAGGTTGAAGGAAACTGAAATGCTACATAGAGCTACAGCTTGCATTTTTTGATGCAGTAGAGTGTGAATTTTTGTGTTTGTGCATTAGATATCTGCCCCTACGGGAAGAAGATTGTAAGGGTTGGGTGGGCAAATAAAAGTCTGAGGGGCATTTTTGCAGTTTTCCTGGAATGTTTGGGATTTCCCTCCATCCATTGTCGACAGGTCGCATCGTGTGAGGCCACTGAATTTCAATTTCAGGAGTCTATTTGGAACTCCTGCTTGCGGAGACATCGCTGACATTCCCGGCAGTGGAAAACTATGGAATGATTGTGCTATAATCTTGTATGTATACACATATATATATAGATATATATATCTATATATCTATATATATAGATAGATATATATATAGAACTATTTAAGGACATTTTAAAAATCAAGGTGAAAAAGTTTTCACCATCTTAACTTGTGGGAACTGAAGGAATGCTTTAAGTAGCTCAGCTCAAAACTGGCTTCTGAATTTAGAGCTTTCAGGTACTCGCAGTGAGACGTCTGCAGATCTGTGTGGTGTAGAGGTAAAAAAAAGGGGGATGAGGGATTTGTTTGTATTAAGTATTTGAGATCACACTCTTTGAAGGAGCAGGGAGAGGACTGACAGATGTCCCCTCCCACAGCAGCAGAGAGAGACGTGGACTAGAGATTTTAAAAGAAAACAGCATGTACATGTGTGTGAGATTGTATGTGTGTGTGTATGTGAGATATTGTGTGTGTGAGATATTGTGTGTGTGTGTGTGTGTGTGTGTGTGTGTGTGTGTTGGTGTGTGTGTGTGTGTGTGTGTGTGTGTGTGTGTGTGTGTGTGTGTGTGTGTGTGTGTGTGTGTGTGTGCATGAGGAAAAATTTTCTACACAGATAAATGCATGTATGTTTGTGTTTCAGAATACCCCTGGTGTGTCAGATGGGTGCTGGTTTAGTCTGGGCGGGGTCAGTCTCCCAAGAGCAGCTGAAGCCTGTGAAAGGCATGATGGGAGGAGACAGAGGGCAGAGGGTCTCTTAATGTCATTTGGTCTTTAGTTTTCCCACCTCGCCGTTCAGCTTGCCCTCCTTTGCCAGCTTCTCGTTTAGTTGGCACAGTTGGCGAAGGAAGCCGTCGTTAGGGCCGATCTCTCTCTTATGCCTCACGGTGGCCACCGCCAGCCTGGCATCCATTTTGTGGCGCAGCATGAGGTAAGCAACGACCATGGTGGGGGAGCGGCTGTAGCCTTCTCTGCAGTGTACGTACACCTTCCCTGTAGGACACCGACACAGAAATAGAACATTAAGATGAGTGTGGTGCAAGGCTGGATTTACAGAATCAAAATAAAACCACAATCAACACAGATATGCTGACTCTTATTGAGTCAGATTAAAGGAGAAGTACCTACCATACATATTGTTGTCAACACACCCCACAAAAACCCACAATGTGTTAGTCTATCTTTCTGATTTATATATCCTGTCTGTGACTCTCAAATCCAAGCCAATTCATTCCTTTTGAAGACGTAAATCTTGAAAAAACAGCTCAAGAAACTATACTTTTATTTTGAAAAAGAGTTGAATAATCCCCTAAAACAGTTGGGCAATGTAGTTTTTAGCAAACAATATTCAAACATGAGTTAATAATGAATTTGTTGGGGGGGGGACTATTTTCAGTTGCGGATTAATAATTCGGTGCCCTAGTGAACATTTACAACAGCAGGAAGGTATATTTGTGCTTGACTCTAAATAAACAACAGTGTGTGTGTTTAACTTGTCACCCAGTGCAACATTGATCCCAACAACACAGCAGTGTGTCAATAGGATCAATTCAGTGTTGGTTTTACTGACAATGAGAAAAATATGGAATATCAATCTTTCAATAAATAGGAGTACTTCATGTGTTGTCAATGCAAACTTTCATGCATTCTCTTTCAGTAATCACAGTTCAGACTGATCATGTGACCTACATTACTACAGCATGTGCAGAACAACAGGTCACATGATCAACCTGGGGATCATTTTAGTTCAACCAAAACACAAAGCAATCACGAATAGTGCCAAAGCACCATTTTAGACTCTCTTTCTACAGCTTCCATATTGTGATGACAGTTCCCATAATGCTTTGGGGGAAGTCAAATTGAGCCCTCATTTTTCAATTGATTAAATTTATTATTATATTATATTATAAAGTATATTATAAGTATACTGAATTAGCTATTAGCACTTCCTGTTTGGAATGTACCCAGGAATCTACAGACAGCTACAACTGAATTACTTTGGTACTGAAGAAAACGTAAAAATGTGATGATTCTCAGGCAAGCTCTGGAGTTCTAATTTCATTGCACTCCTTGTTATAAATGAACAAATATAAATGTTAAATGTCGAGGGTAATGCGAAAAAAAACATACAGGGTTTCTACTTTACGCTGGCTTTTTCTTTAAGACTTTGGCTGAAGGACAAAAAGAGGAAGGAGGAAGAAAAATGAGGAAAGAAAGAAGAAACAAATTAAGAAAAGAAAACTAAAAGAGCGGAGTGGTTGGGGAACATATGCAGGGACCAAACTTGCCTAGCGAAGCATCTTCTGCGCCAGGAGATGCAAATACAAGACCTGACCTCTGCTGCAGACTCGGCAAAGTCAATCATCGTCACTGCACCTGCATCCTACGGGGACGTCTTAGCCCTGCATGCAGCAAAGAACCTGTGCTCTGTGTGCACAAAGAACACACGTATGGTCTATATTTGTATCCTCAGCCCCGTTTGTCACTGCTTGTGCGTTCCCTTCTAAGATGTATCTCTGCGTAACTTTAAACTTCCGTTACGGACAAGGCGAAACCCCATGAGGGGTTTATCTTGGCAACCTTCACAGAGCAGCTGATGTGCCGCGCTCAGGTCAGATCTGCAGATTCTGCACTTTATTTGAAACCCAACACCATTCTGTGTCCCTCTCTTAGTATCATCCCCCTACATCTCTCTCCTCTCTCGTCTGTTGTACAATCTCCTTCTATTCTCTCTTCCTCTGTACTACACCCAGAGCAGCCCTCTTCGATACCTAATCACCCCGCCTGCCACAGATCAATGTTGATTCTACTGTATCCTCTTGTTAGACACAGAATCTATGGCTCACGACTTCACTCATTTTCTCACTCCATCGCTCACTATTTGTCAGATTTTGTTTTCTTTCTCCTCTTCCTCTCTTCTCTGGGTTTTTATTTTTTCATTGCTCATGCATTAACTCATTCTTTCTCATGCCTTATGCACCACTTTAGCGTCACACCCATGTGTCTGGTCTGTACCTCCACTTCTCCTTCTATCAAATAATTTAAGATTCAATGCGCTGATAATTTTGCTACATATCATATGTAGATGGGAGTATGCAGACTGAGCTTTTAAAACACGACCACTTACATACTGCAACCTCACGTCTTCGATATATGCAGACCCACAGGAACAATGCACCGCTGCAGTTCCTCATTAAAATCCTGGACCTATGACCTTTTCAGAGCTTACAGCTGGGGGGGGGGGGGGGGGGGGGGGGTCAGAAAATGTCAAAGATAATGTTACACATAGGACAATGTCAGACTACACCAATATCAGGCAGCAGGAAGAGGTGAGATGCTTTCTCCTGTTTCTGCTCCTCCTCCATCATCCTCATCCTCTCCTCCCCTACACTCCTCTTGTTACAGTCACTCTTCACTCTCCCCCTTTGGTCAAACTGCCGGAGAATTAAGATGCTTTACTGTGTCAAAGCTGACAATAAATCCATGCCATAAAATGCAGGCTGCAGTGCACTAATTAGACACATCCCTCACATGCAATGACAAATGCACTAAATTTAGATGCAGCTTCGGGAGAGCTGGGAATTTTTTTTTTTTTTCTTTTTTGGTGGAGGGCTGAAGTCTCCTGGGATTGAGTGTTTCCATATTCTGAATAACCTGCTTCAGAATACTTAGATATATCAAACAGCTAATTTAAGACTAATTTCTCATTTCATTGCGTTCCTTGTTTTATTCTGTTACCACAATCCTGTTTACCTGTTTAACATAACTAAGCTATTGTGGGGAAAAAAGGAGGATCGAGCTTTGGTGCTACAGGTTCACGAGACGCTTCGACAATGTTGACGTCCAGGGACGTGATCTGATAACAGAATATGGAGCAAGGCCCAGGAGTGTGTCAGATTTAGCCTGAGATGCTCAGGGCCGTCACAGTCATCTCCTGTCTTCACTTTAAGATCCACAGCATTGAAGCGTATTGAGATTGACTCATTAAAAAGGCGCATTAAATGTTGTATCCTTTGTTAAGCCACCAACAAGAGGAGCTTGATGCCGTGTCTCAGTGAGTAAGACATTCTGTTCCCTTTTCATCTCCTCTACCATTTAGGGTTTTTTTTTTTTAAGACATAAAATCACAATTCTCTGCGGGTTTTAGGTGCATTTAGATGCAGCTAAACACAGCAGGCCTGTCGAGCTTTAGGTAGTGGTAGTAAGAGCTGTACCTGCGATCAAAGATTTTGGACAATGGTGTCTTTTTGGGCCTTTCTATAATCCACGGTAAAAGGTAATAATTAGAGATGATCTGTTATTGATTATACGGCTTTTTGTGCATGCAAATGATTTATAAAGTCAAAGGGAGTTGCTCTGTCAGGGCAAAAACAACCGCTATTTGACCTTTTTACCTCGTTGGGGGTCCACGCACTACTTCCTAGGCCAATTGACGTCAGTGCGTCCCTCAGTGATGCCCACCTGCAAGCGGGACACTCCCTGCAAGCTTGGCACACAGCATAGCACACAACTACTTGAAATGAAAGTCAAGGAAAAGGTTTTTTTGTTTCGAAGCCATGCCGACACAGTGTTATCAATTGCCTGAAAAATTTACTTTGAATGCTCCGTCAACAGCAGAACCACAAATGAACTCAGTGGCTGGAGTTCATTTTTACCTTCAAACATTTTATTGCGCGCCTCCGCACCTGCTTCAAAAACCACGCTGAATTTCCACAGTGGTTATTTCTGAGGGACGCAGCTGCCCCCACTTTTTGTCGCCCAGCAGCTCATAACCTGTGAGTTTTCATTTAATTATTATTTGAGGATTAGTGATGTTTAACCGGGTCGCCGGAGACCTGAATGCCTTAGCAACCCGCAAAGATATAAATGCTTAAACATTTGTCCATACTGATCGTTAGCTCGTTATCTCCCTACCTTTGAAGTGGTGATGTTCTGTTGTCTGTCTATTCCTCGATCATTTATATTCCTTTTGTCCTTAAGTGTCCAGATTTTTTTTTTTTTTAAAACCAAGAGGTTTTTTTATGAAAGTATTCCAAGTCACAAATATTGTCATGAAATCCTTTGCAGCCCCAACTGTTTGTTTACAGTTGCGCAAGAAAGCAAGACGTGGAGAAACGTGTAGTTCCGGAAAAACTGACCAATCTGAGCACACTGGGCTGTGATTGGTCAGCTTCAGAGGGGGGGGGGTTCTTAAAGAGCTCTCAGCTCTAACTATAGACTGTGGCTCTAACAAAGCGTTTCGGACAGAGGGTGGATAGACTACAGTATAGCGTTTTTGGAACGTTGAAGCATTTAATGTGATTCTCTGCTTGAATGCGAGCTCCAATTGTTGTCCAGCTAACTAGCACACTGCCTATAAGTGCCAGTTAAGTTACAAAAAGCTCCAATCACATCTTGCACCTCCACTGTGTGGCAGCTGATCCTGGATGCTCTCAGACTTAGACTGGGACACGCAGCTTTTTATGAAGCCATCAAGTGCATATTTAAAGCCCCTTTTACAGAGTTCCCATTTTAAAACGAGTCAGCTGGAAACCATAAAAAGTCAGCCGGAGACTTTTTAATGTTTTAAACCAACTCTCGGAGCTAATATTACCTTACACAGCTAACTAGCTACAGCTGATAAAATCTGCCACTGACAGTTATTAAAGCAGAATCACAGGCTAGAAATGAGAAGCTGCTTTTGTCTACTTCTGTCTGAAACCAACAAAACCCATTGTTTAAAAAATTATAACAAATTTAAACTGGTAGTTATCATTGTAAACTGCATATGTACCAAGATCAGAAAGCTTCGACAAGCACAGCAACAGTATCTAAGTGTGATGTGAAGAATGAACTGGACTAGAAATACTACATTTATTTGGCATCATATTCACACAACCTGTTTTTCTAAACGTGTGAATATAATGCAGAATTTTGATATTGGTCCAAATTGTGATTTGCAATACGGATATTCTTAACTGAGCAGTCATAAACCCATAAGCAGAAAAGGAAAAAATTAGAAAAGGAATAGAAGATGTCTAGAACTGAGCTTCTCCTCAGACGCAGTTAAAAATCTCTTCACACCTTCAAATAAACTCACCTTTTCCGTTATTGTGTGCTAGGGCCTTGTCGATAAAATCAGCCCCCTCCTCAAAGAAGGCACTGAGGTCGAACTGCTCGGTGTCATTGGCCTGGATGCCGTGGTACGTGATGCCCGTGCCGGTGTAGAACTCCACACTGGTGTTGACGTGCATGAAGGAGGTGCCCTCGGCCACGTTGAGGACGTGCGTCACCCCGAGTTTCTGCAGACGCATCGCATTCTGCGCCACAAACCTGGGTAAGGCAAAAAATTAGGTTCATGATCAGAGATGAAAAATACATTAATTTAATCACTGTAGCAGGTGGTTGATGTGTGTGTGACAAGTCTGCTGGTATAAACCTATAGAGAGCCTCTGTTGATGGCGTTTGTTCCCTCACAACACAAAATGATGAGGGCACAGCAGCAGAAAAAGACATCTGGGACAAATAACAGCACCAATAATAACACCTGACAGGAACGCAGCGTGTCAGCACAATTTATTTTTAAGTGATATTTCAACAATATAGGTTGCAACTTTCTCGACATCCCAGCATGCATTTTTGTGAAGTCTGTGCTGGCAGCATCACAGCACCTCTTGATACAAAAGCCGAATACTGTAAGTCCTCTGGGAGGTGTAAATGCGTATTGTCGCTGTGACAAAAAAATTGAGGCGCGTCTATGCAGAGATCCCGAAGATGTCATCTTAAATGCTCTGCACTCTCACACAGGTGTTTCCGCTTAATCTGGTTGATTACATCCCAGCTCAGGTTGAAGTTGAGCAAAGCTGAGCTCGTTCATTTTATTATTCACACCTGTGCGTTTCCCCCACTGTGAGACGTCAAAGTGTCTTGAGTGAAAAAAGGCCTATAAAAGTGATAAAGGTGTTTGCTGTCCTGATATAACAGTCTCAAGCGTGAGCGGGGGGGGGGGGCTGTAAATCTGTATACACCCACACAGTCCTGAGAGGAGGCCTAATGAGGCTAGATAAGTTGAAAGTGTACAGTAGGAGGACCGGGAGAGTGCAGAGCCTTTCAAACTGATAGAACAGAGAAAAAGCTGAAACCGGAATAAATGAATAAATAACTTAAATGAACGACAAGTTTATATTTTGTTGCTTCACTAAACGATTTAATAATGTCAGCTCTAATAGTCCGCTCATGTATGTATCCATTCACGTAGCTTATGCCGGTTATATATATATATCTGTCTTAGTAATGCCAGAGTAACCAATAAACACTATGTGGTCAAAGGTATGTGGACACACACATTGTGTACTTTTCCTCTAGGGTTGTTTTTGTTCTTGGTTTCACTTCAAGTTAAAAGAAAAGCTATTTTAGACAATAACAATTTTGTAGCAACAGTTTGGTAAAAAAACGTTTCGTCTTTCACGTGACAGAAAATAGCTCAATAAAGAAATGGTAGTCCTGGTTTGGTGTGGAAAATAGCCCTGACCTCAACCCCCATTCAACACCTTCGGGAAGAACTGGGACACAGACTGAGATGTGAATCACCCCACATCACTGTTTGACCTCACTGATTCTCTTGTGGCTGAATGGGAGCAAATCCCTGCAGCCTCAAATCTGAAAGAAAGTGGCCATAACTAAGAGTCGACTCTGTATGTCCCATTTCTAAGCGCTGTGTACAGAGAACAGCTTGGTGATCTGAACAGAGTAACAATAGTCTACAAATGTAGGACGTACGAGATGAGGAAGAAGAGGGAGGCGGAAAGAGAAAAGGGGGAACAGTGTAAGCAGGTGAAAAAGCAATGCCATGGAAACACAGAGTTTTACATGAACTCATTTAGAGCAGAACTAGAGACAGAAAGAGACGTCTAAACATCTCTCTCCTCTCAGCCAGCTCCACTCCAGCGGCTTCACCTCCGTCTCCATCCACTCTTCACTCTTCCAGGAAACAATAAATCTCTCGCTGCTTTCCTCTCACGCTAATAAACTTGTCTTCAAGAACCACAATGCTGCATATTAGGCCTTTAGCATCCAGAGCAAACACGCCCATACAGCTAACGAACCATAACAAAGGGATACAGGGTCTGCCTGGCTGAATGCCCACTGTGTCCACTGTCACTGATCCAACCTGGCCAAAGGCACTGCCCATTGATTCAGAATCAAATGCCTCTTTTGTAGATTTCACATTAAAGTTTTATGAAACATTTATCGTCACTAATTAGCTCAATAGAATATGTGTTTATGCTTGTTCTCTGCAGCAAAAACACTGGAAGAGAGATTATTATTTCATAAAAACATGCACAAAACTGGAATTATATCACAGCTTTGGTTACCAGTATATGGTATAAGCGAATATATATTCTTCTAAATTCAACAAAAGTATCTCATCTATATTTTCTTTACTTCTCTTCAGACCCCAGAAGCATAAATCTTGTTGTAAAACGCTCTGCCCTGACAGCTCCGTCTGCTTTTATTGCAATATCTGCTTACAGTCAATATGAAGCTGCTGAGGCGAGGCTAGGTGACCCTGGACAGCTCCCTCGAGGTGGTGGCAGCGAAGCCCCCCTCCTGCAAGAACTAATAAAGAATGTCCTCGCCGCCACCATTTTGCTTTACGGCCATAGGAGAGGAGATGAAGCAGCCCATCTGCCGGTGTGTCAGCTGCAGGGCACAGACTGTGAGACTGTGACAAGGACTCAAGTCCACACAAGATATTCATTCATTCATGTTTGCCCTTTTTATTCAGAGCGTGTTTGTGTATATTTAGACTAAGTGTAAGTTTGTGTGCATCGGTGACTGAAAGCATGCTTACATGTGCAGTATGAGCACTTACACAGCAACGCAAATACAAAGTACGTAATGTTGAAGCATGTGCAAATGTGTGTGTGCGAAGAAATCTGAGCAGCACTGTTCACATTTACTGTACGTCCACGCAACACAATGCAGAGGAACACGGGGTTCAATCGAGTTCACAGCCAATGGCTCTCTTCCTACTTACCTGGCCTGTCCCTGCCTCCTCACCCTGGGATCTGCAGTCCCACAACATCCATTATTAAAGACCAGCTTCACAAAGAGCCAAAGTGTTCCTCAAAGCAAACAACCACACCTCAAGTCCGTCCCTGAGCTGCACGCCGTGGTTTCAGAGTGCTGACTACTACTGATCTGAAAACAGTGTAAGGGAGTGTGAGTTTGGAAAATACAGTCATAATCCATTTAGGGATGGGAACATTTCACTGACTTCAACACAAGTGCTGTGCTAGCCAAAGTCTGGTTCAATTCAAATTACCCACTGATAAACATTTTAAACCTGTGCTAGATTATTGCTGCTGTGCTAGTTCATCTGGATGGGCCCAGATCTGGAGACTGCATTTAAAGACAGCTGGCAATTGAAAGAAAAAACTGAATAAATGACGGGAGAGACGTAACAAATTCAGATGTGTCCAAGCGGGGGAAGGGGTGTTCCCTGAAAGAAAATGATGAGAATCATATCCACGACCTTCTCAGTCCCCCAAACTCATTTAACACCTAAATTGGTGCGATATGTCAAACAGCTCTCTTAAATTGGTGTTTCGAGTGTTTGGGGTTTCCAAACTAACAAATATATACTCAGTGTCCTCTGGGTGGCTTCATTTGAAGGGCCTGAAAACATGTTTTCTCATTTTTTATTACTGGTTTAAAGGGGGCAGGGCAACATTGGAAAAAGATGATATAGTTAATATGGAGGTCACGTAACCAATCACATTTTAGAAACATTTGAATCAAAATGTGGGGTTGCCAGGCCACTGTCAATCAAGTCCAGTCAAACGTCCGATCTTCACTTGTCTGCTTGATCCTGAGTTTCAGTCTTTCCTCACCAAATGCCCATCGTGGGTTATGAAAATATTCAGGTTTTTGAACTAAATTATTAATTAACTTAATTTAACTGTGCCATGACCTGAAAATTATAGCACTTTACAGTTAAACTATATATGGGGCCTCAAAATGGTTAATGGGCAAAATTCCTGGGGGAGCCTATGACTCATAATTGGAATCAGCTCCATTAACAAATTGCAATGAACATTTTCGAGGACATATCTTCTTCTAATCTGAGTCATGTAATGGCAGTCATCACCATATAGATATTACTGTAGTATTGTGTTAATCGGTGCATTTGTTTTGATCGTAGTTTCCCAGCAAACTACACAATTTAAGTTGTAACAAGGTAAAACTAATAAGATACATCAGCAGAAAGGCTTAGTGGGTCCCAGTGGTGGAAACAGTGGACAAAGCGCAGGCTTTAATCAACAATCAATACCAGCTCGCCCTGCCTGAGCCATTTGTAACATCAGACTACTTTGCACTGCCCTCTCAACTTGTTTGGAAAGTCTGTGATATACTTTAATATTGAAATAGTTCACTAATGGCCTTGGGTAAGAGAGAGGAAAGCAAAATGCTACTTTCAATGATTAGCAAAAACTCTGTTCTTCATAATCAGTGAACATGATTTCTTCATCAGACATCAAAAAACCTCTTCCTCAAAAGAAATCAGGAAGCACATTGGGGTCCGTGTGTGATCAGCCTCAGCTGTGCACCGGACAGGACTGCCAGCGCTTTGTTTGGAGACTTGGCCGGGCAGATTGGCATATTCACATTGATTTTGTTGTAGCTCTGAGGTACAGTAATGTGCTTGTATTTCGTCCCGCTCGCCCTCCTCCACCTCTCTGTTGGCAGCGACTGGAGCCAAGTGATGGACTGCACAGAGACAGTTTCTCAGGGGGCATCCCTGGACCGGCTCTCTACTGTGAATCTATAAGTGAGATTAAGAGCTGCTCCGTGAAAGCTTATATTACATTACAACTCAGCAGAATATATTTGAAAATTACATTTTCCATAATGTTCCTCTACTGGCTGTTTCGACACGTTTGACACTTGAAACCTGAAAATGATTTCTGGCGTTTGTGCTACTTTGGGTGTTTGGGTTTTACACTGCTACAAACCTGAAAGACTGCAGAGGAAGTACGATCACTTTGCTGAGTGTGTTCTGTATTTTTGATCTTAGTTGTGAGTCTCCCATCTACTATATCAAGGAGCCTTTCCACACATGTAGCACGATCAAGGAGTTACCATGGAAATAATGGTTAACAACAGTAATGCCACATACAGTAGGTCTGCGGATCATTTACACTTTTCTATACAGGTGCAAATATGATACTTGAGTTATCACAAATTACTGTTAGTTTGGGGAATATAAACCTTTTTTTCTTAATTTAATAACATATGGCAAACTGCTCATTGCATTAGCGGTACAGAAAAGCACCCTGTCAAAATAAAAGACAGTCTAAAGTTATAATATATAATGTTTTCTGATTTTGTTCAGGAAATTGTGATCTTTATTTGACCTACACCAATAAAAACTGTAAAATGTCCATTTTAAAAAGTCACAATTTAAAATAAAAACAAACTTCAGGAATCTGTATCAAAGTTGTTTATGTTAGGTGTAATGTCAGTGATTAGTTATTATTTGATTAGTCACCTAAGGAAAATTAATCTGCAACTGTTTTGATAACTGATCAATCAATTATCACCATTTTTTAAGCAAAAATGGCAAAAGCTCTCTTTTTAAATGTGAGCACTTTCTTCTTTTTACATCATTGTAAATTTTAAACAAGACCTTTAATGAGAAAATGTTATTGATATTTTTGATATTTTATAAACCAAGCAATTCTTATAATCATTTGAGAAAAGAAATTACAATCTGCTGATATATATTTATCTCTCAAATATTGACATCAGTATTGGCTTATGAAATCCAGTATTGGGGTTAGGGATCATATAATTCATATAATTAGTGTCAGAATCTGACTGAGCTTTAAATGCTGATTTTTGATACTTGACACTTTTGGATATTCAACACTACGGACACGTTTCGGTTGTTACTAAAAAAGGACTGAGGTTCAAAACACAGAGCTGGTGCCAAGTTTCCATAATTGATCTGTTTATTTTAATTTTAGAAAAAGTTATTTGATACTGTGAACAACAAGCAATCTGCAGCTGACACGGCTCGAACATCATCTGCAGACTCTCCTCCGTACCGAGAGGACTGTTGTGTATTTGTTTACCTCTTTGTCGTGCAGGCAGATTATACACCTCATACACAATCTGTTCATATGTGTCCAGGAAGTACCAGGAAGTGGCTTTACTGTAACACCGAGCTGTAAATTCCTAAAGAGTTGGCATGTTCATGACAAACCCAATAGCACCCAGTCAACCTACAACCGTGGATTTATGGTTCGGCCTCTGCTGTGTTTCATATGCATATACAGTATATCCACTGCATGCATGTGTTTGTTTCTGAGCTCAGCACCTTTCATGGCTTGATAAAGGCAATAGAGCTCGAATTAAATTACAAGGCAGGTATTTATTTGTCTAGTAATGTGATTATACACAAAGAAAACAATGTCTTCTTTATTTGAGCTACAGTGTTTTATGTTCTGCAGCACAACATTAAAGTCAGCTCTTAGATTATACCGGCCTTAAAACAGCTTTAGAAGGGAGATATCTAGTGTAGCCCCATATCATGCTGATATTGCAAATCCTACATTGGTATTAGCAGGATGTATGGTGGCCAATATATAACAACATATTACCGTACAGAAATACCACAAACATGTCAAACGTAATTTAGAAACAGTGTTCCCAAAGTTTGTCCCCTATAGAATACTTACAATATCATTTTTTATCTCTAAATATCTCAGTTCATGTCTTGGTAATGTTCACTTTTACATCTGTGACAATTAGTTGATTAATTGATTAGCAGACTGACAAAGTGACTAACATTACCTAGTTCCAGCCCCTTAATTGTGTAATCGTGAGCAGTGGCTACTTTCAAGCACTTTTCAAGAACATTATTTTAAGCTCTAAGAAACTGTATTTTTAACTATTTTCTGATATTTCAAAGACCAAATAATCAATTAATTAATCGAAAAAATTATCAACACAGTAATTGATGATAAATATAGTTGTTAGCTGCAGCCCTTTTTCATTGAAAAATTTTATTTTTATTTGATCATATGGCATCATAGTTGCTACACCCTTTGACATTCATGATTATTGCTTTGTGTAGACATTAATAAGCAGATGAATTAATAATGAAAAGAGTTCGATCGTTACAGCCCTAATTCATTTGCAACCAGATTCATGGTTAAAAAAGAAAATCAGACAATATATGAGTTTATAAATGGATTTTAATCCAGATGTGCTGCAGGTCAGACAGTCCTGGGGAGGTCTCTCTGATGGGCAAGGAAAGAGTCTGCTAGAGGAGGATTTTCCACTTTCTGGCAACCCAAAAGTTATTCTAATTGAAGGTTTATAACTGATCCATAAGGCACTAGTAACTGGTGCATTAACCATTATAAATCGATTAATTAGATGCCTAATTGCTACACATTTAGGTCATAAAGGTGTAGACTGCTTATACAAAGACGAGACTGAAATGAGTTTAGCTTTCTGCTTCTGCTTATTCTAAGAGCATGTTCCCACTCACGATGGCAAAATTCACTTTGCTCTTTGTTCTGCAGGAGACCGCCTGTTGTTCATGAATGAAAACAAAGACCCTTTTCTTTTTATTTTTATTTTTTTTTTCTATTTTTATTTTTATTTTTTTTTACATGTGATGATTGTTGTGGCTCTGCAGCTCAGCAGAGGGGAGTGGGGAGCGGCTTGATGAGGACGTGATTATATGGCAGTGATAATAATGATGGAGGGATTCGCGGAGTAAAAACAGGTCTTTGTATCGTCCTTCACATCTGAATCCCACTTATATTAATAGTTATTATAATAATTATTATAATTATGTTACAGTGTTACACAATAGCCACCTGTCTGGCTACTGAAACACACTGACGCCGCTGGTATACTGGTATTTCGAGGACAACCGGTTATTTGTTGACAACAACAGGCTGTCGCTCGGCCCACGGTGACAGCGGAGACACCAAAATAACGAGCCCGCCCTGTGTGCGCCCGACATGCGACACTGTTGTCATTGTCGTGTCTGGTGGGTTCGGTGGATGGTGAATGGTGGATGGGGAGGGAGCGTCTTAAATAACCTGTCCTACCTGTCACTGTCAAACGCCGCCACAGACAGCACAAATCCATTCATCATTATCACATGTGAAGAGATGGTGACTGACTGACTCACGCGTTACCGATGTATATTCTGGGGAAGACCTCGTTGAAATGTTGTGTGGGGAGGCTGTAGAAGCCGCTGCCGTTGGACAGGAGCTCGTTGAGTTGTTGGACAGTAACCTCGCCGCCTGGAGCCGGGACATCAGCCGGTGGTTGCTGCTGGTGCTGCTGTTGTTGTTTAGCAGGACTCAGGTGTTTCTTCATGGCTCCTCTTCTAACAAAAAAAAAAAAAAAAACTAATGTTCGGTGACAGCCAGCGGCAGACTCGTGAGCCTCGTCCCGTTAGTCAGCTGCATTTTACCTCCGCACGTGAGCCGTGCGCGCGCTGCCTTCTCGTCTGAAAGGTGTCTGATGAGGCGGGAGCTCTACAGCTTTTACCATCAGAGTGAAGCTCAGAGGAGTTTCACCAAGTAGTTCCGGTCAAAACTTTCACATTAAAATAGATAGATAGATAGATAGATAGATAGATAGATAGATAGATAGATAGATAGATAGATAGATAGATAGATAGATAGATAGATAGATAGATAGATAGATAGATAGATAGATAGATAGATAGAAGACAAATGAAAATGAATTCAGTCAATTAGAGAAATATAGAGGGACATAGCCTATAAAGAGAGATCCTCATTGCATTAGACAGGGCCGTGATACTGGTGGCAGTGCGGCAGTGGAGGGGTGAAATTCTGAAGACTGACAGCAGAGAGAGACAATTAAATGGTTTATTGGATAATAGGAAAGTCTGCGCACACGGCTCAGGGCCCTGGGCTCCAGACTTCACTATGTCTAAAGCCCATTGGTATGAAAGTGGTGTGGCCTAGGCCCCTTTATCCCGATTTAAGGAACTCTTAACCTACAACATACAGTTGTATTTTAGACAACATTGTGCTTCCAAGTTTGTGCCAACAGTTAAGGGAAGACTGTCCTGTTTCCTGTAACATGAAAGGTCCATTAAGAAATGGTTTTCCCAGTTTGGTGTGGAAGACCCTGACTGGCCTGCACAGAGCCCTGACCACACCACCCCATCCAGCACCTTTGGATGAACTGGAACACAGAATGTGAGCCAGCCTTGTCACCCAACATCATCATAGCACCTCATTGATGTTCTTGTGGCCGAATGGGAGTAAATTCCTGCTGCAAGGTTTTGAATAGTCAGATACTTCTGGAAGTCAGGTCCAAAATTTTAGGGTTTGAAAGCTGTTAAATGTGTAAAGGTATTCCCCAGAAAAACCTTCTCAACAATCACAGTTTTAAGGGGAAAAACTATCATCACCACATTTTGTAGTAGTTGTGCTTGGAAAAGGGTTGGTGGGATGTCAAATTGCAGTCATAATGTATCTTACCAAACTGTCTATTTACCATATACATTGCAATTTCTTTATTTCCCAATTATGTTTTCCAGTGCACTCAATCAATTCAAATTTTTCACCCATTTGAAAATGTACTCACAGTGGCAGTGCTTTTATTTTATACACAAAATCGTACAACTTCCGGTCTTATTCTGTGTGTTTGAGGCTCACTTGATGCAGCTGCCGTTCCCCACCACTATCTCCAGCAGACACACCCCAAAGGCAGTCAGACACTCCGGAGACAGGAGCTGAACCGGAGGGGGACAGAAGTGACACACGCCAACAAGAGTGGACAGCGTGGTGCCTTCAAGTGCTGCTCGTAAGATCCTAAAATTAGTTCCACGACGCTTTTTGCTAGGGTTTCATAACAAAATTATAAAATAATAAGTACCAATATGTCCTTTCTTTATAGATCAGCACACTAGCCTATACTCCTCCTTTGCCCTACTTTGATTATGGTGGTTAAAAAAAATATATAATAAATAGGCTATGACATAATGAAAATCGGGGAGAGAAATGTTGGTACTGTTTCCTGGCAATATGCATAGTCTAGCTTTTAAGTCTGGACAAGTGAATTGCATAATTAGAAAAATTAATGTTTTTAATGTGACAAAACTGTTCTGTAAAAGGCGGGACAGCAAATCCTGTTAAAAGAAAAAGAAATAACAAAGAAAAAGAAATTAAACATGTTGACAGCAAGAGAAAATGCGTGTGCAGAATAAAGTAGGGTGTTAGTGATGGGGTATCTGAGGTATGTGTTTATGTCTATGTTAATAAAGGCTTGCTATAATAAGTATTGGTATGCATAGGAGTGCGAGGTGTACAGTTTATGAGAATGACAATGTGAGAGCTCAGTAGACTAGAAAAAAAGCATCAATAGCAACAATAACACCACCTTACCACCATCTCATTCATCTCCTTATAATAACAATGATGGTCACATACAGTAAAAAACAGAAACAAATATTATTTATTGTTTTGTCTTATATGAGTAAGTTCTTTCCGGTAACGGTACCGTTTGTTAATTTCTCAAACATCTTGTTGGAAGCACTGATTCTATCCACCCCTAGATGTCAGCACCAGCCTTCAGTAGGTTGTCTATTCAGCCTCATGGCAGCAATGTTCCTGTACACTGAGGTGGAAACACTATTTTTAGCCCTTGTTCATGTATGTTTCTTGTCACATTACTGCAAATCTGAAAACAACTGAAATTCCTGCGATTTCAGATCAAGCTGATTTCTCACAGTCATACAGATACATTTTAGGACAAGTAGTTTTTTGACTCTTGATATATTTTCCATTGCAGTTATAATCCGCACATTCTACACTGCATGAATTTTTCATAGTCTTCTTGTATTGAATGTGGTGTCACTGTAGTGAATATTACATGTTACTGTTGATCTAAAACGGCTTAATGGTGCTCAACCAACCTGCACGGTACTCTCTGTAACACGCAGCATATGAAAGTGTGATTTTACGAAGCACAGTGAGATTCTATTTAACCAAACTATAATTACAACAATGCACACAATGAAAAAATTTGTAATTAATGAATAATTAGCATTCTGAGTTGTATGTAACTGGTCTTATAGCAGTTTAGGGGTGACAGCTGTTCTCCCCTGCCACCCCTTGGTGGCGACCTTGAATGGGAGGCTTAAAAAGAAGGTTAATGAGTCATAATAATTCAGGTACACTCAGCCAGTCGCCCACAAAAGCTTGATCTGATCGAGTCACGATTACTCAAGAATGAATGTTTGCTGACCAGGTTTTCATTTTACTTCAATTATGTGTCAACTTTTTCAAATGTTTTATAAATCTTAATCTATAAAAACTGGATTTCTGAATCTTCTTTGCAATCTTATGTTTTAAAAGAAACAGATTCCTCTTCATTATTGGTACAAGACTGAGAATACTGTGAGCAGAGGTCTCTCAGGTGAAATCTGCTCCCAGTGTCTGCACTTGTGTTGAATGATGAAAACCAGAAAGAATTTGAAGCTTTGATCCTTGCGTTGCTGCATCTGTAGTCTTAGAACACAACACTGTTGAGTGGTGCATCTGAACAATGGAGAAAAAACTGCCCTCCGGTGTCTGTAATTTATTTAAAGTTAATGAAAACACTACCAGGACATGAATTAACCCTGAAAGCCGTTAGTTTCCTTATATGCAAACAGATATTTATTGTCTTCTTAAGCAGCGTGGACTGGGTCGGTGGAGTTGTTTGCTGTTGTTGACCTGTAAATCCCACTGACACCTTTGATCTAATACCCGACTGAACAAATAAATCTGGTTTGACTTGACTTGACTCGGATGCTCTTGACCCACTTCACGTAAAGCTCCACGCCAGTCATCATTTTTTTGTGTTTCCATGGCAATGTAAGGAGATGCAGCGCAATACCATGGCAACAACAGATCTTGTGGAACAACATTTTAGAGCTCCCTGTTGTGCACACACCTGTGTATATGTGCATGAAAGAGTGTGTGAGTGTGTGTGTGTGTGTGTGTGTGCGTGCGTGCGTGCGTGTGCGTGTGTGTGTGTGTGTGTGTGTGTGTGTGTGTTTCCATTGAAATACATGAGTGCATTTAACATTTTTGATGGGAAATGAATGGAAAGTATACTTTAATTCAGTTCTGCACAAAACATGCTTTAATCTCAAGCACTAAGCTACTGGGAAAAGTTAATAATTTAATTTTTTAAAGATATTTCAATAGATCAGTTGAACCATCCGCTAAACCCCCCCCCTCAAATGATTGTACAATTTTATCTTAGCAACAATAACAGGCACTGCAGGCCTGTAAGAGCAATACAAACATTAGTATGTGCAGGCAACTAGCTTACTACCCACAGTAGTAACCCAGCGTTACTTACAAAGGATCACATCAACAACTAGCTAATATACATTAGTTTGTGGTCTGACATTATGTTTAAAAAAAGAGCCTGTTTGCAACTAGCGCATTCACTGTGTAGTATTTGCCCACTGTGCAGGAGTTTAGGCTAACGTTAGCAGCTATGTTCTGCTCTTTATTGGATTTGGGGAAGTTTACACTCTGCATCTTTAGCAGACATCAGCCAAGATAGAGTCATGTTTGCCGAATTGCTTAGTCCACATCTTAAAAAGTATTTTTCTGTTGAAATCACAATATCATGCAATTTCAAATGCACAAACAGATCATTTTGAATGAATATAAAACAGTTTAATATAAAATATAAAATCAAAGCAGCTTGATTACATGTCAGTATCCTGAATTGGAAAACATTTGCACCACCCTCAGATGCTTTCAAATTTGCCTTTTTATTTTATTTTATTTTCAGCAGCTGTGAGGTTTTGCATTACGACTTACCTAATCAGTTTATTTTTATTGCCCATTGCAAATAAAGAAAGAAAAGAAAGAAAGGACAGCCGCAGGCATTGCAGCAATAATGTAACATAAAAATGCAGAATAGATAAATTATGGAGAGATTCTGCGACAGGGGCCACCATGCGTCCCATCTGGCTTAGAGAAAGTCAAGACTTAAAATTGATTTGGTTGCATTTTTTATTGGCAGTTTTCCTCTTACTCATTCTGCATCATGATGCTACATGACCAGTTAATTGGATGACCACCACCTGAGTCCTTGCGCAAATCAGCTATCAGTGACAGGCAGTGGAGTTACACAGCACGCACCAAATTTGATTTGAGTGTGAGCGTGTTCTGGCTAATATCTGATATTAGCTTTGTTATCTCAATATGAAAAAATCGAGTGTGTGAGTGCTGATTAAAGCAACAACAGCTGAGTCCCAACTGTAAATCTGTAGATTTTATAAAAGCCGACATGCATAAGTGGTGTATTCATTTCAAACATTTGCTGATGTTTTATCATTTGACTCTCAGGCTCATGCATTATTTTCTTCCCTTTTTGTGGAAAAGATTTATAGGGAGTTCAATTTTCTTTTCCTTCTTAACATGTCTTGCCAGAAAAAAAAAAAAAAAAATCCAGAAAGAGAAGCCAGGATGTAATCATTGTTCTTTTTTCCCCCAGAGGCTCAAAGCAGCTCTGGCTTGAAAAATTATTTTGTGTTGCATCTTCATTAGCTACATATACTAGCAGAGCAGATTGAATACATAGTCAACATGTGAATACATTTTTTTGATATTCATTTTTATGTGGGGTATTCCTTTTGCTCGTGAACACCCAGAGGGCAGATATATTTGCATTTTTATGTCATTCTCTAGTCAAACACTGCAATCTTCTTCAAAACCTGTGGGTGTAACACGCATTCATGGGTTTTCCTTCTTATGTCTTTATTCTCTCAAAATACTATAACCAAGACGGTATTTCCGCTTTAAAATGACACCCATCACAGTCCGATAAACACCAGTAGGCGTCTGAATGTGTCACCGGCAGGCAGCTTTTTCCGTGCTGTTTTAAAGTAAAACACAGCAGCTCCACTTCTGGTGAATTTCAGTAGTTGAGCTCCAGTAGTATTTATGGATCATAAAAATATTTCTAGATTCAGTATCTACATTAAGAAAGCACATCCATTAAAATCTAAAATAAAGTTCCTTTTTCTTAATTCCTGAAAAGCTTCCTCAGTGAAAGATTTCTACCCGGCATCACCCTTTTGCTGAATTATCCAGATGGTCTCTGCATGTGCTGTACTCTATCATTTAGAGCTGCCTCTCTACATGCTCACGCTATTGTAATGCATATCTGCACGTGGTGCCTTTTAGCCCTGAGCTCCTTTCATTCCAGAATCAGTGCGTCTCAATCAATCTGAGGTCCTTTTATTCACAGTGACCACAGCCCGGTCCAGCTTTAGCCAGAAGCTTTTGTAGGAAGTAAGGAAAAGGTTATTTGTCTTATGTCAGAGGATATTTAACAATGGAAGTTTCTACAGGAGGGGGGAAACAACAATTGTGATGTGTGATGGATATTACCATCTGCCTGGCTGGCCGCCTTGATTAAACTTTAGGAGAGGAACGAAATCTGAATGCTGATGCTTCGGGTTAGAGCAAAGGTCACAAAACAATATGATATTAAGGGACGACAATAATAAAACCACCATTACAGTCAAGAACGTACAGTATCATTTAGATTGGTTTTGTGGCTGCCTTCCAGTGTTTGTATACATGTATTTATTTCTGCTTTTAATCTGGGTGTACACGTGCCTGTGTGACCACCCCATGTCTGTTCTGGGTGGTCACTCTGTGCCCACATTAATCTCACAGATGAGAGGAGAGGTCCTGACCTCTGGTATTTTTCTTTCAGGGGAGGTCATTTTCTGTCTGGGCAGTCTGCTCGTTTCTGATGTGACTTGTAAATTCAAAGCTTTACCTTGGACAATGACTAACATTTGGTCAGACTGTGTATTTCCTAAGTGGCTAATTAAAATGAAGGTCTGCAGCTTACTGAAAAAAATTAGTAAAGTTCGTTTGAAATTTAGAAAGAAGTAGAACTTACAAAACAAAACAAGCGGCGCTACAGGAAAGGTCAGGGGGTCACAACAGTCATTAGGCTTCATCCCCTGGGAACCATGATGCAAAATTTCATGGCAATCCCTCCAATAGTTGCTGAGGTATTCCAGTCTGAACCAAAGAGGTGGACCAACCAACACTGATTACTTATAGAGCCAAGCCTTGAAACATCAACACTTCCATTACACAAAGCAACCACTTATTTCTCCGACACATTGCAGTGTGCAGCTGTTTATTGGGTAACTGTCTCTTACCAGGACCAACAGGACACTGGTGAAATCATTCAGCTGGACATTAACTACCTGTCCTTGTTCATCCATTCTCTATTCTCATTCAGCTTGCTATTTTTATACTTCTCTAAGATGACTGAGCAACCGTATTACCCATCTCGCCTTATTCCCCTCCAATCACATAAATTATTAACATTATAAATCAAGGCATATATATGCATTATTTAGTAAGGTCCTTCATATTACACAGACACCCTATAAAACTGACTGGAGAGTTCTTGTAGTTTATGACCACAACTGGATTCTTCACCCTCCAACTTACAGTTTCATAACCCACTTTTCACTTTCCCATAATTCACTAAAATAAGGTTGTACTACGATTAAACACTGCCCCTTACAAGCTTACAGTGATCAGTGCTCAGTGCTTAACCCATTAACATCTGGGAAACCCGATAACATTCTCCTCCCACATCAAATACTTGTGGTCGTTTTCCACCACAAACAAACGAGAAAGAATTTCTCCCATTTTCCGAAATGCGATTTACAGCCAGCATGTTTGTTTTTTCGCTCACAATGGCCTCTTTGTCAAACCCTGATTGGGCTTAATGTTATTTCAACCACAAATTGATAATGTGATAACCACAGTCACTCTGTGTTGTCTTAGGTAATCTGTGTTTGAACGGATTGAAGTAATGACCCCCAGGAAAACAGCCTGAGGGTGTAAAGACAAGGCGAGCTGTTTGTCTGAGCTGACAGGGCCGCGGTCACTAATCACTTGGACGAGGTTTGGAGGAAACCAAGCGCAGGGCTGTGAATCCGCAACTCGGGACACCAATGTGACGATATAAAGTTCTTATATAATGCGTCTGAATGTGATTTTGTTATGTTTCTAACTTGTTGAACAATTTTCTGTTGTATTAGACTGGCAAAGCCCAAAGGCTCAATCCAGCAGTTCTTGTATAATCTTGCTAGGTCATGTTATATCATAACATAATCTGGTTACATAGGAGCATGTAAATCCACAGCTACATGACCTGTTTTCGAATGTTACCCAGGATAAACATCACCTGGGTGCTCACATGCTTGATGCATATCTACTTTTTTTCATCTGGATAATGCGAATAGATCTGTGAGTGTGTCACCTCGAAATTTTCCAAATTTCATTAGTTTGACATTTTGGAAAATATCAACTTTATTGCCAAGAGTCGGAAGAAGGAATGGATACACTCTCATTAGAGAGCCAGAGCCACCAGATGATTATCTTAGCTTAACTTACATTTCCATTGTTTAATCCATCAAAAATATGAATCATAAAACCCCAACTTTTCCCCAGGTACTTAGGTATTTGTATAAATTAAATGTTTGTTAGTGAGCTTTTAGAGGTACTGTGTGGACAGATCCAGGCTAGCCGTCTCCCCCTGCTTCCAGTTCTTATGCTAAGCTAAACTAATCCTCTTCTGGCTCTATAACAAACAGCTATGATAGTGGTATCAATCTGATCATCTAAGTCCTGTCAAGAAAGTAATTGAATGCATTTCTGAAAATAGACTTGTTTTGTTTTTAGTTTGTCCACACTTTGGTAAATGAGCAAATTCTTGACCAGTAAGATTTTGGGTGACTCTCCCTCTCCCTTATGCTGTGATCACACTTCACACTCAGTCTTGTCTTTTGAGATGGTCATAGTGGTAGATTAGGAGATAATGGGAGTTATAAATACTTGGCTTAGAGATATGGCAGACCATACATTGGACCCCAACCAATCAGAGGTTGCTCTAACACGAGTTTCGTGATGTACATAGGTGGTCCAAGCCAGATCATTGGCACTGAACATAAATCATGAGGAGTGAAATTGTTCCAATATGGATGTAATTCCTTGGGATACTGGGCTGGATTGATCGATTGAAACATCAATCCTTTTTCATTTTGCCATGTTCAGTGTGTTTGCAGATGTTTACTGAAGAGAGTCTATAGGTGAGCATCACAGATCATGTTGTAGAAGTTGTTAAAGTCGATCAGAAAATGCAAAAGAAAAAAAAAAAAAGTGAAGTGCATTATAACCTACTACATTGGATTGGTCAGAGCTAAGGTGAGGTTAATCACCTGATCCGAGGTACACAAGCATTTGATCCCGTTTCCCAATAAATCTGCCTCTTGGCCGCCAAACTCACCAACAAGCTACAAATTGACTAAGTGGAGTTCCACAGACTCTTTAACTAGCCCGTGTGATTGAGCTTATGGCTGTGATTAGCAGTCTTTTGGACCGTGTTCAGTTCTATCTTTAGACACCCGCCATTAGTGAGCTGGATGGAGTTGGCGAGACATATTGACTGAAGGGAAGTAGATCAACGTGTCACTGCAGCTGATGATGTCATTTCTGTTTAATTTACCACTTAAAGCTCACATTTAGCAGGACTGGTGTGACAAATGTGATCAACTAACTCTGTGTCTTTACTTATAGAAACTATAAGGCTGGCTGAGGAAATACAGCTCACAGAAATCCAAGTGTCTCAAGGCTCTGGGCCATCACCCTGAATTGAAGAGTCAGGTCACTGGACCAGTCGACTGGTGCCCTGCATCCAGTGTGGAGCTCTAAATCCTGGGAAAACTCAGATTAGAAACATGGATGACTGAGGATCTTGTGACAAGATTAGTGTGAAGTTGAAATTTACTGCTATCTCTGCAGGGTTGATAAGAAACCAGGCAGTCTGCCATGTTGTTCTGTTCTGCAGCATCATAAATCAAAGGAGGGATAGATGGTTTGCAGGGACAGTGTAAAGGATAAATGCACCAAAACATATGTTACTCACTTTTATACAAGGAACTGCAGTTCATCCAGGATGCATTTTCAAGAAGACATGAATCTTATTGACACAATATCACCGCACATTTACAGACAGGTGACAAATAAAAGAAAAAACATACATAATGAACAAGCAGAGAACCAAATAAATTCATATTAGTGAAGTGAAGTGTATTTATATAGCACAGATAAAATAAAGACAAAGTAAATAGAGAGACAGCATTAGAAAAACATAATAAAACAGATAAAAGATAGAGATACTTCCATACTCTAAAATGTTTCAACTCAACTGAACTCCTATGTAAGATTTTGGGGCAAAATATTCAACCCTGTCTCCTAAAAATGAAGTTTATTAATGATTATGTTGTATATGTATTAACGTAATGAGGAAATGTTGCTAAAAACAAGTCACAAAATGATGATACTGAATGTATCAGCAGCATTATCAAACTTTTTGTAGTTATGTCTAAGCACTCACAGCCTTTGGTTAAGGTTAGGCAAAGATCTGGTTTAAGGAGCCATTTGAAAGTTTTGCTATTGCTACTTAACCAACATCAGCATTAACAGCTGTTTACTTAGCAGTCTAGAAGAAACATTTTGAGTTCAACATCAAACTTCTTTCCTTTACCCACAAGGAGCTGTCTCCAGTGGTGGAAAGTAACCCTCTTATTTTGTTTCTATTTCTATCACTTCTTTTCATGTACTGAAGCTAGCATGCTAACCAACGGTATCACTTTCCAATACCGAGTCACTGTAGCGTCCAGTCTGTTCGAAGAAGTAGCACTGCTCTGAGGACATATTATAACCTGTTATCTTGTAAACATAATGATGATTGAAGCTCTTGACAAGACTGATGTGAAAATACTGTAGCTATTAGTGCTAATGTCAACTTTGTAGCAATAGCAAAACTTACAAATAGCTTCTTTAACTGAAACTTTCCCTAAACTTAACCAAAGTGTTTTTGTTGCCTAAACCTAACCACAGACAGGATGAGAACCACAGTCTTGCTATTTGAACATAATTGGGCCAGCCCTTAAATTTTTCATCACAATATACATGGGAAAACAGTTCAGTACTACCCCTCCATCCATCCATCCTTCCATCCATTACCTTTACCGCTGGATGCTTGGAGGGTCACAGAGTATTGAGCAAGGGGCTGTACACCCTGGACAAGTCACCTGTTTATATAAATCTAACTTCTTGATTGATGTGTTAGACAGCGCTCTGGACCATCATCCAAACACCAAATGAGGGAATACATATTAGGAGAATGGTGTGCATCCCTCCAGTAATTTTTATATGTCATCTGTCTGTGGTATGAAATGTTAAGTGGACATTGCATTATAAAACTTTAAAATACATGTACTAGTAGCATACTGCTTGTCAGCTGTTTGAAGGCTTTTCAGCAACTGCAGTTTATAATTCAACACTGTTTAAAGTGCAAAGCAAATATCTGACTGTATGCTGTATCTTTACAATTTGACATGACCTTGTGTAATTTCCATATGAATAACACCACAGTTTTTGCGTACTGCAGAATATCAAATATATTTCTCTGACTTATATCATAAATATGAATTTGGTACATTAGCATTGGACCAAGCCAGTTGTGTACATTAATGCATTTTCAACAGTGTACATTATAACATAAACGCTCAATTAGCTGTGTAGTGGTTTTACTTTTGCTGTTGATAAAGGGCTTCTCATGCACACCAATGAGAGGCCAATGCTGCTACTGTGTGTCTGTGTGTGTGTGTGTGTGTGTGTGTGTGTGTGTGTGTGTGTGTGTGTGTGTGTGTGTGTGTGTGTGTGTGTGTGTGTGTGTGTGTGTGTGTGTGTGTGTGTGTGTGTAACCTTGACAGAGTAAGCCAAGCTTCATTGAGTGCCTGCAAGCACTGTGCTATCTTTAGCTTTTGTTGAAGCTTTTACCACTGGCCTCCTCCTCCTCCTGCTCCTGCTCCTCCTCCTCCTCTTCCAACTCTTCCTCTTCCTCCATTCCCCTCAACCCACTCACTGTTGGCTGCACATGCAAACATGCACACGTATGCATGCTTGCACACAACCATCAAACCCGTACACACTCACCAACTTACCAACGCGCACAGCATAACTGTTACTGGGCAGATTAGAGGAAGCAAGCAACCTACTTCTGGGATAACAACACAAGCTCCATGTTTGTTTCTTTGCAAAGTGAAAGCCTGACTCTTGTTCCCTGAGCGGCCCGGATTCCTGCCTGAAGGCAAGTTATAAGCCATGAGCCTCACAGGATACACACTCGTCTTCCTATTGGCCAAAAAATGTATTAGATTCAGTCAGTAGCACACTGTTAGACCATAAACTACTAATAAATGAGTTTGCCCCAAACTAAACTGTGCTTACACCAATTATCATTCATCAGAGTGTAATGTCCCAGTGCCTCTGCTTCTTACATTATGCACATTGTTTGCCATTATGCTATTGTTGCTAATAGTGTGAAATGCATTCTGATTGTTGGTGCCCTTTCAGAGTTTAATTAGCCATTCAAATGCTGGCACAGAGCTTGTTAATTCTGTAATGCTGTTGCTCAATGTTTGACTGTTTTCCAACAAAGCTAAGCAGGTCTGATTTCACACAAGACTAATTTTGGCAAAGGCAAAAAGTACCTCCTTGTAAGAGATTAGTTACAACAATACAATCTAGTGTTTCTAATCAAACAATACTAAAATAGCTCGGTTAATCAACTTGGTTGATCTGTGTTACTCATTTTAAATGCTGCCATACGCTTTAAGTGAGGGCAGTCAAACATCAGCTTCTAATCCAATCAGAGAGCTTTGGACTGAAGGACCAGTTCCCATGATGCTTCACTGTTTGTAAACATGCAAAAGTTCTTTCTCATGGTATATCTCCTTAAGTTGAAAGCTATTTTGTAAAAACAAATGAATTAATTAATTAAAAGAATTTCTAAATAGTTTTTAGAAATTAAAATTATTGAATACTTTTTTTAATAGTAAACAAATTTCATGAATTATTTTTGAATTTTTAAAGAATTTTAAAATAATTTACAATAAAACTGTCGGTAAGACTGACTAGATTTCAAGAAGTTTTCAAAAAAATATATTGAACATTTAACTTTCTTGAAGCTGATGTTAATTTTTTGTTCAGAAAAAAACAATTGGTTTCCCTTCATGGATTATTTTTGGGAGATTTCCAACATGTTTAGCTTTCATGCTTACACCTCTCATACCTGTCCAACAAATATAATGCCAAATCCAGCAGGTGGTTAGCTTAGCTTAGCATAAAGACTGGAAACAGTGGAAAACAGCCAGCTTGCGCAGTCCACCTGCTGTTTTTAGGATAATAAGACTGAGTTTGCACTGAGTGACCCACTGTGGGTTGGTGAGGTTTAATTAAAGGTGGAAATAAACTCACATTCAAGCGCAACCTTGAGATTCTAGATGTTTTTCTGCTTGTGAATAAATGGAAGGTAATCATTTTAATAGTATGTCATTATATCATACAGTACATCTACTTGTCATCACCTGAACAAGTACAGTACATCTCTCCTGCCGGCATGTGAAAATTACCCGGGAAGTATTCTTGCATGCTTAATATCCATTCACTTGTGTCAGCATGAGATTGTCTAATAATAGTCATTTTATAGCACAGAACGTGAGTTACTGGTGTCAGCGTGCACCTGTAATTGTATCCTTCACTCTCTTATGCTCTGTTTCTGTACTGCAGTGTCTCAGGCTGTCCAATACGACGGTGTGTAACATGAGACCCACTTCTTCTGCCCTCCTGCTTCACCTTCTGAGCTGCCATCCCATGACACATGCTGAGCTGTGAGGTTTATGCTGCAGCCAACAGGGATGAGAAAATATTGCTTTTGCTCTGTGCTGTTTATGTAATTCAAGGAAAAGGAAATCAGATTTAAATAAGTAGTAAAAAAAAAAAACGATTAGACCTGGGTGTATTTATTCTTCTTGTTTTTAACAAATATTCAGTGTATTCTCCAGCTACCCTCCTGCTGTTTTCCACCCAGCTGCTGCGTTCTGTATCCCAGTATGTGTGCTTTAACACTGATAAAACACAGCTGGTGAATAATGAATGGAATGGCAAACTGTGGCCTTAATAGACCTATATCCAAGTAAAAGCAAGTGCCACGCTGTAGTCTGAAATCCCCTGCATTTCCCTGAAATTGCAGTGTGCCCTTGACAGAATGACAGGGTATTTAGTCGCATTCAACTGATGCCTGAGGCACTTTTTTTTTTTTCACTGTCGCACACTCCGAGTTTCCATTCAGGTTTAATAAGTTCCTAATGAAAGAGGACCAGCGGAAGCTGTTTAAGTCAATCTCCTCTGCACAGTTACAGATCATTGGATGCTCCATTTATGTTGATTTAAATGTGTGCCATGGGACATCTTCCAAAAAGCATTCACACAATGGCTTTCCATTTACTTCCTCCCTTCTCGTCTCCTATTATAGTAATGGAAGCGGGGGTGTCTCAGGCAATAGACAAAGGAAAGCACAATAGTTACCCCCCCCCCCCCCCCCCCCCCCTCCCACCATTTCTTTCTCTCCTTGAGGAATAGTTTCAAGTCTGCACCCTGGTGTCATTAGAAAATAAATAAATAAATGAACTGTATACTCAGTCGAGTAAGACGAAAACTACTGGTGCCAACTCTCTGTATTTCATTACATTGCACCATGTGAAAAACATGATAATTGGTGAAACCGGATAACAAAGGACACTGCACAACCTCTTAGCTTTTTTTCTGTTCTTTCATCAACGGTGCATATCTGAAATGGATGAGGAAAGGTAGGAAATGTGGAAGCTGCTTGATGCTGTGGAGCTCTCAGGATCTCGGAGACAACATATTCGGTCCTTTGCTTACTTACTGTGTTGCTTACTTACAGAAACAGTTGGTTGGTTGGCATCCATGTGGTCTAGTGGTCTAAGAAGCGTAGCATGTAATTATAACGTCCCCAGTTTGATTCCAGCTGGAGACCTTCTTCCATCGTCTTCTGCTGCCAAATAAAGGCAAAATGCCAGATAAGAGAAGAAAATAGACTATGATGTGAAAATGCTATGAAATTTTGGGGTACTGATATGAGTTCACTAATATAGCCCACAGTGAATCCTGCTTTCTACTGGCCCTTGGAGGAAAAGCAGTCAGAAACAAAGTGATTAACACACAAATAAAGGTTTTTTGGGAGCTGTGGCTGAAACATTTTAGTCAAAAAGACATTTTAACCACTGCCTCTGCATGGTCAGATTCAGGGAGCTGAGGTAGCAATTTATTCTGGTGTATACAACCAACAAGAGAACCGTTCCCATGCTTAGCTAGCTCTCAGCTTTGACACTGTGTTAGGAAGTCTGCTGCAGCACATGACCATCAGCCCTGAAGGTGGTATAATTCAAATCACACCCTACTTTGTGTAAACTGGTGATACTGTGTTAACAAGTCTGCCGCTAGTGAGAAATAAAACCCCCGGCACATTAGCACATTAGCAAGGAACTTCCTAATACTGTCAAAGAAATGCTTACAAGTCTGCTGCAAGCAAGAGAAAAAAGCAGCACATTGAAGGACATGTAGCTACAGAGGGCAATATTCAACTTTATTTTATTTATTTGTTTGTTTGTTTATTTGATAGGCGCAATGCATGTTAATGAAGACCAACAACAAATAAACAACATAAACATGCCGGATTGTAGCAAAAATGCAAAATTAAACCCGTAGTCCCAAAGCAGGCAGCATAAAATAAAAAATATTACAAGTTACAATACAGTCTCACAAATATGAAATATACAAGTTAAAAATGATCACAGCTTTATATATGGAGGCTAATCTTTAATCACGTTTCCTCTGACAAAGGGAGGTAGCCTTCAAAAAATGAAGTGGGTTGTATTTTCATATTTCTGTGCACAGCCACCGACAAAGAGCATTAAATGCAAAATGTTCCCATCCTGTAAACCTGTAACATTTCTCCTGCTTGACTTTTTCACACATACAGTTTTTTAATCATGTTGCAGGGCATGGGTCTGCACGTGCAGGATGTTAGCATCCATTAGCTCTCATGTCTAGACGGGACTTATGGCTATTTGCGACCTGCTGGTTTCATTCCACTGGTGATCCCTGGCAACACTCCCAGTTTTAGGGCCTGTCTAACAGGATTAAAGCGACGCTGGAGGACTTTGTGTATGTCACCTGGACACAGTGGGTTGGGAGACGTGATTAAACACACACCCTGGATGCTTGATGTATGGTAAGTTACATAAAGCTGAATGCAGTCTCTCTCAACACAGGAGAAACAGTGAAAACACACTTAAATGAACTAGAATGAAAATAAAGTATTTAAGCTTAATTCACACAATGTTGGTGGATAATAAAGAAAAAATATTTTATTCTGTAATGAGAGAAAGAATCATATCAGCTTTTTGATCATTTGCAGTCTCATTTAGAATAAGTGGTATCAAGAATTAGTTTAGATTAGGCTGTCAGGGAAATTACAAAAAAAGGTCAAATTAAGTAAAACAATTAAAGCATTTCAGAGACATAGTTTTAGGCATCTTTGTTAATTGACTACTTTGGGAGTACCAGGAATATAAACCAGGGCACCAGCCTCTCAAATGTGCTGACAAAGTGCAGACCAGGACAGTTCAGCCCAAAACATGAGTAAATGGAAACTGTGCTGAATTATTTTACGACCAGCTGCTCTTGGTGCATTAAAAACTCAGTTAATTCCAGGTTGGTACAGATTTCAGTGACAACATCTCCTGTTGTCACATCAGTACTGATGGTTGGGTCGCCTTGTGTAGTCAGAACCACTGGCGGACTGGGATTTTATTGCCAACCCTCCATAAAAACCTCCATAGCCCAGTACTTATCCAACTACTCTGGTTTGGAGTGGTGGCCCAGCAGTCTGGGCCAACTTCAGACCCTTGAACAGTGAAATCTTTGATAGAATAACATGAAAAAGCAACAAAAGAAATGCTGTGATGGCTTGTGAGAGACTGGAGCATGGCTGGGATGAACACAAAAGGCCACTATGGGCCTCATTTGGAAGACCAAGCCCCAAATACCAGATCTGATCCGCATGGGTTCCCTCTCACAACCTTGGTCAAGATTCCCGGGCTCCTCTCTCCACAATACACTTTTCAGTCCATTGTACACACACAATGAGAGTTACGAGCATTCATAACTGAGATACTCTTGAACTGAGTGACCAGTTTGAATTTAATCAGGGACAAGATTTATAGTAATAAAGTTTAGCTTGTAATGTCAATGGACCGCCACTTAAAAACTGCAGAATAGAGAGACTTGTAGAGACTTTAAGTCAATTCAGTTGGTATTTTTCTGATTTAAAACTTACTCTATGTGACTAAATGAAATGTACTGTATTGAAAACTCCCCCTCATCTGTTAATATTCATACAGTTTCATCCAGGCATCTGACATTTAGCATATTAGCCTGCATACATTATCTAATTAGCACCAGAGGCAAAGTGCAGCATCTTTTCTCACAGCCTTTAATTTCAAACAGATCTGCATGCCCTGTATTTATATTTAGGTTAGAGCAAATATTTGTGAAATGTTTTACTTAACGCTGGAGTAGGCAGTCATTTTCATTGGGTAAAACTTCCATAATCACCTTTCAGAATATTGTCATTCAAGTGGTCTGAGAGCAAACTAGGTGTCTGCACTTCCTCTTGATTCTGTTTTCAGACTTTAGAAAATCCAACACATGACAGGAGACTTTGGCCAATCACAAGTCTTTTCAGAGAGACACAGCGTTCCTATTGGCTGTTCTACAAATTCATTGCATGTACCTGTCAATATTGGTGAGGTGCTTGATAGCTGGACTTTACTTTGGTCGGTTGTGAAGGTAGATTTATCATGAAAGCAGGCAATGAGTGGCTGTGTTGAATGTTGCTAATAGTTTAGCCTTCTGCTAGCTGTAGTTTTGTTTTGTTTTTTTATTTTAGCCTTCCTCAGTTTAAAACACACTCTGTCCGCTTTCCATGTATGAAAGAGAATGAGTAACACCCAAAGCTCGATCACCAACAATACAAAGCGGGACACTACCATGGGGTCCTAGGCCCCCAAGGCAATGAAAAAAAATGTCTTGTTTGTCTTGAAGACATTCAGTTCATTATCATAGATATCAGAAAATTAGCAAATATTCATATTTGAGAAGCTGGAACTTGGTGCATGAGGAAGTAATGAAGCTGCCCTCTGTACTGAGGCTCAGTAGGGACCCAACAGCAAATTTTTGCCCAGGGACCCCCACGAGGTTATGTCGGCCCCGGTGACACTAGAGAGTGTGAAGAGACAGATATGCATGACCAACATGTTCGCTGCACTCAAACACAGGCAAAGAAAAGAAAAAACCTTCCCCACACAATCGGTCACATTTCTTTTCTTTTTTTTGCCATGAGCTCCACAGCTCACGTGTTGTCTCACTCCCACGTGCTCCTCCTCTCTGCACAAGGCTGAACAAAACCCTGACACTGGCCATTACAGCTGGTCCTGCATCCAGGGGAGGGCCACAGCACGAGGGTCCCACACTTGATGGAGCTCTGATCTTGACCTGCCAGGCAGGACGCTGTGTCAACAAAAGCCACGTGGGGTGAGACAGTAAGAGCTCGAAGCTGGAGTCTTTGTGTTTGCAGTGGATTGAGTCATCTATTCTACAGACACAGCTGTGGTTCACTGAATTTACAAGGCACAACTTGTCCTTAGTGTGAGTTAGGGGAAACATTGGCTGTGTCTGAAATCACTCTCATTCAATATTATTCCCTGCAAAATAAATATCCAGCTGTTCACTCTATGGAATACCATTAAGTACATTTACCCTAGTACAGGTTGTTGTGCAGTATTTTGCTCAGTGCTCTGTTAAAAAGAGCACTGAGCAAAATAATCAATATGGAAATGTTCTTTTGTTCAAAATTCAGGTAACAGATATAAAAAAAAGTTACGTACACCTACAATAACAGATTTTTTTTTTTTGACGTAGCTGAAACAAGTTGTGAACACAACATTGACACATCATCAACTTCTAAATGGATATGACAAACTTGTTAGCAGAAACAGCAACAGTCATCAGCCCATATGTTTTCTTGTAATCTGTGTCTGCTGTTGCACTGAGTCACAGTTGTGATCTTCAAGACCGTCATTTAACAGTGGCAATTATTTATGACTCCCTCCATCACATTAAATCATTCTGCTACATTAAATCAAGCACATGATTGCCAAGTCAGCACATTCCCCCGATCCGCCCTCTGACAGGGTGACGCAAATAAACAGCACCTCATAACAGTCTGGGTTGCTGCTCAGAGATGGCCTGTCTGTTTTTAGACAACAGTAATAGACGGGATTAACAAGAGCTGGTTAGTGGGAACCCCGCTAGCTGGCATGCACCAGATGGGTTTCTGGGTAATCCTACAGTGGGATCAGGGGTAGACCCCAGGTGGCGGTGTGGGTGCACAGAATCTGCACTGGATTAATTGCTGCCAAATTAAAACAAAAGCAACTACATCATGAAACCTTGCATAGATGTAAAGAAGAAATCCAACGGCCAGATTAGTGGATAGTAACCAGTTCTATGTAGTAATTAGAAACACCACAGCCGTGTGATTTGCCAGATGTTCAAAAATGACACCATTCTGCATCACATCATAAGCTCTGTGCATCAAGAGAAAACAAGAGGAGCTTGTTCTTGAATTGTGATTGAATCTTAACCCTTTGAGACTCTATGTGGACGCATGAAATCATCAGTGAAGTCATATTTATGTGCCCCCTGCAGCTGAACAAGTTAAGGAAAAGTTTGAACATAAAGATTCAATCAGGAGTAAATATGTGGCCCATAATTTCTTCATGGCTCCCTTGAGCGATGACTCATACTTGACTCTGAATCTGCAGGGGAAAGAATATGAGTGAATACTCCCTGACCCCTAATGTGATATCCTTTATTCACAAAATAAAATGAAAATGATTGCTGTCTTTTAGCGAAGGGTAAAGGGATGAATGACAGAGATGATCACATCCATATGTTTTGGTGCAGGGTCACCTCATAGGTAAAGGCGATTTGATACAAACACAGGAGCCCCACCCACTTTCACACTGTCTTTTTCACAACTAAGAAATACAGCCTTGGTGTGTTTGTTCATTCTCCTCCCATAGCCCAGAGGGTGAAAGACAGCCCTATGCGGTAAAGTCAAGCTTCAGTTTCCCTCGCAATCCCTTCCCACCCATTCAATCCTGCAGGCTTGGCTCTAAATGAAGACCAAGTGGCAGCTTTACGACCTTTAGGAAATAAAAGCTAAGGCGACTAATCCTGCCCTCCCACCAAATATTGTCCCTTCACTCTAACAACCAAGTCTCCTCTGCAAAAACTGTCAACAAGGTCGATTTCCTAGAAAGGCCCTGCTGGTGTGAAATTTGAGATATTTTCATAGAGACTGACACCGACAAAGACAGAGCAAAGGTGAGTGGAAAAAACAAACAAAACAGAGGTTGTAAACAACTTTAAAACTGAAGATTAAGAGAGAAGGAGATAAAGAGGTGAACAAAAAAAAAGAAAAGAAAAGACAGAGACAGATAGAGTGAGCTGGTGATCTCAGGATTCCAGTATTGATCTGAGCTTCTTTTTCTAATCTCCCTGCCCCCCCAGTAACCTCAGCTGGATTGGACATGCAGCCACAAAAAGCAATTTGACCCCCACCGCTGCCCTCACAGGTCACCCTTTAGTGACTGCTGACTTCGGGTTGCCATGGTGACGGAAAATTATGTCTAGGGCCCGGTTGGATGTGTTAAGAGGCTTGGATTTGTGCCCAGTGCCCCGTTGCTTTTCATCATAGAGGCCTATAAGGAGACAGCAGAGCATTATTGCACTGTTATTTATTTGGGGTTTTTGTAACTTTTGTGTATTTATGTTTTTGAGGAGAAGAGGAAGGAACATTATGGTTGTTTTATCTTTGTGTTTTTAGCCATGCTCTTAGCCATGGACACTCACGTCCTCCTGACTCTAATGATCCCCTGAGTTTTTATATAGTGACACCAGCAGGTCAACCTTTCCCTAAGGGGTGCCCCTTTAGCCAAATGGTAAAAGTGCATACAGTATAACCACAACCTCCTTAGTTGCCGGCACAAGGTTGACAATGTTTAGTGAACTCTCTCAACAACAAGCTTGCAATGATGTGTTCCCCTCATGGTGAATTGTAATAACTTATCATTTGACTTCTTCTCTAGCACCATAATCAAGTCAGGTTTGTGCAGTACTTTTATACCTGCAAAACTATTGACATTCACATCCTCTGCTGTGCTTTGTGTGTTTAGTGCTGATTAGAAAATTGTAGAATGCTAATCTAAGATGTAAACACTATGGCTAAACATCAGCATGCTAGCACTGTCATTGAGAGTAAGTTAAAATTCTGATGTTAGCGTTTGGTTCAAAACGCTTCTGTGCCTATACAGCCTTACTGTACCACTACACCTTATTTGATATTATTTCAGTGTTAATTGGCATTTACATTTGAAATATACTCCTGTGTACCAGAGTGTACCAAGAATGAAAATGAGGTAATATATGATTTCTCTGTCATTCTGTCAACCTTTTTCTGCTAAACATAAACATGAGAGCATATGACATTGTGAGCATATTAGCATGCTAATGTTAGCATTTAGCCCAAGGCATTTTGTCTAAATACAGCTGTTGGTGTAACAGTTTGTATATTATACATTTGCCACTATTGCCACAATTTCCTGTAACTGTATAGATTAATGTATCCATGTAGATTTATTGGTTCCAAGGCGCCCTCTCTTATCAGATAAATGCCACTGTAATAAAAAATGACATGCCCAACGTGGGTTGCTAAGCTCAGCACAGCACTCTGTACAAACATGATGAATTAATAGCAGTATGTCCTCTATATGAATATGTGTGCAGTTTGACCTATTGAAATGCTAAGTTGTCTGAGGGAGAGTAATGCACTTTTCAAGCGCTAAATTGGTTATATAACATATATAAACTAGCTAGCAAGCCATTGTGCTGAAATAACTTGTTCTTCTGTACTGTGCTGAGTCAACGGTCAGCTGACCACTACATATATTACTGTCCAGTACAATTATTCCTATCCTGAGAATAAATGGCAGCACAGAAATAGAGGCAGGCCTGCCATCCATCCTTCATTAATAATTCAACACATAGCAGTCAAATGGTTGTTTAGACCATTAGTCTTGCTTGTAACTTTTTACAATTAATTAGTGCCCCTTTGCAACTACTGTGTCTTTTTTGAGGACAGCAGGAAGAGACATTAGGGTTGTTTGTGTCCTTTGGCTGACTGATGTAAATGAGTGTTTTTGAAGCCCAGAGGTGAGCCTGTCTCTGATTTATGTCTCACGAATCCAGGGATACACCTGTCTGTGTGCGATTCCTCCCTCTACGCTCTGACACATAATCCCCAAGGCTTCCCTCTCTCGTTTCTTCCTTGTCAGCCACCATAACAGCCTAGAAAACAGGAGGCAAGACGGAGAAAGAGTAACAGGGAGTCTGTATAATGTGTGACTGAAACGAGCAAAAAGAAAAGCAAAGAAAGAGCGCGAGAAATACACATGCAGCTCCCTCTGGTTTTTCTCCCCACTGGATGGATCACGGCTCCAGTTCGAGCAAGTCAATCCAGTAGTGTTGGCGCAACAGCACCTTTCCTTTGCTGCAATACAGCGTCTATTTTACAAGTTTTATTCTGGGCAAGAGAGAATCTCTGTTGCAGAATGTTTGGGTGTTTTTTCGTTGGCTGATTGATGCCTCCACATGCCCACAGTGCATCTCAGCTGCTGAAAACACCACATCATGATGCAAATTTATTCAGGGACCAGCTGCTGTGTCAAGATGATTCTGCAAAAGACATCCTTGAAAGTTTTTAATGAGCTCACCGTTGTGAATAATGGGGACGGAGAGGTCACAGAAGTCAAAGATGGTACGTGCGTGGTGTGTGCTTGTATGTGTGGCGTGGGTGTGTAGGTCTCTTTGCTGTATAATATATGCATTCATTTATGTCTGTCTTGACAGTCAGCATTTAAGAACACTCAGCAGGAGGCATCTGAGCAGGTAACAAGTCATTATCTCATCAGGTCGAGAAAGAGAAATACACCATATGAGCACACACACCCACACACACACACACACACACACACACACACACACACACACACACACACACACACACACACAGAAATTGACAGTATCTAGGTCAACAATGTGTGACCTGTAGACTGGACCTTGTATTTGATGCATAATATCGTATTTGAGTGGCAACTTAAAAGATTTGTGGAAAAAGCAAGAGGATTAAAACCCCGTTTTATGGAGAACAGTTACAGAACTGCCATGAATAGCTTAAACAGCTTCTACTGGTCATGAAATGATTCTGGAATAATTATGAAATGTAACATGACACATCAGAAATCTGTTGTTTTGCTAACAGCCGCTACCTGTGTTCCTCACACAGGGGGTTTGTTTGTGACGGGGTGTTCAGTCTCCTCTTTCATAGATTCTCTTCTCCTGGGTGAAAAATAACGAAATGTATTTCGCATCCAACATTGTGATCAGCAGGAGACGAGGAGATCATGTTGTGTTTGTTTGCACTGAAATCACCAGGCATCCTTTTTCTGTTATTCTAGCTGCAAATGCTGTGACGTTATTACTTTGAAAAACTGTGATTTCAGAACACTTCCTTTGATCAAATTGTCATGAAACACATACATACAACTACAAACTACTGTAATCAAGAAGTGATGCTAGTGGCTTAACATAAACTGGTCTCAACGTAAACCAGCATCCTGGGTTTTTTTTTTTTTAGGTCGGCACAACAGTGTATTAGAGGTACTGTTAAGCAGAGCATCAGCTGATAATGGCCTCAGGTGTGTCAGTCCAACATGATCATGCAACGTGACTAAACCGGCTAACCTCTGAACCACCTCACCACTAATTGATACAATTACACTGTCAGCAGCTGGCAGACTAGAAGGCCCGAATCCAACTAAATGGATTGTTTTTGGCTTGTCTTGGGGGAGGGGCTGTAGGGAGGAGAGGACCCCAACCCCTCCTCCTTTGACAGCCTCATTTAGCTGATTCAGCCTTGAATAAGGTGAAGGGTCACAACTCAGGACTTCAAAATTTGGATGAAAGTCATCTTAAAATCCAACGAATGTCTTATTTCAAGTTATACAAATATTCTAAAGCTGTAATAAGAGATTTTTGGCCACTTGAAACCAACAACATGAAAACAACACAAATATGTTATCACCTTTTGAATTAGTGAACATTTGCCTATTTACATGCCTAACAGACACTGAGCAACATTATCATTCTATAAGCCCAGTGTTCCCTCTCTTTTAGCTCTGTTTTTGATCTCCACCATCTCCTGAGGGAAATATCTGGCTCTTTAGCTGCCAATGCTCCACTACTTTCGCCAGCTTGTGGCCAACTTTGCCTTTTAGAGAGCAAAATCAACACTGCAGCTGCGAAACTGAACCAAAACAGTAAAGTTGTGGGCCAAAAAAACAAAACAATGAGCTAAAAAAAATGCTAAAATGCTCAGAAGCTGCAGAACCAGGTGATAAATCTTTGCGGGATTGTGACAACTAAGATCCTTTGTTAATATAAAAATATTGATTAGAGGAGCTTTAAGGACTCACTCTTAATAACTTATAATTTGGTTAGCAACAATATTTTATCCATTTCTTGGACCCAAGCCTAAATCATAAGGATGTTCATTCACTCACAGATAACAATGGATGTTCTGTACAGTGCTTCAATTTATTAAGTCTTCAGTGTTACAAAAATGTACAATTTGTATAAACACTATTGTTATAGTAAATGAAACTTAACCTCTGTGGCCATGAAGGGAATGCACTTAGGATTACTGTTCCATGGCAATGAAATTTAATATAATCTGGTGGCTCCATCACCACTGAAGAAAAAAAGTCTCTCTGTCCAGCACAAACACAAAACTGTGGAATAAATATTGTGGGAAGTATCCATACATCATGGAACAAAAACAGCTATTTAGTTAAGGTATAATCTTGTGCAAGCTTGTGAAAGAATATAAAGACATTTTAAATTGTATTTTACATTTTTCTTCACCGTATACCTGCCACATTAATGTTAATGTGTTCGTATATTAGTCCTACACTTAACGGGCAAATGTCTTGTTAGAAATCTTTAAAACACATGTAGAAAAGCACTTAGTGAAGACTAACTGATAAGGTTTCCTTTAAATCTGTATCTTAAGCTTTCAAAGGGCAGCGGAACAAAGAATATGTCAATACTGCTTCAATTACTATGAGCAAATCCATTTCTCCTGACCCTCAGGCCGTGTGTAATTGTTGTTTTGTTGGCACCAATCGCTTTCCCATTTAAAGGGGCCATTAAACTTGGAAGTGTCTCAACAGTGGATAAATCTCTTAAGGTAATGTCCACAGTGTGAGCCAAGAGTTCATCTCTTTCTGTTCCTGTTGTGCTTCACCATCTTCTTCCTCTTCAGGATCATCTCGTACAGTTTCTCCAGGCCAGGCTGAAGTCCCTGGCCGTTCACGGCGCTGCAGCTCTGCACGTGATGCAGCGTGTACATGCTCAGTTCGTGGACAGAGAGCAGCTTCTCCACCTCGGTGACAGACAAGGCCGACTCCAGGTCCTGTTTGTTGGCCAGGATTAGCACGGGGACCCCCTGGTTCTCTGAGGTGCGGGTGATCTTATGGAGCTCCACTTTGGCCTCCTCCATCCGCTCCAGCTCGGTGGAGTCAACCACAAACACCATCCCATCCGTCCGCCGGGTGTAAGACTTCCACAGAGGGCGCAACTTCTCCTGCCCGCCCACATCCCACACCTGGAAGTTTATGGCCCGAGACGTCCCCACTGCCACTTTGATCTTCTCCGTGTTGAAGCCCTTGGTGGGGATGGTTTTCACAAACTCCTTCAGCTTGAGCCTGTAGAGCAGGGAGGTTTTACCGGCCGAGTCCAGGCCGATAACCACCACGTGCAGTGACTGGAAGTTTGGCAGGAACGGCGTGTTAGGAGCAATATCAGTCAGCTGGTTCCCCATGATTCCCAGCCAGCGATTCACACCTACTTAAGTGAGGTGAGGCGAGGTGACAAATTCCTGTTTTAATCCTTTTTGCAGGAGATTGGCATGTGCTCCCTGTCCTCAAAGGCAGATGGGATCAGATGGTGTGGAGACCTTATCAAAACACACACACACACACAGTGAGTTAATATTTAATGAGAAGACAATGGGTGCTTAAGGAATGTGTGTTTGCAATCCAAGTGCTGTTTCACAGAAGAGACAGTGACAACAGCTAGAGATGATTATCAGAGGAAGAACACTTAAAAGCGCTTGATGCAATTTTCAGCCAATCAGCATGGTAGTTCCTGTCATGTTGCGTTTATTGTCCCACAATTTATTCCACCAAAACTTTGGTCACTTCAAATTTTCTTTGAATCGTATAAAACAATAAACATGTTGGGGTTTTCAGTGCCACATTACAGAGCGCACAACAGTTAATTAGGTGTCTGAGGTTATCTTAGTTTCTTATTTGCTGAGGCTAATCCTCTTAAGGCTGCTAAACCTGAAGGACTTTTCTTGCATGGGGCAGATTGATTTCAGTGCAGTGGATAGATAATATGTATTCACCGGTTCACTCTGCCAATTGTCTATGAGGACTGCTGCTGCAGAACTAATCCGGTTGTTGTTGACATCCTGATACCCATCAAACAGCTGCCTCTGGACAGAATACAGCCATTGCATGTTTACAGGAAGATGTTATTTACTTATGACCCTGAAAATCATCATACTGCATCATATAATATGCAGCGTCATTGCTTATAGAGGCAAAATGTCCTGTCATGCTTGTGAATTGGGGATTTTATTACTTCACTGTATTTGAAATTATTCTATTGGGAATAATCCACCTTAGTTTTCCTACTCTCCTGCATGAAACCTGCGCATCTAGTTTGGATTCTGTGTTTTTTTTTTTTATGAGGTTTCATTTGTGCAAATGAGTTAAATAACTTATTTTTTACTATATTATTCTACCAATAGAGCCTGTAAGATGAACTTTAAAGGATTACAGAATGAACGGTACTAATACAATAATAAATATGCATGCAGTTTACATGGCATGTAAGAATGCAAACATTAAACTGAGACTCTGTCCTCCTCCTCCGTGCACATTAAAAACATTCATACCTTTCTAAACGCGCGGTGACATCATCATCCACAGGAAAGAAACACATCCATAGTCGAAACAAACGGTGTTTGTCCCGGTGGTCACATCCGCTCCTGCTCTCCTCCAGCAGCACTGAGCAGATCTGGAGAGACTCGACTGCACAGCACCTAAAGGCTGGGTGACGTCACGGCCACCTGGGCAGGCTAAACCACGCCCCCTGCCGGTCGGTGGCGGCACATAACCAATCCACACTTCAGTGAGAATGAACAGTATCTTAGTGTTTCACTAAGCTGCTGTTACTTCTGCAGGTTAATTGGTCTCATCTTATGATTTTAGGATAAAATGTCTGAAATATCTTTAGTGGGTAAATATGAATATAAGGGCAAAAAGCACCAGCTTCAGGTGTCAGCCTCTTTCCACTTTCTTGACTCACTGCAGGATATTTGCTGATGTTCAGTAGAATCCATTCTTCTCTCTGCCTGTGCAGGGTCTCCTGTGCCAGTGGCAGCCACACAACCCCAAAGCAGAATATTTCCACCTCGATGCTTAACAGTTGGCAGAGGCAGTACTGTGTACACTGTTGCCTGACAAAGCAATGGCTCCACCATGTGTCCACTCTCAAGCCTTTTGTTTTTCTACATTTTGGCATTATATTGACTCAGAGATGACATTTTAATCTGAACTGGGGCGATAAATATAATATCTATGAGGGTCATTCTGAGTATGTTCAACTAGATTTGTCCAAATAAAATGTTGTTTTTTTTTATCAGAGACGCAAACATTTAGTCTGCCCACACAATAAAACACTTTTTATTGGATTTTAATCCATGATCATCACAGTTTAGCAGCCAGTTGTAGAAGAGTTACTCTAATGCATGACTTGATTAAAATACCACAATGTAAAAATACTCACTTGCATGTAGAAGTCCTACATTAAAGAATGTTACCTAAGTACAGAAGTGTTGTCAGCAAAATATACTTTGAATGTAAAAGCTCTTATGTTGCAGATAGTTGTTATTATTATTAGTTTTCATATAATATTAGATTATTTTTACTGATACTTTAACATGGAAGCAGTATTTCAGTGTTGTAGTTGGCCGTTGGTCGTAAAGGAGATATTGTAATGACTATAGTTGAACCTATTGCAATGAATCTTATTTAACTAACCTATTATACATTTATATGTAAAGTCTCAGTCTCCAAAGTAACAAGTAACCAAAGCTGTTTAATAAAGGCTGTGGAATAAAAACGTATATATAATATTTCCCTCTGAAAGGTAGTGGAGTAGAAGTATGAAGTAGCATAAAATTATAGTAAATATTTCCATCTCCATCTTTTGAGAAAATGATTGAGTCAGTTTTTTTTTAAAGCTTAATTTACTCATATCTAAATAATTCAGATGTGATATGTATTTCAGTCAGTCTAGACTATCCTCGAAACAAGCTCATTTTATAGGACTATTTAAACAGTAGAAAGTAGTTCCTATAAAAAACTGTTCACAGTGAAGTCTGTGGATTATCCAGATGATAACAAAATCTGAACAAATACAACCTAGATGAGATGCATGGCCAGAAACCACTGAGGTATGTGAGAAGAAGTTAAGGTACAAGACGTAAAGAAATTGCAACATATCTGGATACATAATGGTAGTGACTCTCATGAAGTCATAATGGATTATTATATATACTGGTAACTGAATTGAGTATGCACAAAGTGTTTTGACTTTTTCTATTCAGTGGACAAAAGCTCCTCTGCCACTGAATCTTTGTTTGGAATTAGTTCAGTATCACCAAGTGAAAAAATAAATCTCTTACAAAACCTTAAATGCCACAGTTTAATAAAGTGCAAATGACAAAAGACAAAATTATCAGAAATCAACATCCTGTTTACACAATGTGCGGCATCCTGCCAAAAAAAGTAAGCTTTTGTGAAATTAGTTACATTTTTACAAAATGTACATGGTTTAACATCAAAATACAGTTTTAACACTTTGCATTTCAGAAACTGTTTGTTTCACACAATTTTATGAGACTAATTTGCCTGAAACACAGATTTACAGGCAGATCTCAAACAAAACACATTCATTCAACATATAAGAGTATTTGAACAAATTATCTACAGTATATTTTTAAATTACAACTTTGTAGTGACTGATTAAAAACTTCAGGTATGCTAACAACATACAGAATAAGATTGGATGCATTTTCGCAGACGTTATCTTTCACACATTCACATCCTATACAAAGTACAATGCAGCTAGAATATTCATTATGTCACACTTTGGTGTTTTTTCATTTTGGTTTCATCGGCTTACAGGATGTGGGATCGTTGAATTGGTGCCACAGTCAATATACTCAAACGTGTTCATAGACAGCTGCTCCGTGTGGGAGAGATAGGAGATATTCATTGTCATTCTGCAGGAAAAGAGAATTAAAGAAACAGTGAGAGTCGGTTGGAGCCGGTATCTGCTTTGTCATGATTTTATAAGGTTTTAAAGCTGCACTGATCAATTTTTTTATATTAACAATGGGTGAAATATCTGTGTGAAATGTGAAAGGACTGGATCGTACTGATGCTGCAGTTCATCTCAACTCTGCGTTTTAGCATCTTTTAGCTCCTTGTTTTAGTTTTCGCAAAACCAAAAACTCCACTCTCAAAAAAACTAGCTTCTAGCCACAACGAGCAGCAGATAAACCAACTGAACACCACCTCCCCAGCACCAAATAGCAGACAGACGAAGCTAACTGCTGGCTGGTGAACATAGTCGAGCATTTAGCAGTTAAAGAACCTGATATTCCCCTCAGGAGTTGGTAGAGACCAAAAACAGAGCCAAAAGACAGGGAATATTGTGCTAACATCCACCAGGTGCACACAAACACATCTCCACACAGATGCTTATGTGTATGCTGGTGTGTTAATAACTGTCACCATAACAACTTCATACATTTATAAAGTCAATACTTAGTTTTCAGCCTCCAAGTGCCCAAACAAAAAATGAATGCAGCAGCTTTAAGATTAAGATTCAACTATTAACAAGAAATACTATGTCATCACAAGTGTTACAGTATATATAACTAAAATAGACTGTGACAAACACTGGGTGGTCTGCACTTTAAAAACAGGAAATAATATATTGTGGCTAGTTTGCAGTGTATAGGTTTATAATATAATAATTTATTTTTTATTTTTACTGAAGCTTAATTTTCATTGTGGCCCCTGGTTTATTATGTGTGGCCAATACAAACTGACTGAAGGAAACCTCAGCAAATACTGATAGTTTAGTTTGCACAAAAGCCACATTAACAAATGTAAATGTAATAGTGTGTTCAGTAGTTGTACTGGACTGTCCCTTGATCAGTCTAGTCAGCTTAAAGAAAAGTACTCCGCCATTTATTTGCATTTAGTTGCATCTTGAACTCAAATGTGATAAAGTTTTTTTGAGTGTAAACAAAACACTGACTCCTAAAAGCAAAGCGTGTCTTTATGTTTTAACAACGTTTGTGTTATCTCGAACGAACATTTCAGATTTAAAAGATGCAGCTTCGAAGGATAAGGCCACATTTTAAAGATAATCAATTTTGCGGTTATGGTTTTCACAACCCTGCCCTGCACAAAGTGATGCCTTTAAACAGAATTTAAGATGTGTTAAAGCGCCAGCCTCTTCCTCTAAATTTCAGATCGACACTTACTGCAGCTCCAGAAATAGGGTGTGAATCTTGATAGAGCTCGATTTGCAGTAGGTGCTGAAAGAGATAAAACAGTTGATGTGTGGATATGTGCCAAATTCATACATGTAAACAATAATGCTGGACGTAGTGTTATATCATTCTGGTTTCAAACTTACTTTAAGCCTTTATCCTCTATGGGCAGGTCAACTCGAATGGTGTACTGCAGAAGTTAAATACAGCGATGTAAGAATATTACATATCAACAATATATTTTCACGTGAATCCGCCTGGAAAACTCACAGATTTCTGTGATCTGGACTGGATGGCGGTCATGTTCGATATCTTGGTCTTGCCCACAACTATGTCGGTGACCAAACCCTGCACGTTAAACTCGACGATCTGAACCGGGACAAAGTTGTTGTTGGTGATGTTGATGAGATTCTAGAGGAGAGAACACACACTGCAGATAAGGTGAAAACCAACACACCTATCTGTCTTAAAAAAGCCTCAGTGAACTTTGTCCTCACATAACTTCAGCAGCTATCTACAGGCTGTCATGTGAAAGCAATTCAGACGGTTCCTTGTGTTTTGACACGCCCAAGAAAAACGGCTACTCAGTGAGTTCAAGTACCGAAAATAGAAAGCACACAGTATAACATACAGCACATACTGTATATGTGGAATGATATGTACAGTCTGTCCTGTGTTGAATAATCTGTACATTGACTTCCTTTAAATTGCTGCTGCTAGTTTATAAATCACTAACAACCTCGGGCCAAAACAACCTCTCTGATATGCTTAATGAATATAAAAGAGTTAGGGTTACTTATTACTGCACTAGAATTGCAATGAAACTGTATTTCTTGACTAATATTTTTCATCTAAATTCATTTTATTCCAATTCGATTAATATTATTTTATTTGTCACTGTGTTTTAAATGTTGCTAATGCTAAAGCTATTGCTTTTCTCTTTCTTAAAGGAATAGCTGCATATTTTGGGGAACAAAATGCTTATTTCACTGTCTTGACGAGTGTTGGACGTGATGAAAAAATACCACTCTTGTGTCTGTACGCTATGAAGGACAGCCAGAACACAGTTGGCTTAGCATAAAGATATAATTAATATGCGTGCAAAACAAATTATAATCAATATGAATCCATTTGAGCTTGTAGGGCTGAATATTATGCTGTAGCTTCTTTGACATGTATGACAGCAGATCAATCCCTGCACATACTTACAACTGCTGACTAAAGTGATTTTGATTCAGCAAAGAGGCAGGCACAGATTTACATGTAACAAGGGCTGTAACTCTATCATTAGTATTCCTCTTGCCTACCGTGACCTCCATATCAACTGTGTCTGGGGTGAAGTAGACCATGACTGACAGCACAGACACGGGTGTGAGGGTGATGCTCCGGGGGAAGAGGAAGAAGAGGATCAGACAGCAGAGCAAGAGACACACGGCCATGGAGATGCACACATACAGCTTCCTGAAAGGCAACACAAATGTGCAAAATTAAATCGCATTAAAGGTCCAATGTTTTACACTTTGGCTTTGAAGTGTTGATCCATAAGAAGATATATTTGTGGTTTTAAGAACCAAAAACCATCTCAATGTAGTTTTACATCTCCTTTCTCAGGCTTCTCTCTGGAGCTCTAGTAACAACAGGTCAGTGAGCCAATCAGAAGAGAGGAGGCTCTGAGCCTCTCTCTGCAATATTTCCATCTAAAATATAAAATACAAGTACCTCAAATTTGTACTTGAGCACTAAAGTAAATGTACTTTAGGTACTTTCACTGCACACACACATACACATGTATTCCTTACGTGCGTCTGGGTTTCAGCCTCACATCATTGCATGGTATCACAGCTACCAGCTGGTCTTCATGTCCTGCCAACACATAAAGACAGAGGGAAATAGAAGTGTCTTCCCAACTATTGTTCTTACCACAAAACTGATGTGAAAGTGTCTGAACAGACTCAGCTGCACATTTGTGTCTTTCAGTTTGACTCGGTTCCCTTATTGTTGCTTGTGAAATGAAACAGCTACATTGAGGATGAGGAAGGTGCCCATTTTGCATGGCAAAAAAACCAACCTCTGGGAATTCGTCCGGTCCCGCGACATGTGGGGCAGGTGTCTCCTGTTGAGTTTCCATTCATGGAGCCATATGAAGGAAAGTTGAAAAGCGTTTTACCCCTCTCCATCCCCGCTGTCAGATCAGGATCCTCTGAGATTGAGCTGTGATGTCCTTGTGTACCCATGACGTTTCATCGAAAGGAAAAGTCCAGTCTAAATGAGAAAAAGCAGAGACCACAAAGGCTGGAAAAAGCACCTAAAACTCAATTAAGCTTTACAGTACGTGTAAACCCACTGCAGTATTTCCACATGAATCCATTTCTGTCCTTCCTGAGACGCTTCAGTCACCTTTGATACCAGACTCTCTCACAAGCCTTTAAATGACCAATAAAAGCGTGTTCTTGACAGGATGTGAGCAGAGTCAGCAGGGTGACAGTGACAGAAACACATTACTATATAGTTCTATTGCAACTTATTAAAACCTGAAAACACCCTTAGTATCAGGCGTGACTGTGTGTTGAAAGAAAGGGAGGCAACCATTTAATGTGTTGAATGTCTAAGCAGCTTCTGGGAGCTCAGATGTGATAAACAGACATCAAGCATAGTGACTATTCTTTCACATATTCTGGATTTTACCTCAAAAGTACAACATTACCTCTAAATATCGCCTGTCCTGTCCAGTTTCCAGTTGGATGAAACACATATATGAAGGCTTTCCACCGGCCGTTTCATGTATTGATCCAATAATAACAAATTATTGTGTAATGTGATCGTATTTCAGTGGAAGCTGAAGCCCTGAATCATCCTGCTTCCACAATGGCTGCTATGACACAACATTTTTAAAGGATAGTTATACAATCTGGAAACATTTTACAGTAATGTAATGTAATGTATTTTTTTCTTTAGTCAACTCGATAGTCTATACAGTGACATAAAAAACTGGTTTATTTTTACTCTTGCATGTAAAAGTCAGGTGTGGTTACAAAAACAGTCTAAATTTGAACCCCATCCACCTTTTTCCATGAGGAAGCTAAAATGGTTTGTTTAGGTTAGTTGTGCTGCACAGTAGCTTCACAAACATGCCGCAGGCCTTCATAGAAGTACACTATTTATAGTGAACTTATTTTAATGTGAATTATATTATAATTCTAACATCATTTAAACACAGTTCATAACTGCCAGAACTGGCTCGGCTGCAGTTTAAACTTCCTCCAACATCAAGGAGCAAAGTAGCTCTGTTATAAAAATTAAAATTGAGAATATTTCCTGTAAGGACCTACATGCAAACTGCAGATATATTCATCTCAGCCTACATTTTTAGAGACCTCACTGAACAAACCTTTAATAAATCAATGTGTGATCATTATTCTGCAACAGTGGAATATAATTAAGTACATTTATATTCAACTATTATACTTTAAGGCTACATTGTGTTTCTACTTCAGGGGAAATATTCTACTTTTTACGCTTTATTTACTAGTTATTCTACAAATTAACATTTTCCATACATAATAAATCATAATCTTACAGGTTAAACTACTAAGTGTATAAATGTTGGTTGTCAGATTTATGCTGCTGTCTAAAACAGTGAAATATGGCCTGTCAACACTTGAGCGGGACATGTGGGTGAGAAGTCGTCACGCATTAGTTCAGCTGACGGCAGATCAGCTTCCTCCTGCGCACTTACCTCCAACACGACTTCAGTTTGGCTTAGAGTCCAAATATCATCCAGTGTAAAGAGAGTAGCTGCTGCTCGACCGCTGGTTTCTTTAGGGGTTCAGTTTGAAACGCTGCATTGATACTGATAAGAAGCTACAGATACCACTGTCTCTACACAATGAAAATCCGAAGGGAGGACCACTTCCTTCTTCTTGAAGCGGCAGGTCCGTGAAGGCAGCCTGCAGTGTCAGATCACATGAGCTGCTTCAGAGTGACTTTCCTTCCTTTGCACAGTAGCTGTTGCAACAGACGTCTAGGCACATTAGTTAAAAATAAACTATTGAATCCAAATGTAAAGCCTGACACTAAAACCCTTTTATCGTGGAATCTTATTTCAGCATGTAAACACGGCACAGCACGGCCGGAGGAACCTGGGGTGGCGCCATGGAGGGAAAAAATTTGCTTGTTGGGCCCCTTTCGACCCCCGACCCCTCGCCTTGTGTCCTCTGTGCATTGTGTATGTGACCTGTCATCGATAAATACATTGATTAAGTACATTACACACAGCAAACTATACATACATTAAGTTTAAAAAAGGTTATGCAATGGAATTAAAAATGTATCCCTGTCGCAACATTTGAAAATTGCTGAGATAAATAAAAAAATCACTTTGATTTTTTTAGTTAAAGATGAATTCTGAATGACTTCCATTACTTCTATATGACTATTATTATTATTATTATTATTATTGACAAATTTTCTATATTATCATTACAATTCATTCTTTTGGCCACAATAATTATGTAGTGAAAATCTGATGACTAGAATTAAAACATGAATATAAAAGTAAAAATATAGATATGGTACAGACCAGTGGTTCCCAACCTGTGGGCTGGAGCCCACTGGTGGCATGCGAAGGTATTGCAAGTGGACTGACAAATCATTTGCAAAACAATACAAAATGATCTTCAAAACATTAAAAATGTTAAAAACTCATTCCCTCATGAGACAATTGAGTGCTAATAATTTACACTGCAGTACTTGGAGCACACAGTAACCTGTGTACCATAGCCCAGTACACACTGCCCTGTATGTAAGACATATAGTGTGTGCAGTATGTCACGACCCACATATAGACATTTCTCATTAACAGACAGTTGGAGAGACAAGAGAGATGTGCAAATAGTTTATTGGCGGATTGACAGTAGAAGGGTATTTCATGTATACACTCTGTGGCAGAAGAATAATTTGACAAGCATAGTAGGTATATTCTGAATTATTCTCTAGAGCATGAATTTTCAGAAATAATGGAAAATTGCCAACATAAGAAAATATGGTTCAAGAATCCTCAACCGCACACACACACACACACACACACACAAAGAGAAATGATTCAAACTAACATTAACTTCCATCTATACAAACACACCACAAACAATGTCAAAATCAACATATGTGTATTTCAGTAAACTAAAACTCCTCTTTCATGAAGGCAAATTAATGACAGAAAATATACTTGGTTCCACTAAGAGATTATGGAATGTGTTGTTAGAGACATCTAGTTTTAGGATTAGTGTTAAATGACAGTCGCTAGGTTTTCAGTTGGTGGTTGTACGACGGAGTTTTAGGGCTAAATTGTGGAAAAGAAAAAATCTGATATTTAAAGAATAAATTTGTAACTTTACGAGAAAAAAGGCGTCATTTTGTGGGGAAAAGTCACAATATTTTGAGTGAAAATGTAAAATTTCAAGAGAAAAAAAAAATGTATTTTTTGGGAATATTACAAGCAACCAATAAAAGGGGTGAAGGGACAGTCAGCCGCAGACTGAGCTGCTTCTGGCAGCAGCCGTTTGTCTGTCTAACAATAATATGGACTCAGTTTCTTGCACAATCTTTTCAATGTCCTGGTTCTGATGATGAAGTGATGCTAAAAACAACACCTAACCTAAAATTCTAACTTCATTTTTAATTCTTTATTCTTGTAATATTAGATATATTCTTGTGATATTGTCATATTTTTTTCCTCAATGTGGCCCACTCCATCGCATGGTTGAATGACGATACGTGAAAAAAAAAAAAAATTCAGGCAAGGGTGTTCAACGTGTTCAACGATGACGCGAAGCTGACTTTTTTTTTTTTTTCTTTTTTTTTTTTTAATTTCACTGTGACTTTGCTAAGACACAAGAACACGACTCGTCTCTAAAGCCTCTACCTGTCATGCAGGTGTCTTCTAAAAAGCAGTAGAAAACATCTGAAGTCCGAACGGTGAATCCGTTCAGACAAGTTTTGTATACATTCCACATGTCAACGTCTAAAATAACAGTACTCTGATACAGAAAAAGATTGCATTGTTTAGGCAGATTTCACTACGATAATCAAGAGAAAGGTCATAAATATCTGTTTGTTGTTCCTACTACTGCACTGCTGACCCTTAAACACCCAGAAGATCCACGTAGCTTCAGTAGCTTCGTCTTAAATGAGAGCTGGCTCTTCAGGACGCTTTACGACATTCCACGATATTCACTTTCACTGCTCTATTTGTGAGAAGAATCTAGCCAAGCCCTGACAGAAAGACAACTATTTTTCAGCGCAGAGGAAGCAGCTACAACAGCCATACAAACACTACGATGAAGAGCTGAATTACACACTTTCCACCTGTCAAAACTACAGTCCCTACTCTCCATTTTAACCAACACAATAAAGCTCTATGGCCTCAGGTAAACAAGGCATGGCGAAGGTTAACCACTATCCAGAATAATTTACAAATGTGTATATATACGGTTCATTTCATCCGAAATGTTGAAGCTAAATTAAAGGCAAAGGCAGGAGAAGCCGTTCACAAATGCTCGTTTCATTCTAATCAACAGCGTTCAAGAAATAAATGCTCCTATATCATTTTTGATCCATGTTTTTTTTTTTTTTTTTTTTTTTACATATATTTCAAGTGGCATTTTTGTCCTGTTGGTCCAAATAAAACTATCCACCCTTTGAGAAATCAATCAGTTGCATGAATCATAAATAGGTTTTCTTTGTCTCTTCTGTAAATAACTCAAAAATAAATCCAGAGGCTGGAAAGGGTGAGAAAATAATCTAAATATTCTCATTACATTTATGTTTAAAAGTCAAATAAACTCCCTCCCGTCACTCTTTTACAGTAGCTTTCCTTCACAGCTTTCCCTCCCTCAGCGCTGGGCTTCCACGGCTTCCTTCTGGCTGTCCTCGGCCATCTGCACCAGCTCGTTGACGGTGTGCAGCAGGCTGTAGCCGTGCTTCCTCAGCAGCCGCTGGTTGAGCCGCTGGTCTCTGAAGCCCATCTCCAGCAGCATGGCCATCATGGAAGGGTCCTGTCTGGTGGCTGGGTCGATGCCTCGCTGGAGGGGAGGAAGAAAAACGGGTTAAGAGGAGAGTGCTGAGAAGTTGTTAAATTATTTTGTTTGATCACTTAGAGGCAGTGGAAACAAGCTGCAAACATAACACTGACCTACTGTCATCTTCTAAAATTGTTATGGTGAACATGTTAGCTCTCTTTTAGCTCTGTGTGTGGTCTCCACCAACTCCTGAGGGAAATATCTGGCTCTTTAGCAGCTAAATGATCACCAGCTAGTTGTTAGCTTTGTCTGTCTGCTGTTTGGTGCTGAGCGGGTGGTGTACAGTGGGTCTTTACAGCTTTTACTCTGCTCCCTGGGGTTAGAGATGACACAATGAGAGCGGTGACCTTGAACCAAAACAGTAAAGTTTTGCTGGAAAACCAAAACAATGAGCTGAAAGACACCAAAACGCCTCACAGGTCTGAGGTACTGAGATACTGGGAATGTGATGTCTCAAACACCAGTTCTTCCTATGCTGATCACTTTTTTTGAGGAACAATATATTTTGGCGTGTTTGGCTGTTACGTAATAAAGCACTGACTCATAACTCTTCCTGTTGCACATTGGCTACATTTCAAAAATGTAGATGTGAGGGTTGCTGTGTGATGTACCTGTATTGAACAGTTTGGTCCAGTGAAGAGAGCCTTATAAGCGGACGCTGCCACAGAAAGGGCTCCCTTGACAAGCCCCTCTGTGATGCCTCCTTGGCCCCTGGTGCAGAGACAGAGATGTGGTTACACTGGGTTGTGTAACAGTAAAGAACAATCTGTTCCAGTTCGCATCATTGTCACAAAAAGGCACAAACAGTAGATAAAATGTCAATGTAGTCAAAGATGTTATAGACTAAACTGCAGGATTTTCCTTCACTAGAGTGAAGCGGATCAAGTTTTCCTCTTGTTATGTTTCACCTTGGCTGCAGCGCGTTGCTGGGTCTGGGGTTGTATGTCTCAAAGGCACTGGATGCTGAGCCTGCTGATCTGGACAGACCAGATGACACTGCAGAACACATAAGGAAATAACAACACACACGCATGCGCGCACACACACACACACACACACACACACACACACACACAAATACACACACACACACACACTAATATTAGAGGCTTCTGCTGAACAGCAAAATCCTGAAAGCCTGTGTGCTGCCTGACTTCCTTTCTTAAAAACAAAGGGAAAAATGTGTTTCCTTTCTCAACTCAACAGAACCACCTACTCCTCAAATGACTACATTGCTAATTCAGGTCAACAAAGTGAGTAGTTAAACACACTGTAGTTAAACTCATTTTAAATCTTATTTATGTTTTGCAATATAGTGGCTGAGTAAAACTGCTGTAGTGGTTCGTGTGCCAGTACGTTATGTGACACTAATGTGCTTATATCCAGTGATTCAAATAGTAAAACTCACCATTTAGGTGGACCCTTGGTTGGTGTGGCTCATAGGGTTCACAGGCTGGAGGACTGGGGTCCTCTGCCAGGTACAGTGCCTCAGACCTGAAACGCAAAGTAAATAACCTACAACTGAAACATATAAAGGCTGAAGCAAATAGATTAAAATGAAAATGGAAAAAGCTTCATTTTGAGGATTTATTAAAAATCTAAAACCAGAAGTGAATATGCGGCCATTTTAAATATTAGAAATGTGAAAACATAGTTATTACACTGTTGAAAATAGTTAATAAAGACACAAATTCTAGCCCAGTATTAACATTAATACTGGGCTTCTACAACTCCTGGCACGTTTTACTACGTGTATTGATAACGAGAACTTAAAATCTGGCAGTAATCCAGTTTGAAATTGCAAAAAATGTCATAGTATTTCCAATGAAAGTTACATAAAACTCTACCTCTGACCCCAAACTATAATCATTACATACTGCTACAAAAACATGGAAAACCTCTGTCCACCTACACAAAATATATATAAAATATCCATAATATCTAAAATATCTCTGTTTGCTTTATGCATGCTGACAGATTTCTGAACTACAGTGACCATTTGACTGCGCCTCCCTCTGACCTGGGTGAATAGAGGGCTGGCGGGGACAGCAGCGGGGGCTCAGGCAGAATTGGCGGTGGCACCACTTCAGGGGTGAGCGTCACGGCGTCCAGAGTCTGGGAAGCGCACAGCATCTGGTTCACGCTGCTGTGGATGGGAGGGGCAAGTGGAGGCCAGGTGTTCACCGAGGAATCCTCAGCAGCGACCACCTCCATCCTCTCCTGCCTCTCTCCCAGCGGCTCGGAGTTAGAGTCGTCTTCTTCTTCCTCCTGGTGTACGTCTGGATCGGCTGAGGTCGCAGCAGCAGCAGCAGCAGCGGCAGCGGCAGTGGCGGCGGCGGCGGTGTCAGGCTGTGACATGGCGGAGCTGTACATGGATTCCCCCAGAGGACGGCTGGTGTCAAAGCAGTCCGGGAGCACGATGATGTAGTCGTCGCAGGAGGAGACTGAGGAGATCTGGCTGCTGACCTGACACACAGGAGGATGAGATGGTGACATTTATGGACTTCATTATAGGATTATATTAGAGGCAGGCCTTCATTTATAATGTAGTTAATGTAAACTCAAATCTTCCTCCATATTTACATGTGGTCTTGATAAATTCATCTTGCAAGATCAAGGATTTCGGGTTTTACTGCTTTTACCAACAGCTGATAGCAACAAACCCTAATGACGAGGCTCAGTTTGTGAATACAGGCTGTGTGCATTCCTCTGTGGACTGAGCGCTTTGATACTTTCACAGTATTAATATAGAACCTAGACCTGCTTTGTAATCACACAACACATGGACATCTTCCTTTAGACAATATGGGACCTTTAATTCTCACCTCATCCCAGTCCCCTCCACCATCCTCTTTCTCATATTGAGTATCCTTCAAGTTTTGCATGTCATCCAAAACCACGACTTCCTCATCTGTATTATCATGATGTGAATTGATATGCAGGTTTTCATTCACTGTTTCCAGGAGAAAACCTTAAAAACACAAACACCAAAATGAGCAGGCGAGGCTCCATTAATTAATTATTACAAAAGATGTGACATGCAACTGTAATCACACAATGTTTTACGTTAATGTAAAGACATTTTTCAATACGAAAAATCAGAAGCTCTATTGGAAAAAACTGAATTCAGGAAGTCATTCTCTAACCTGGCTTTGTCTCCTCGTCTTGGGTGATCTGGTTGAGACTTGTGTTGGGAGGCAGAGCTGAACTCTCAAGTCTAACGGCACAGATCTCCTCATCTCCTTCTTGTGCCCTCTCTGTCTTCTCAGCCTCCACTGCTCTCTCAAAGCAAACGCTGGGACCCCGGGAAACAACTGATATCCAGAAGAAACAAACCAGAGCGAGCACCTCATTACACAGCAACTTTTAAAAACACAAAACAAATACACTATATTTCTGAACACAGGTTTGTTGGATGATTTTGGTGATGGTATAGAATAATACAGTCCAGGGTCCTCACCCTGTGGTTTGTGGCTGCTGTGAACTCTGCGCAGGGGTCTGTGGTCGGGGGCTTCCTCCAGTGTGAGGGAGCGGATGACCGTCTCGCAGAGGAACTGGGCTCCGCTGATCTCCTCCTCCCGCTCATCCTCCTGGGTCACAGGCTCCAGAGGCTCCCTCTGCTGTCCCAGTTTCACTCCTGAGCAACACACAACTTTAATTATCACACACTGCTGACAAGAAAGACAGTCCACATCACGTTCATACTATTACACACACACACTTCTCTGGAAGTTTTCTGGTCCTCGACTCGTCTTACCAAAAAGTTTTCTGACCCCTGTGACCTCTGTGTCTTCTTTTATCTGTGAAGTTATGGCCTTCTCCAGTACTGGTGCATCATGGGGCAGAGGGGATATGCAGGGTGTCAAATCTACACATTAGGTAGAGCAAACAGAGCACAGTTTATTTACCTAATGTGTTAATGTTGAAGAGAAGTGTAGCCAGAATTTTAACTATAAAAGCAGAGACAATTTTGAAAGGAAGGGAATTACATAAGAAAATTGTCTCACAGCTCATTTTACTGAAGTGCTTACCAACAGGAGTGTTATTAGGAACCTTCTCCAACTCTTGCACTATATTTATATCCAGCAACTCAAATGACAGTAGATCCTAGAAAAGAGAAGATGCAAGTGGAAATTTGACTTGGTTTGATCATTTAGCCACAGTGCAACAGGTTTGATGAATGACAGAGCTTTGAATGTGCACCTGTGCAGTCAGCAGGTCGACTGAGGGGAAGTAGTAGTCTTCATGGTCGAGGTCTACAGACCTAACCTCTGCCTCCTTCTCCACTGGCCTCGCCTCCTCCTTCTGAAGCACAAACAAGAACGGCATCATTATTATCTCCACAATGTTCATTCAACAACGGCCATTTCTATGATGATTATGGATGTTCCCCACTTTTAATTATTCTTTTTGTTGATATTTCAGTGTTTGAAAACACTCTTGAAGTACATACTCGTGTTCTACTACTTTTTACATGCACAGACCTTCTAGATTCTGGTCTCATTCAGGATCAAATCTAATCACCATGTGCATCCAGACGGCAATAACAAACAGTTTATAAGGATAAAAGAAGAGCGAAGGGTCCCTGAACTCCAGTCTTGTCTGTTTTTAGTTTGCAAACACCACTATGTTGTTTACATTACATTACTTTCATTATTGATTCATCTGTTTGTGATTTATCAAATAATCATTTAGGCCATAAAATATAGAAAGTGGTAATTTCCCAACGCCCAAGTTGACATCTTCAAATGACTTGTTTTGAGTTAAATTGATATAAAATACAAAAAGCAGAAAATCTTCACATTTTCAGAACAGGAGACATGTTTGTAAATGTTTTGACTTTTACCTTGGAAATTGATTACCGGTATATACAAAATTGTTGATGATTAGTTTTCACCAATTTAGATATGAAAGATTCACCTGCAGCAACAACTAAGTGGAACTTAATTATGTCCAATAATAAAATAATCTAGTTGTACATGTGAACAGTTGTACAGGGTGTCATTGGTTAGCAGACTTGCCAGTCTTTTGCTCTGATGTCCGAGTGTGTTGCGGCCGTCGCCGGGGTCGACCACAATGCTGCACCACACGCGCGGGCCAAACTGACACCCGCAGTGCGCCAGTCGCCAGTGGGAGGTGTACGTCCCCTCCATCACGGGAGCGACAAAGGCCACACTGACCACTCCCACTTGTCCGGGCAGCAGCAAGGGGACCGGCACCTCCCTCTTCTTCTCTGAGGCCAGGCCGAGGTTTCCCCACATGAACACTAGCTGGGTGCACGCACACACATACACAAAACACAAAATAGAAATACACATGCGAAAAGGCACAAAGACGAGAGCATGCAACCAAAGTCACACAACAGAAAGGATGTACGCAGTCAAGTGAGAGGGTCAGTCACACACACACACACACACACACACACACACACACACACACACACACACACAAACAATGACAAAGACTTAAAAACTTAAACCACAGATTCAACTTAATTTAAATAATAAACATCTCAGACAGAAATACATTAGTGGTATTAGGCTGGATAAGAAATCTTAGCTGGTGTTAGTGGATAAGAAGAAGCAATGAGCTGAGTGGGGGCTCAGTGGAAGTGAAGCAGGGGGGCAAAGAGAGAGTGGGGCCTGTCCTCTCGGTGGGTGGGAGGGGTACCTTAGTCTCTGAGGTCCAGCTGATAGTGCCCGAGTTCCTCATCTTCCAGTATTTGATGAACTTGGTACCAGGCTCCAGACGGGTGCCGTCAGGCAGATTTTCATCCAGAAACAAGGCAGCCATAGTGGGCACCAAGGACGTGTGCGAGACCCCGGGACCCCTAGTTTCAAGTGTACAGAGCATTGTTGAAAATAGCCCTGGTTTCTTATAATACCCATCTCTTTTGTTCTCTACGAATCAAAAAAGCAGGACCCCAGATTTTTTTGCAGCTCAAAAGCATTTTTTTCTTAGAAAATCTATGAAGCAGCAGCAGCAGTTTTCACATTGAGGTAGTTCCAACATTTTCCACCACCCCAGAGCAGCCAGCGATACACTTATACAGACTAGATTACAAAGATGGCATATTTTGATTTCTTTTCTTGGAAAAAAAAGACTTTTTTGCATCCATGCTGGGTTCGAAGTACCCAGCACTGTCGGACGCCCTTCCGAGGTGGCGCTTACTCTGGACTGGAGGCCTGGGGATCAGGGACCGGGGCAGGGATGGGACCTTGGGCTGGGGCTGGACCTGAGGCTGTTTCTGAGGCAGCAGGGGGGGGCAGGGCTGGGACCTGGGTGGATGTGGAGGCCATGTTTGTCAGGTTGGCTCTGCCTGAGGTAGAGGGCCCACTCCACTGCAGCCCCCTCTTCTCCAGTCTGAGTTTCTTCTTGATTTCCTTCACTTCGGCTCTTAGCTGCCTCCTTTCTGCTTTGAGGCGCTGTCGCTCGGCCTTGCGTACTGTCCTGTCTCCTCGCCTTGGGAACCTGGTTTGAAATGTCATCAGGAACACCTATTTGTTGACTATCAAAAGCTTGTTTTCCAAGAACAAAACACATTCACACTCATAATTCATAACTTAGCTGCTAAAGCATTTTGCAGCCCTGCTTTGCACCTAATTCTATTTATGTTTGCCTCCATTAACGTAGTGATAGCAAAAGGGCTAGCACTGCTGTTAGTAACAGAAATAACTGTTTCAACTGTCTCTGGGTTTTACCTTAACTCTCCGGACATCCCATGCTCGGGGATGGACAGAGGAGTCTTGGTTCTCACGAGGTTGTGGCTGGGGTCATGGCTGTGTCGGCACATCTCACACAGGATGCAGGACGGGCACACACTGGCGGGGAAAAAGACAACAAAAACATCAAGATGGATTTTCATGAAGCTGCTTAAAGAACACAGAGCATGCGAGAAAAAGCATGTGACTGACAAAGAACCAACTCATGAAAGGTATAAAGGTCTGAAAGATCAATAAAAGTAAATAAATGACATGCTGAAAGCATCAGAAGGTCTTCCATGCTTACCTGCACTTGTAGGCCCCCTCAGAGGTGAGTTTGTTGCAGCTACTGCAGTTTGGGGTGTAGCCAAGGGACCCATTCGAGGTGGAGGGACCCGGCCTGGGCCCTATAGGTCCACCACTGGCCCCAGTGGCCTCGAGGGGCCCATCAGGGGATTTGTGGGTACAACACTGACCAGAGAAGTCACTGCACATCCTTTCAACCACCTCTTTCACCACCTCGTCCTTAAACTGTGAAAAAAAAAGAGTTTGATTTAGAAGCTAAAAGCCACCGTCTGTCAGTCATTCATCACACTCATATAAAGTTTTATGTCAAAAAAAAAAAAAAAAAAGTTCAATGAACCTTTACCTTCTCCATGTATGATCTAAACCACATGGGAGGAGGCTCATCTTCTGGTTTGTTGCCCTTGTTATCTTTGACTGCGACCTGTATCACAAAACATGAGACTCACATTAGTTAAGTTAGATCATATATAAAATATTTAAGCTTGATTTATATCAACGTAGAAGAAATAAAATGTGTTATGTGACCTTAAAATAAACTGATCTGAGGCAACAACTACATCGAAATGATTTCAGAAACTATACACAGGAGCTAACAAACTATTATTCACACTGATGCTTGGAATAAGTTTTGAAATGTAAATTTCCTGGAGCTCATCAAAGCAGAAAACCCTGTAAAACCCTTCACATGTGAGAATCTATAGGGGGGAAGAAAGGGGATGAAGTGGGGGAGAAACCATTTGTTTCCTTACAGCCTCTCGCTCCGGGGTGACCTGCGTGCCCTTGTCCACGGTCTTGACCCTGGAGGGATAAGGAGGAGCGGGCCGGAGGTCTCCTTTCAGCTCCTTCACCTCCGTCTTCAGTGGGCCCCCGCAGGCCTGCCCTTTCATCTTGTACACGTTCATGTGCAACTGGTTCCCCTGCTTCTCCGCACTCTGAATGGAAAACAAGCCGCAAACACATACCACAGGAGACTGACATGACAATATGCACAATGCAAATAACACGTGTGACATATACAGAAATGTATTACATTACTAATCGCAAGACTTTTTTAGGATTCATTATATCAACACAGTGAAGTTGTGTTTGCCACATTTATCATTTAAATATCTTTGCTATTTGTAATCCTTGGTGTATTCTCTATGACTGTAACTATGTGAATGCTGCTACACTGGAACAAGTGCATATTTGTAAAGCCTTCGTGTCTTAAATACAGTCATAGAGTACAACTGAGTCTGTATGATGTCCTGTCATGTTTTCCCATAAAGAGTAACATCCATGTAATAACAAGTATTTTCTTTTCTTTCTTCAGTTGTGCGGTGAAGGTCGACTGAATTTGACTCCCAATCTCTATTCTAAATTGTCTATATTCTGCAGGATCCCTGCACTGATCTCTGTAAGTGACTAAGATTTGTGTGTTATGTGCCGTTATATTTAATCCAGGAATCCAGCACAGCTCCAGTACCTTGATGGCTTCTTCATACTCATCTGAAACAAAAATAAACCAACAGTAAGTTGCTTTGGACAATTAAATGGTGATGGATTAATAGTTTTATTTCCTGTAATTACAGTTATAGCCATATATTATATGTTTATGGCACATGTTTGAGGTTTGAGGTTTTAGGTTTTGCTTTTAGGAAAATTGAGGCCGCAAGTCATGGTTATTTTCTCAATTGTTTGATTAATTATTCAGTCTATAAAATGCCTTAAAACTGTGGAAAATGTCTGTCACAATCCAAACCAAATAGAGAAAAGCTGGAAGGCTTGACATTTTTGCTTGAAAAGTTACTCAAAATGATTCATCATTTATCAACATTAAGGGCTGCAATTTATTATCAAATAATCTGCAGGTTATTTTCTTGATTATCTGATTTGTTATTTAGTCTAGAAAATTCAAACACAATAGTGGAAAAAAAAACACTCAAAATTTCCCAGAACCCAAAGTGACATCTTCATAATTGCTTTCTTGTTTTGGCCAACAAACTCTAAAACCCAAAGGTATTCAGTTAAGTGTCATATAAGGCAAAGAAAAGCAGCAGGTTCTCACATTTGAGAAGCTGGAACCAGCAAATATTTGTCATATTTGCTTGAAAATGACTGAAGCAATAATGGTTACAGATCTTTTTTTCCAATAGTCTCTTGTTGCAGCTTTAATTTATACACTCCTTATGTTACTGTTATAACCTTGTATTAAATGTCTATCGCACATGGTAGTGTTTTAATAACTTACATTCTACTTTTAAGTCATAACACGTTTAATAAAACACAGAAGATTAACCTCACCTTGACTGTTTATGCAAATCTGAAAGAGTGAAAGAGATCAGAATGAGTCCATGAACTTTCATCCTGCCAAAACACCATTATAATTCAGCTATAAGTGAAAAGACAAAACAGCAGTGAACACATTTATATAAACTCCGTTACCTCTTCATTGTCCTCATCAAAGTATTTCACTTGAAAGTGGTTGATCCCAAAAGATGCTTTGATCTGAAATATAGTTTAAGAACAAACACACACCAAACTGCATGTTAGAAAACCAGGAGTTCTTTTTCCTCACACGTGTTGTGCAAACATCAATAATGGCACGTTGAGAAATGCCTCTACAGCCACCTCCTGCACCTGGGTGAACAAAAGCAGTAAAGCAAACTGAGCAGATTTCCCCTCTTCCCCTACGTATTTTGTGACGTGCTAGTCGGCCCAAAAATGAATACTTATGTCCACATTTCTGTCGCAACAGTAGCGACTGTCCTTCAGGTGGTCTATTGTTTACGTGTCTAGGCCATGTCTGGGCCTGCTTCTCGCCAAACTGCGCCAGCGTTTAGCCAACACGCTCAGCTAGCAGCTTACCCAGGCTTCAACCGATTCCCACTCCAATTTATCCAGATCCTGAGCCAAAAATCTCTTCACATTCCCCCGGAAGTTGACTTTAATAGTAACAGGGAGCCCCATGTCCGCCGTTTAGGAGCAGATAATGGCGATCATTTGCGGTGACACCGGCCTGTTTGATCCCCGTTGCCCTCGACTGTCTTTTCTTGTTTACATCGTCAGCTGCGTCTAGAAAAATACGGTGACGTTTCTTCCCCTTCCTCATGTGAGTTTCCTGGTGGTTGTTAAACCGGATTAAAGGCGCATTACCGACACCTAGCGGCTGATTCAGGTACAGGGAAAGTCAAGGGACAGTTGGGATATTATTAGTATAATATTTAGCGTTTCTTGCACCACCTATTGTTGTAAAACTGTGTCAGACATTCTAGTTAAAAAGCCATAACACTATTCAAAAACCACTTTCACATTTGTGATTCAATAAAGTAAAAATAAGAGTCAATAATAGACCAAGTCTGGCTTAAAAAAAGACTATATTTATACTTATCAAACCTTAACTCAAATAAAAAGTAGATTAAATTTTTAAAAACATGGCCTCAAATTTGTAAAACCTCTATTCTGTTTGTGAACACATATTTGAAAAAAAGGTAACTTCACATCTTTCTCCTAGACCTCCTAGACTTCTCTCTCTAGACCACATCAGACCTGGATCAAAACCCACTATAGCTAGACTTGTCAAATCTCAACTAAATCAACACAGAGATGCTAAAGACTGTTTAAGACCGACACAGTTTCAGCATCAAACCAGATCCAGCCACTAAACCTAGATTTGTCAAATCTGAACAATTTAACACTGTTGAAAACAGTTTTATTCCCTTTATTCTATTTGGGAAAACATACAAAAAAAAAACCAAACACATCAAACCAAGTCTGAATCAAAAAACCACTATTGCTAGACTGGTCTAAATCTGAACTAGATTAACCAAGAGAAGCTAAAGACTGTTTCCCATTTGTGAAACCATTATTCTATTTTGGCTGTTGTTGGCTGTTTACCTCCCAAGTAGCAAACAGTTCTGGGCCAGTTCTGGCTGTTATCCACCAGTGTCCGATTATCTTTATTATTTGTGTCCACCAAAGTTGACCCAGATGTGGAGCATCTCACAGTCATACTGTATTAGGGCCAGACTTGGGCTGAGGAACCAGGTGTATTGGATCATTGGGCTGAATACCTGGGCCATATGTGTTCTCTGGCTTAATTTACAGCTGGGTCCTCGGCCCATGTCTGGCCCACATACAGCATGATTGATACAGCATGAATATACTTCCATGGATAGGTAACTGGACAGGCTGACAAGCAAGAATGTCAATCAAACAGCTACAAAGTATAATGCAAAACACAAAAAGACACAAAACTACCACAAATAGGCACAAAACCATCAAGAGACTCAAAATTACCACAAATAGGTGCAAATTGACCACAAAAAGATGCAAAAAACAGACACAAAATGATTAGGAAGGGACAAAATTACCAAAAACCAAATGACCAAAGCCAGACGAGTTCAAAGAGACAAAACGACCAGAAAGTAATCTGTTTGAATCCGTGGCTCTTACTCTTATGTAGGAGGGGTATAACTCATGCTCCTGACGTTTGTTTCGTTGCGCGATGCCAGTTCGATGACTCGCGCACGCGCAGTGAAAACAGCGCGTCATGTCGCATGTCAATATCGTCATCTTTAAGCTCACACAAGTGTGGCTGACAAGAAACAAGCCACACGTTTACAGGTGAGTTTAATGCTGTTTGGACAATCGCTCTTCGCCTATTTGACCACATAAGATGTCTTCACTCCTCAAGGTGGACAATGAAATCAAAACCAAGGTAAGCCGTGACTCACGGAAATCCCACTTAAGGTTATACGACGTGTTGTTGTTGTTTGCATTTGCTCGCTAGCATGTTAGCCACATTTTGTAGCATGACGTGCTACAGCTAACGGGGGCTAACCTGCCGGTTTCCCGCCTGTTAAGATACACCTGTCAAACCTTCCAACAGGTGTTTTCTTTCAATGACTTTAAGCTTCATGAGGTGTGAGGAAAAGTTAGCGTTACGGCGCTGCGTGTGTAGATAACAGCTGCTTTTGGTTGACCACATGCATAAATGAAGGCCTTAGCTACCAAGTTAGCCAACTCTGACGGCGTCAAGTTACAGATTCTAATCTTTATTTTCCTTCAATGTTTATTTATCGACTAACGGTTCAAATGCAGGTCTCGCATAAGCTACATATTAACTGTTAATACAAGATACAACTTAAACCTGCACACACAGACGCACATTAACCTACAACTCAAAATGACCAACATAATTGCATATGAAAATGACAAAAAATACAAAACATATGGAACACATGATATGAAAAAGTAATAGGATAAGTACTAGAATTATATACATAAATAATAGTTTGTGAAAATAAAATGCAAAAAGTAAAAATAATCTAGTAACTAGTAAAATGATAATAAGAGCATGTATTCAGAGAAAACTGTCTCAAGACAAGTATTTGAATGGGCCCCACACTTGATAAAATATTCACTGCCCTTTGTATGAAATAACCAACTTTTTAAAGTTTTAGACATAATGTCCCAGGCTTTTGAGTTTTAGACTGGATTTTACTGCTTGTATTTAAAGCTTTGAATGGTCAGGTCCCTGCTTGGAACTGTGATCTGTTAAATACCTATGAGCCTGATCACTGCTTGAGATTCTCTGGAGGGTCCAGACTAACGGTCTCAAAAGCTCAACCTGTTACTAAAGGTGACTTGGTCTTTGCCGTCCAGGCCCCTCAGCTGGGGAACTCACTGCCTTAGGATTTAAAACAGACAAACTCAATATCCTCTTTTAAATCCCCTCTTAAAACTCACTTGGCTTTTTCTTAACTGATTATTTGGTTGTAATTGTTATCATTTATCTTGTTTCTAAGTAGTAGTGCATGCATGATTCAGTGGGAGGGAGGCATATACCTTGTTTGGCTTTAGTCAAAACCAATTAAGAGGGTTAGTGTCTGTGGGACATTGTAAGATTTCAGAGGAAGTTTGCAAGAGTGATTTCCGAAACAAAAAACAACTAGGGACTGGTTTTCATATGAGCAAAACATATGAAGGAGTGAGGCAGGTGCATGTCTGCATTGGTCACAGATGGGGATCCACCTCAGGGCTAATTCTAATACTGACACACCAACCACATATATAGAACCCATGGAAAGGACTTAGGCCACAAAAAATCAGCTTCAAACAGGTTAATCTGGCCATGGTTTCAGCCGGTCTGATATTTGGACTCTTGTCTTATGTGTTTGCAGGTTGATGCATTCAGGGAACGTATCACTGCAGAAGTAAGTATCTGTAAATTTATAAAGAATATTTTTGTGAGCATTGTTACACACATAGTTATCAAAACTGTTTTGTTTTCAAGCAGCACTCAATTAAATGTTTATATTTCTTTCAGGCAGAGGACCTAGTTGCAAATTTTTTCCCAAATAAGTTACTGGAACTTGATCACTTCCTTAAGGTTAGTAATGTGTTCATTCTGCTAAATACACATTGCATAGTCTCAGATCTGTGTACATTTGCTTAGGAGTGGGTGATATATATAAAATTCTACAAAATTCAGTTTTATATACTACACTTTCTGAGAAATCAGTTGAGAAACTCTTCGGCCTGAGGATTCTGACAGTTGAATTTTAGTCCCACAGTAGATATTGTCATATCACTCAACCCTAATCTTATCACATCACAAAGCATATGTTGTGGAGAAAAACGGTACAGCTAACATCCTTGTTGTTATTCAGGATCCAATCATAAACATCACTGAACTGAAGGAGATACACTCAGAGATAAATCTGACGGTGCCAGACCCCATCTTGCTCTCAAACCTGCATGACGGACTAGAAGCGGTGAGGCTCCATTTTTAGAGTTTAATTAAATCCTCAGTTCGTACAATAACTCCTGTGTGTAGAGCAGAGGTGAGAAATAGTGCCTGATCTTGTTTTATCATCATGTTTCACAGCAAAACGCAAAAAAGAGAAAGCTGGAGGATGGAGGTGGGGAGGACATGGGTGAGTGTAAAACTATTAAGTGAAGTAGACTTAAAGTGATAGAATCCTCGTTGCTAGACATTTTTTCTGCATAGACGGACACAGTTTTAATTAAATTCCAAGGTCAAAGATATTGATTTGAATGAGCCTTTTTGTTACACTTGAAGATTGCATTCAAACCTCTATATGTAATAATCAGTCCCTGCCTCTTATACGTTTGAAATGTAATCCTGTTATCCATCCTCCTCTTCATCCCCTGTCTCCCAGTGACTGGCACCAAGGTCTTTGTCATGCCTGGTGGGATGATGAAGAGCAACGCAAACCTTGTTGATCTTATTGAAAAGGTCAAGCCAGAGATCAGGACACTCATAGAGAAATGTAATACAGTAAGTAATATCTTTTACCAAGGACCATACTCTTGCATCAGTGCTTTATCCTAATGAAGTTATATGGCTTTCAGGGGAAACGGTAATTTCCCAGACAATTACTGTACATGTTGACTTGACTGATAGCTTTCCAGAGACTGTATTATCCTTTTTCTCAGCATTTTTCTCTTCTTCCTCAGGTCAAAATGTGGGTGCAGCTGCTCATCCCAAGGATAGAGGATGGCAACAACTTTGGAGTGTCGATCCAGGAGGAGACAGTAGCTGAACTCCGAACAGTTGAAGGGGAGGCAGCGTCTTACCTCGACCAGATATCAAGGTTTGGAGAAAATTTTATTATATTACACGCAATACATTTTAAAGCATGAAACTGGCACCAGATAAGGTCCCTTAGCAGCTGCAGTTTATGTTTGTTGACTTGTCTGTCTCTTTGAGTGATTTAAGGGTAAAATTCTGTCTGTCTTCTTTACTTCTAGATACTACATCACAAGGGCGAAGCTGGTTTCTAAAATAGCAAAATATCCACATGTGGTAAGTGGATCTAAAAAATATCAAAGCACAAAGTTGAAAAATACTGATATTATATACTTGCCTTCCTTTTTCCTGAAAAATATCTATAATATTCTTGTTCACAAGTGCTGCAGTAAATGTGCATATAATTGTGCAATATGCTACAGTAAAATAATTAATAAATGCATTATCCTAGAAGCCTAAATAAACTAAACATTAATGTGCAGTCCACTGTGGAGCCATTTGCTTTAACTTCATGGTAAATATTTGTTTGAGCATGTAGTTCGACACAACGTATTGAAACGCTGCACTTCACGGCAGTGCTATATCTTGTTTACTTCTAATTATGGCAAACAGCCATTTCTGGAAAAAGAAAATTGTAACATCACACTGGGGGGAAAAAATGTACTGCCTGCATCAAAGCTCATTTCTCCTCCATGTTGGTAGTTGAGGTGTTTTACCTTCCTTTTTGATAATAGATCAGACAGTAGCATCTTTTTCATTAGCTATTATCCTTTTTTTGTTTTTCTATTTATTACTCTTCTGCCTGCGTTATGTGTAAGTGCACAGTTAAGCAACAAGTTGAAATAATTATAACTGGTGATCATTACATTACCCAGGAGAGCCCCATGTTTCTGCTGTATGTTAACTATTTACCGTGTGAGACTGTGGCTGGCTAATATAAACACATTGAATGACATTAATCAACTTTTTTTATCATCAGGAGGACTATCGGCGCACAGTAACCGAGATTGACGAGAAGGAATACATCAGTCTGAAGATCATAGTTTCTGAGCTCAGAAATCAATACGTAAGTCATGATCTTTATTCCTCATCTTTATCTATTCACGTTTGTTTTATAAAAACATACAGCTGACAAGTTCATTTAAATATTTCACTTTTTGCTCTGTCTTCCTCATAATCACACTGTCTTCTTGTTTTTTGAATGAAGGTAACGTTACATGACATGATCCTGAAGAACATTGAGAAGATCAAGAGGCCTCGAAGCAGTAACGCTGATGCATTGTACTGATGTTCATCCAGCCATCTCAGCCTCCACCCACACCCCCATCTCCGCCCCACTGTCTCCCTGCCATGCCTGTTGAGCTACAGTAGCCTGGCCCTGGTCCACAGGAATACAACTAGACATTCACCTACTTCAATACAATCGTCACAGCCCTGTACAAAAACATAGCTTCCATAGATGAACACAATGCACATGTTTTTGTTTTAATTGTAAAATATTTTTTCTTGTTTTAAGCCCTCTGAAGACATAAACATTCTCTCAGAAAAAGAGGAGATAGATTCTAGACAACAAAAGCGCTATGTATTTTTTAATTTTAATTAAACATTTGTCCTCAGATCTTTTGTGAAATTGCTTCATTTATAGCTCTTAAGAAAAAAATCAAAGCGGAATGGTTTGTTTCATGCCCACTGCTTCAGTGAATGTTCGTTGGTTGTTTCTTTTTTCTTAATAATTTAAGTCTTTTATTAGATTCCTGCTGCATCTTCTGGAGGGTGGTTGTTGGAGATGCAACACAGCTTTGTTTTTTTTCTCCTTATATTGTACATTACACAGTATAGTGGTAAAAAAAAATATGATTATTAAGCAGGTTTTAGTTCACCAGGCTTATTGGTTTTCAGTGAAAATTCATAAGTCACCAAAGCATCTCTTATGTTGAGGCATTGACTCTATTGAATAAAACATTTTTTGATAAAGATGTTGAATATTTTGGCATTTTTGTTGTAAAAATTGTTTAATGAATATCAGAGATAATAGTGGGTTTCTTTCATACATCAGGATGCTCACACATGCTCAGGTTTATGTTAAGACGCAGAGTAAAATGCTTTATCATAACTGAGGGAGGCCTTGGATAGCTGTGCTTCCTCTTCACCTGCAGATGTCACTGTGGCGTGTGCCCACCGCTTCTGTACATCAATATACTTTCAACAACTGGAAGGAAGGAAAATATATAGATACATTTGATTGTTCCTAAATATTGAGTTCTATGTAAAATGTGCAATTAGTTCTACATCTTATTCAACAAAGCAGAAAAAAGAACCTAAAATTTTGCAAAGAATGTTTCAATTGTTAACAAAACCCCAGAGAATCTGATTAAATTTAATCTACTGAGTCAAAGGCATCACTGTGGTCTTAACTCAATACATGTCAAATAATGAGATAAAGTCTTATCTTTGATGTGACCACACACAACTGCTGAGCAACTGCATTTACTTAATTTGGCGGCTGGTTTGGCTGTGGTTTTGGTTTCGGTTTTAGTTAGTTTGGTTTAACATTTGGATTTATACTACAATAATGATTGAACTGATCACAGATTTAATGTGAACTCGAATGCAAGACAAGTCTTGATTTTCCTCTTAAATTGCTTGTTTAAAAGCCAAAAACATGTTTGTCCCTGTCTGTATTCATTTTCTACTGGACGTTCAAAGTCACATTTCCATGTATATTAAATGTTATGTCATCAGAAAGAGCTGAGTCACAAAACAATAGATGATTCGTTTTCTGTCCATGAGTCAGTGGCGGAAAAAATACTCTGATCCTATACTGAGGTAAAAAGCACTAATTCAGTAATATAAAATACTCCATGTTTTCAACAGAATGTACTTACAATATCAAAAAAGCTCGATCCACAGAGAAATTCCCCATCTACTGACACTTAAATAAACATGATGTTATTAGTTTGTTAAGACAGGTGCATCAATGTGTAAGTAGAATTTTAATGCTGTAGCTGGTTTATCTACTTGAGATGTTTGGAGGGGAAATATCGCTTTTTGTGTCATTTTGTCTCTTTTTGATTGTTTTGCAGCTCTTTGTGATCAATTTGTGATTTGGATTTGGATTTCCCAACAATAAATGTCGACAGTCATCTCAAACAGAGGCTCTGGCCCCATAGGCCCATTCAGTAATCTGTCCTGAATACAGAATAAGTTATATTCTAAAGGTCAAATCTTTTTGGATGGACAACCTGAATAAATTCAGTATGGAAACACTGTATTAATGTGCATTACATCCAATAAACCTAAACTGAGGTTGATTTTTTTAGTTGTTTTTCCTGATGAGACCGGAGTGATAAGATTAAATCTGAACATCACAACTGTGAAAAACAACCACTGTAAAATGACAGTCCTAAATGTAAACTGATGTAAACAGCGTGGTGTTGCTCAATGTTCCTGACGCAGTTGTAGTGTCTGTTCCCACCGACTCCCTCCCCTCATTCCCCTCTCCTGCGTCTGTCTTCCACACTCACAATGCAGCCTGCCGATACAAACCAGCACCATATAGATATAGCTTCATGAGATAAGCACCGGAAAAGAGTTAAGGGGGCCCTCAGAGATAAGATGGTTGAAAAGGAGAATTGGGATTTGCTGGTGGGAAGTGTCACACGGCCATGGTTATTATGTCATCAAACGACCTCACATTTCCCTCTTGCCTTAACCCTGTGTACTTTGCCGTGTACACATTTGTAAAATAAAATTAAAATATGTCAAAGTTCATAACATGACATGACATATATTATAAGTCATCATTTCATACTTTATATCCCTACTTCAGTGACTTAAAATGACCTACAATTAACTGGCAGGGTTGCAGAGGTGTGTCTGTTATAACATGCAATCCTGCTGATCTCAGTACCATATATCTGAAGTTCCTTTGATATGTTGCCTGAACAGTGAAAGCCTCAAGGGACACACGTGTTGTCTGCAACACTCTCTGCCCCTTGACCCTCCATGTCTCTTTTCAAAGCTCATGGCAGTGGTGAAAGGCAGCGTCACTTTGTGGGACTACTGAGTGACAGGAGCATGCTCAAGTTAATATTTAATAGTTGTTCCTGCCACAGAATTAATCAGTATCAGTCTGAGACATTCAGAGAAAATCGATAGGCCTAAATTAAACACGGCTCTTTTGTGGTTAAAAAAACTGTTTTTATTTAAATTGCTAACAATATCTTCCTTCATCAAAGAGCACTTTTGTTTTGCTAACTACATTTACATATTACTTTTTTTTTTTACATGATGTGTGTACTTGTGTTGACATTAAAGGAGCCTGTAACTTGCAGACCTTTTTTTCTGAGAGAAAAGACAGTTGTCATAAACAAATAGTCCACACTGAAAGACCTTGAAGGCCAAATACAGATAAAAAAAATATGCAACAAAACTTGGATTTACAGTGGGGTCAAAACAGTAGCCACTTTGTCTAACAGGTTATAAAAGTAAACAAACATTTGCAAATGCATTTTGGGAAATATCCTCTTTCTTGTCGAGAGTTAGATGAAAAGATTGATGCCACTTTCATAACTGTGCATTAGCAAGGAGCCTGAGACAGAAGCCATTTAGCTTAGCTTAGCACGAAGACTGGAAACAGGGGGGAAGAGCTAGCTTGCCTCTTAGCATACGTGACAAAATCCAGCTAACAGCACTTCTACAGGTCACTAATGAACAAGTTATAGCTTCTTTTTTCAATCTGTAAGAGTAAAAAGGAAAATTAGCTCTATGCCAAGCAATATTCCAGCACAAAAAGGAAAATTGTTATTTTTATGCTTTACTCTTTCAAGACACAGGATGTTAACTAACAAGCTTCACAGGTACTGGTAGGTGGATTTTCTTACTATCGCACAGCACTAGGCTAGCTTTTTCTCCTGTTTATTGAATACAGAGCTAGGCTAAGCTGGCTGGTTAGTTTGGCTTTATATTTGGCATACAGACATTAAAGTGACATCTTCTCATTTAACTTTTAGCAAGAAAGTGAATAAATATATTTACATAACTCTTGAACTACAATATTCCTTTAAAGAACTAATGTCCAGGCCTATACAATAACTTTAGGGACATTGTAAAAAAAATCTGTCCTAGTGTCTTAAGCATGCGGGAAAAGAAATCCTAGTAAAATTAATTAATCCAACTAATAGTTGACTTTCAACTACAAGTTGGACCTCAATCACAAGTCCTTGTCTTCTCTCTTTGCCTTAAAAATCCCACAGAGAGCCCCAGGCACCAGAGTGGTTGGGATTAAAAGTGCAACTGCACTCTTTCCAAAAGACAGGAAGTAGAAAGTCATATGGTTTTCAGAGGAAAATGTCCATCCATCCAACAGTTGAAGCAGAAACAAAGAGATAATTATACATCCCATCTTGAAAGTGACACTTGTGTTCTTCTTCTTGGTCTCGGTGTAGAGCGGCGAGTGCAGGCCCAGGCCCAGGCCAAAAAGGGTGCCCATGTTACGCAGGAGGCTGGCAAAGGGTGTGCTGTCCAGATGGACCCACTCGGGCTTGATGCACCACCTCTGGGCTTTCTCCAGGGTCCACAGCAGGTCCACGCCCACAGCTTTGAGCAGGAGGTAGAAGCCGACGGCGAAGGAGGTCAAGAAGAGGGTGGTGAAGAAGTACCTCTTCATGCTGGCGCTGTAGATCCATTTCTCCCTGGAGACAACCTCAGCCACTAGTAGACCTGACAAAAACAGACAAAGGTCCATCAAACTCTGTTTATGAAGCCTATTGGGCCAGTAGGGCTACTATGTATGCTTTTAGGTGAGTGATTATATTTTGTTTGTAAAATCATCTGAAAAGTAACTACAGCTCTTTAATAAATTTGCAATATTTCCCTCTCAAAATCTACTTTTCATTGTTATGAAAATGATATGGATAACAGTCTTGACTTGTTTAACCTGTAATGACTCCAGCGATAACCTGGTGTGGGAAGTGGGCTGCCATGTAGATTCTAGACATGCAGACCACAAGCTCTACCAGGCCCAGCAGTGTCCACAGGATTATCTGCAAGAACCTGTCAGAGAGTGAACACTGAACGTGAGTGCAAAGGGTGGCAGAGGATCACAGAACAGTGAAATTAAGGTTTTTATTTGACAAATTACTTATTGTATCATCTCAGACTCACTTGTATAGTAAAGAGGGACATCGATTCTCTGTTGCAATAGAGAGTAGTGCCGTCACCATCACATACCAGACGCCAGCTGCACCCATAGCATGACCTGAAGGACTTCCTGCAAGAACAGACATGGGCTTCAGAGACCCATTTTCAAAGCATCATCGTGTGTTGTACAGATTTATTTTAGCTGTAATATCCCATTTTAGAATGAAAGTTGTTGAACCATGTTAAATAAAATTTTGAGGTCCGTAATAAATTACCTAAATATTAATCCTGCACAGCTCTCTGAGACAGTGCTTTGTCGTGTTTGGCAAAAGCATTAATATCACACTGTAAAAACACTCTATTCTATTCCGGTGACTGTTGTACTACTATTATATATACATACAGCTGGTTGACTTTGTGTCAGATGTTAGCATTTCCCCTAACCCTAAGCCATTATGGTTGAATGTGCTGATTATTTTCTTGATTAATCAACTGATTATTTTGTTTGTAAAACTCCAGAAAACAGTAAGAAATGCCAAAAGACTCTAAAACCTTCAAATGGGAAAAAAGAAGAAAAGAAACAAAAATAAAAGGAAAAGACAGGAAAAAAACTGTTGATTTGAACAATTATCAAAATCAATTAATCACCTTAAGTACTTGAGTAAATGTACTTAGTTACATTCCACCATTGATAAAAAAAGGAGATGTTATTCAACTCATACTTCAATTTCTCTATGCCAATTAATTATCATTGGAGATTATATTCATTCATTCTCAGGAGGCTGTGTGCACTGGCCAACCACCTTACATATTATCTGGAAATGAATGAAATACTGTAGGTTAATAGTTCACAGCACCAGTTAAACTCTAATCATTCGAACAAACCATAAGTTCCTCAAGAAATGTGATCCACTGCAGGTCTGTTTTGAACTGTACCTGGTCCAGTCTCACATGTGATGGGGAACTGCTTCACAGAAGGGACCGGATGTGCTCCATAAAACCGGGTGTCATGAACCCACCAGTAGGGTCTCTCCCCAAAGAGAACCCTGCCAAGGAGAAATCAAGCGACTCAAACTACCACTCTCTGTCTCTCTTAATGCTTTTTTTTCTTGTTCTTTTTTTACTTCAGTGTCACATTTGAAGAGAATACCATTTCAGGACCAGGTTGAGCCAGTCTCCGATCACAGCCACCCAGATGAGCCGGAGCCCCGTATCCCTCCGCAGGTGGAACCAGATCGGGAACAACCAGAAGAACGTGGTGTGCAGATCAGCCACCGTGGATGCCAGGCTGAACAAACCCTCGTACCTGCTGTATCGGGTCTGCAGGTGGACCGCCAGCTCAACCCCCCAGCTGTGGAGAAGATCCATGGCAATGCAGCCCAGACCTCTGTCTGAGGATGATGCACTGAGCCTGGGGTGTTCTGCCTTTTTTCTCGGTTAGGTTGCTGCCAAGTTCTTCCAGGCAGTCCCCCCTCTGTTCTGCCACACTGTGATCCCCATTGGACTTTACTCAAGGCTAGCCAAAATTTGTTTGCCTTTGGGACAGTACAGACAGGTTCCTTAACCTTTACACCCCTGAGGCTAAAATCCATCATCACAGAAATCAGCAGCCACCCCTCTGACGGATCACAGATTTCTAGGAAAACCTTTTTTTTTTCTCTTATCAATGAAAATGACGTATTTGTCAGAACAGAGCAGAAACTTGTGTTTGACCTACAACCTGCCAATCTGCTTTTTTTTGTTTTTATCTCCAGTTTTATCTCCTCAGCTTCTGCTCAGTCCAAACCCAATCATTTAATCATTGATCTCCTTATGTAACCTACAAATGGGTTACTCCATCGTTCTGAGCACTGAGATGTTTTCACCAAATCATCAAAAAACACAATTACATAACTGAGAAATTATTACTTAGCGGCTGCATGAATGGGGAAGGAATTATATGGGGGAAAAAAATCCTTGCAGTAAGTTTTGGGTTAAACCTGAGCTCCTAAGAAATAAAGAGGACACAGCTCTCTGTTTGGTTTGCATATAATTGGTTTAAATTAGGTCACAATTATGAAACATAACCAACTGACTTCTCCGAACAGTAGCTCGGTGAGAAACATACCAATTGACGTTTTGTTTTCCTGCTATCTCTCCCACTTGTTTGTGTGACAAGCCTCCCAAACTCTCCTGACTCCCAGTGTTTTATTACACATGTGCAAGGTCCAAAGATCAGCGTGAGCATGCGTTTGGATAGTGGGTCTCAGGTATAAAACCAACCAACTGTGTCACTGATAGCAACAGTCCCTTCTCTCTCTTTTTTTTGTGGCTAACTCAGATCAGAGATTTCTCCCCTGCTCGAGGCTGAAGATGCTCGACGCTGTCATGGACGCCATGCAGGGCTTTGGGGTGAGCACCACCCACTACCTGCAGACCAACTATCAGGATGCCCAGGGCTTGTTTCTCTGGGTGTCCTGGGCGGCGGACCTCAGGAACACTTTCTTCATCTTTTTCCCACTTTGGTTTCACCTGCGGGCCTCGGTGGGCATTAAGCTCATCTGGGTGGCAGTGATCGGAGACTGGCTCAACTTGGTGTTTAAATGGTTAGTCAAGTAAAATCTTTGAATTTGAGTTTGGTGAGCAAAATCATATGAAATCAAATGTTCTTAATATTTTTTTTTTAGATTATAACCGAGTGCATGTTTCTGTTGTGTTCTTCAGGATCCTGTTTGGGGAGAGGCCTTACTGGTGGGTCCATGAGACGGCTCATTATGCAAATACTGTCCGTCCCCACATCGAGCAGTACCCCATGACCTGTGAGACTGGACCAGGTGAGATATGTGGGCAAAAATGAGCTGCTGTGTCCCTATTAACCCCCCAGTTCATATATTGTTTCAGTAATATGTCATAGCTCCAGGTCACTGTGTGCTGTTTGATTAAATTGTTGTTTAAACACATGAAAGCATAAAATCAGCTGCAAAATTCAAGGACCCATCTTAAAGCCCTTATGGTGTCAGTTGAGTTTTTCCTTGCATAAATAAAGTTGCATTTAATCAAATTACCAGACAACAAAACAATTGCCAATGCAGCTTAGAGAGCATTAAGTTCTACCTGTGTGAATTAGCCACTGATTTCTATCCTCTCTGTTTGTGTTATGCAGGCAGCCCCTCTGGACACGCCATGGGAGCTGCAGGCGTCTACTACACCCTGGTGACCTCCATCCTCGCCGTCATGGCCACCAAGAAGAAGCATGGGAGCAAGAAATCCACCAACAAACAATGGTGAGTCTGTGAGAACCTACAAAAACCTGCTACATGTCAGGGTTGTTTACCATTTTTCTTCCACTCAGAGCTTATCACTGTGGACACACTATCTGTCCTGAGCTCTGGGGTTGATCATTGACTTCTGAGAAATGTTGGGTGGAAAGCAGAGGGGGTTGTTTAGACGTCCAGGCAGCTGAGGTTCTCATAATATCATGATAAGCAAAGTATAACTGTGCTAATTGTTTTATTGTTTTAAAACCTCGCTCTGGGACATGGTCAGCAAAGGCCACACTGATTTAAATCAAGCTTCTTCTGAGGTCTGCACTTTCCATACCAGAAATTGTAATTTATTTAAATGTGTATTTGGACAGGTATCTGAAGGCTGTTCTGTGGACGCTGTTTTGGGGAGTCCAGGTGTGTGTCTGTCTCTCCAGGGTTTTCATCGCCGCCCACTTTCCCCACCAGGTCGTTGCTGGTGTCATCACAGGTCAGTATGGACATGTTTTAATATATAATTTCAGTAGATGATTGAATAACCCATTAGGAAGAGGACGATATTCAGAGTGACATGGGGCATATCTTCACCACCCCTAGAAATTACACCCTTGGCTTAATATATACCACATAATATTGACCTTTTCAATGTGTTTTGGTTTTAGGTATGATCGTTGCTGAAATCTTCAACAGAATTCAGTGGATCTACAGCGCCAGCATGAAGAAGTACTTCTACACCACCCTCTTCTTAACCTCCTTCGCCGTCGGCTTCTACCTGCTGCTCAAAGCTGTGGGCGTGGACCTGCTGTGGACCCTGGAGAAAGCCCAGAAGTGGTGCGTCAGGCCCGAGTGGGTCCACCTGGACTCAACGCCCTTCGCCAGCCTCCTGCGCAACATGGGCACCCTGTTCGGTCTGGGCCTGGGCCTGCACTCGCCGCTCTACACCGAGACCAAGAAGAGCAGCAGCACGCTGGTCAAAGCAGGCTGCATCATCAGTTCTCTGTTCCTGTTGCACCTGTTTGACTCCTTCAAGCCTCCCACGCACACCGCAGCCCTTTTCTACCTGCTGTCCTTCTGCAAGAGCGCCACCGTGCCTCTGATCACCGTCAGCATCATCCCCTACTGTGTGAACGGAGCTCTGAGCCTGCAGAACAAGAAGGGAGTGTGAGCAATGAACTCAGATTATAAAGACTAATTAAGTGGAAGTGCAGAGTCTCTTCCTGACCATACAAAAGACTTTTCTCTGGTGCTTATTACGTTCCCTTCAGGAGAAGCAGAAGAGATCAATGGGATTTTGTCACTGGTGCCATTTGGACACTGAACTCTGAGCACTGTGTGACACTAGGTGAAAGCACTATCCAGGATGTCCAGCGGCACTTCCAAAGACCTGTTCTGAAATTAGAAAAATATGATCATTTCAATAGTCTCAGAATCCTGGAGAAGGACAAACACTGAACACATGAGTCCAGCATGTGACTGCTTGCTTGCAGTTTCTGTGTTGAGCCTCACTTTAAGGACAATAACAGTCACTCACAGCTTTAATGTGTTATTTCAAGTGTAATAATAATGTATTTTTAAATGTTATAGAATGTATTTTTGAAACAGTTTTGAACATTTTTAATAAAAATCTTGACATATTAAATGACTTGGTTGATATTTCCGTGCACCACACGATAACACAGGACTGTTGCATCATTATGTGGCCATTGATCAGCATTTATCTCCACAACCACATATAATGAACAGCCTCCACTCCTCAGTTCATTAAGTACTACTTACAACTTTACTCAAGTAAAAATACCTCCAACTGAAAATACATCATTACAAGTACAAGACCTGCATTCAAACCTTTAAAATTTTGCTTACTCATTAAGCAACATAATGGTCCATATATATATATTTTTTTTAATTTTGATTGAGGCAGTGATATATTTTGACTACATTATATACACTGTTGGGTAATGTAATCTATAACAATGAATCATACATTACACCAACCATATCTACTGCTTGTAAAATCTTCAAAGTAAACCTCTGAAATATGGAAGAGTAAATGTTTAAAGTAACAGAAAATGAAATACTCAAGTACAAATACGTTAAAACTGTACTTAACAACAACCAGTGCCTCCTCTGTTTTAATTCAATAATAAATTACCATATGAGTTTAACAGAGTTTTGAGCAGTGATACTTTTTGGTCTTTTTTTTTGTCTTTTTGTGTCTTTTTGTCAACAGTTTGAATCCATTTCCTTTTCTCTGACTGTAGTTAGATCAAACTGAAGACACTAATTTTGTCCTGGTCAATAAGTGAAGTATAACATTTATTCCCAAATTTGTCATTTGACACAAAAACCCAAACACGCATTCAGAATATTTGCAAAGAGACATAAATCATTAATGCAGCACCAGAGTGTTGGCCTTCAGCCTGACTTGACACAGATCGATGACACAGATCTACACACGTCATACAACTGTCTGTGTGTCAGCCAGCGCACATAAGGCCAACAGTGCAAGCTTAACATTCAATATTTGTCCATATTGGCTTTCACAGAATGCACACATGACAACCACCGTGAAAAAACGTATATGTGTTCATGAAACGACATGACCTTTGATGCTGACAAAGACTTCCCATGTCTATGCAATTTATGTCAAGTTACACAGAAAAGCTTTTTGATAGACAGGTTTGAAAATAATGTGATACGGATAAACAATTTGTGAAGATGAGAAATATGCAAATATTGAAGTTTTCAGGCATTAATAGAAGCTTTTTTCTTGATTGACAGAGAAAACCTGTTGTTGTTTCATAATCTCAGCATCCAGCTTCAAACAGAAAGTTGTTTTTTTTCTTTTATTGAATAATCCCTTTCTAAGAACATGATATGAAGAGCAATTTAAAACATTTATATTTCATTCAACTTATAACTGACAAAGCTGATCCCGTTCAATAAAAAGCAGTTGTGTATGAATTTGGACACATCACTTGAATGAAAACAAAACACAAAACACAACTCCTTGTTCACAGTCAAACTGCTGATCCTGCAGAACTACAGTATACAGCCCATTTATCTGGCAGATTTGAACTGTTTTGTAGGTGGTTAACCATTTTAGAACTGCAAAAATTAGCTGATTAATCAATTAGCCAATCAACAAAAAATTAATAAGAAACAATTTTAATCTGATAAACATTTTAGTCAAATGCAGAAATGCTGTTTCAGCTTCTCAAATGTCAGGATTTAAGGCTTTTCTTTTTCATATATCATAGTAAACTGATTATCTGTGGGTTTTGTACTGTTGGTCAGACAAAACAATAAAATGGAGACAACATCTTGGATTCACTGTAATAATGATTATAATCTGCAGATTAATCAATAATGAAAATAGAATTTTTACTCCTCTTGTCACAAACCAGGCCGCACGTTAGTACCCCGCACTAGCACACAGAGCCCAGGTGTGCCAGGTCTGCTGATGAGCCCAGGTACTGACAACCCTTTGCCACACCCACCTCTAATACCAGTAAGTTTTATTTTTAAAATATCGTTCCTGAAAAAAAGAAAAACTAAGAAGATGAATAAATTACCATAAAACCCTACAATTCCGTTTAAAAATTTTTATTCAGTCAAAAGGTTCAGTAAACACCTGAATTTCACAAATGTATGATTTTCTGTATTTCATGTGGGAGGTCTCTCGGGGCTGAGAACAGACGGGGCGCTGTAGCTCTGCCCACCGTGAAGTTTACAACAACAGAAGAAGAAGACGCGCTGGCGGAAGTAGTATGACTGCTCTGTACCTGAGCTGGTAATGTGTTGCGTTGTGGTTATGTTGTGTATATTAAAGTAACTGCGTGGGAGCAGCTGAAGCCGCGAAATGCCCACAGGCTGAGGGGGCAGAGCCGGCCAGTGCATCATGTCCAGAGTTCAGGTGTTGAGGGCGCTGGTCGCCGAGAGACTGAACTCCGCTGCCGAGGAGATTTTGAATGTTGTCGAGAGGAAGATGCTGCACGCGGCAGGTTTGTAACACAACAGACTTTTTATTAAGAGGGGAAATATTTTAGTAAGTCAACTTCTTACCTCCGAGGGCAGAACACTTTTCACATAACAGGGTTAAAAGTCTTGAATCCACTGCCCTCAAAAAGGTACTTTTTGTTTAATTGTTTGTTCAATAAAATGTCAGAAAATTTAAAAAATGTCCAACCCAGTGCAAAACCTAAACATGTTAAGTTTACTGTCATAGAAGACAATAAAACCAGACAATATTCACATTTGAGAAGCTGAAACCCTAGAGTTGGAGTTGTCCTGAAAAGATGAATCAGTTGTCATAATATTTGCGAAAACTTTTTCTGTCAGTTGACTAATCTATTAATCAACTAAATCGTTGCAGTCTCATTTGTTATATCTTTTGTCTGTCATGGGACAGTACAATTCTCAACGACCCAAAATGTAGATTTTAGTCTGTTATATTTTAAGGGGTTAATCCCTCCATCACTTTTCTGCTGCTTCTCTGGGCCTAGATATAGACAGATCAGGAGACAATGGGCCCCTGGGCATAAATTGTGTATGTTTGTGGTTGTTTTGTCTCTCTTTTTCATCATTTAGCATCTGTTTGTGATTGTCTTTTATTTCTTGAGGTTGTTCTCCGTTTCTTCCACCTATCACCAGAAGGAAAATAAAATAACTGCCTAAATTGCCTGAGTGCTGGCTAACTGTAACAGCTGTCAGGAAATTACTCAGATTTCTGTATTCCATCTCCTGGTATTAAAGAGTTAGTTCTTGCAAATCAGATAAAAAAAAATCCATTAAGACAATGGGGAAGTACACTTAAAAACAAATGCAGTCTAACACAACAGATCCTGCTTCATGAAGGTTATTACGTTCAGTTTGTATTACGATTTTGAGGCTACATTTTTTTGGAGCTGGGAATTCTGTTTAGTCTGCTTTAATGCATGGTGGACAAACACAAACAGTGCAAGTGAATGGACATTTGTTTGCTACATTTTTATTTGTATGTTTGTGTTTCCTACAGAAATGTCGCCTGAGCAGCAGAGGGCAATCGTACACAAGCAGCTGTCTGCTGTTGCTGATGAGATCTTTAGGATCCTGGAGATGATGATGAGTGAATATGAGGCAGATGTCTCCCATTCCCATGACGACATCGGCCGACAACGACAGCTGCTGGACATCACACTGAAAACTGAGACAAACTTACATACAACAGGTACAGTGTACATCAAATCGTGTCTATATTGCATTTCTGCATTATGTAAAAATATATTTATTAATTTTTCAGTCATTCGTCATTTGCTAGAATTTCTTACAAACATTCGTGAACAGCTTTGAGCCATGAGTGTTAGCGTGTAATTTAGTTAATTTGACTTGAGGTGATTGCAGATTTAAGGCCTTATTTTGTTGCTCATGCACATATACACTTTTATAGGCAATACTATCATGGCCTTGGATGCTGGTATTTATTGTCTTTGACAGTATTTCCATGCTGAATTTTCTCTTCCATCCTCCCTTCAGACAGACTGGCACTCTCTGGGACAGACATTTCTAGCCGAGTCAAGAAAACATCAGGTCCTCCACAGTTTAAAGATGCAGCTACGGAGACAGACTGTGAGTTTATCCACGGTAAGGCCTCACAACATAACCAAACACAAAGGGCAGAGAAGGGCACCGAAACTGTGATGGGCGCAGAGACTCGAGGAGAGCTCTGTGTGCTGCCACCTGGTGACCAGGAGGTTCTGTCATCTAAAGATTCAGAGGTGGGGAGTGAAAAAAATGACAGTGATGAAGAGCTCAATGAGAAACTTCTTAAATCAAACAGAAGAAGCACATTTCAGAGACAAAGTCAGGGAGCAGATAGTTGCAAAATGTGTGGGAGGTGTTTTCACGAAGGTGCTGCTGGGAAGAAAGAGAAAAAACATACAGGGAAAGTCACTGCAACAGAAAAGAGCCAAACTACTACAGGTCAGAGCTGCTGCAGAGTCTGCGGAAAGTTTTTCCGGTACAAACGCTCTTTTCTGAAACACGTACTGAAGCATGAGCAAAGCACAGATCTGTGTGGAGTCTGTGGAAAACATTTGGGCTCTGATGAGAGTCTAAAGCTGCATATACAAACCCACAACGAGGAAAACAGCTGCAGGGATCAAACAGATGACAAAGAGTCAAAGGCAGAGTACTCTGACGCTGAGAGTAAAGTGGGCGACAGTGACGAGGACTGGAAGGAGAGCGAAGGAAGTGACAGTGATGACGGAGACAGCGATAAAGATGAAACCAGAGAAGGAAAAACAAAAATCCATGCATCAAACAAACCTAAGGGACCTAAGAACAAGGACTGTAAGGATTTATCTCATCTGAAATATAGCTGTAAAGTCTGCGGCAGGTCTTTCTGCTACAGAGCCTCGTTTTTGAAGCATGTGCAAGAAGACGAGAGGGACACGGATCATTGTGGTGTCTGTGGGAAACATTTTGAGACTGAGGAGAGCTTGAGGCTTCACTTGCAAACTTACATCAGAACGAATGACTGCGAAGTTTGTGGCAAACATTTTGACGGCCATAAACAACTGGAGATGCACATGAGAACCCACACTGGGGAGAAACCGTACATCTGCAGCGTCTGTGGCAAGGCCTTCGCCCAAAACGGAAACCTGATGGGACACATGAGAGTTCACACAGGAGAGAGGCCGTACGTCTGCAGCGTGTGCGGTCAGAGCTTCAGCTTCAAGGAGTACATGATGGCTCACATGAGAATCCACACCGGCGAGAAGCCGTTCCTGTGCAGCGTCTGTGGGAAAGGTTTCAGACAGAGGGGGACTCTGAAAACGCACATGATGATCCACACGGGCGAGTCCACTCACCGGTGCAATGTCTGTGACAAGAAGTTCTACAAGAGCGGTGCGCTGAAAATCCACATGAGGTCCCACACAGGAGAGAAGCCGTATCTGTGCAACGTCTGCGGGAAAAGCTTCACGGCGAGCAGCTCGCTCACCAAACACATGGGCGTCCATGAAGGGGAGCAAACGCACCGCTGCAGAGTCTGCGGCAAAGGGTTCCTGAGGACAGAGGATCTGAAAAGACACGTTCTGACTCACAGGGATGAGTCCACACAGCTGACAACTCTTTAATGCTCAGATTGATTCTGTCTGTTGATAAAGGAACAGTTTCTAAAATTTATAAAATGCACTTTGCTCTGTTTCTGAGCTGAAACAATGCAACATTTTGATGGTAGATTAATCATTTGTGAGGAGTTAGTTTTTCTAGGAAATTGATAATTTGGGGGTTTTGTGCTGTTGATCTGACAAAACAAGACATTTGAAGATACCAAGTTACAGGGGAAAAAATGCTTTTTTCAAAATTTTCTGACACAGGTTATGGTGTATTTATTGGTACATTTATTGCTGTTATTCTCTCAATCTTGTTTTTTTGTGGTCCTTGAAATTAGACTAGACTAAATTCTATTAGAAAATGAATCTGCCAACTTTTGATGATCAAATTATCCTTCAAGTCATTTTTCAAGTAAAAATATTTGAGGAGATTTGACTGTTTAAGCCACTCAAAGTGGAGCATTTATTTCTCTTGTCTTGCAGTATAGCAAACTGAATATCTTTGGGTTGTAGAGCTGTTGGTCAAACAAAACAAGACATTTGATAACGTCGCTTTCAGCGCCAATAAAAATTTTCACTGGGATTTACATGTATTTTTCACAATTCTCTGATGTTTTATAGACCAAACCAATTAATCAAGAAAACAAGTGGTAGATCAGTCAATTATGAAAATAATCATATTTGCTGCCATAAAATATATATTTATATTTTATAAACAAAACTGCTAATTACTTGATAATGAAAATAATTGTTTGTTGTAGCCAAAATCTTAATCTTGTGTCTGTGTGTTAAATATGGAACTGGGGTGAGGATGTGTATATCTTAGCTCAGCATAAAGATAGGGGGAAACAACTAGCCTGGCTCTGTCTTCTTTGCACAACTGCTGGAAAGAAAGCAAATTAATATATTTACCTAGATGTTGAACTATTCCTTTTAAATAAGAACAACATTTTACACTGTGTGCTGAACAAAGGCTGGATTGATGAGCATTTTATACACATGGTCTCGTGATTTGGTAAAAAGTTTAGAAACACTATTATTTATTTAAAAAAATTACAATAATATGTTCTGCTGTGACTCATTATATGATCTGTATTACACTTTATACTATATTAATGAAGACTTTACTGTATCACATGAACCACACAACTTGAAGAAGTCTGTGTACCTTGTGCCTTCTTAAGACTTTTGGCACACTTGCTAAACTCTAAAAGATCAGAAATGTTTATAATCCTGGTGATTTTAATCCACTTTTACGCAGAATACTGGTTCAGGTGTTGTATCCGTCCTCATGTGGGGTGCTTTGTAAAAGCCTGTATTGATGCTCTCTGCTCGTAAATCTTTGCCAGTGGCATCAGATTCAACTATATCCTAGTTTTCAGCACCTTCAGTGCAACATTTTCTGAATCTTCTTTTCACAAAATGTTGGTTAAATTATTTAATTATATAAAAATAATGGTTAAATTATTGTATAATGGGCAGGGTTTCGAAAATCAATAATATAGCCATGAAACAATATCTGAAATGTAAAAAGTTGTCGCAATCGTCACTTAGTAAGTGTTAAATATAATAAAATAATTAATAATAATGGAGTGGCAACTCTGTACATTAATAAAAAGTAAATATATTCAAAAGAAAGATTAAGGAAATTAAGGGAATCTTTTTAAAGAAATACAGTGGCAAGAAACTAATATCACACAAACAATTATAATCTTTTGTTTCTTTATTGAATACAGCCATTAAATATTCACAGTGCTGGTTGAAAATGTAAGTGAACCCTTGGATTTAAAAACTGGTTGAACGTCATTTGGTTTGATAACCTCATACGAGAGATTCCAGTATTTGCTGATCAGACCAGCTCAATGTTCAGGATGAAGTTTGGACCGTTCTCCTTTAAAGAGCTGCTTCAGCTCAGACATATTCTCAGGATGTCTGGTTTGTAGGTTTCACTGCAGGTCATTCCACAACATCTCTACTGGATTATGGTCCAGGGCTCTGACTGGACCATAATCCAGACGGTGGATTTTCTTCGTCTGAAGTCATGCTGTAATAGATTTACTTTGATGTTTAGGGTCACTGTCCTGTAGCATCACCCAGTTTTCTACTGAGCTTCAGCAGGTGGACAGACACCCTGATATTATCCTGTAGGATTCCTTTATAAACTTGAGAATTAATTTTCCACTCAATAATGTTGAGCTATCAAGGACCAATGGCAGCAAATCACCCCCAAACCATGATGCTTCCTCCACCCTGCTTCACCTTTGGGATGCAGATGTTGGGATGTAGTATGCAGTGCCCTTTACACCACAACCTTTACAACCTTGAGCGTCTGTGTTGAGCTTTTGGAGTCATCTCAGACGTCCACTTCTAGGGAGAGTAGCCACAGAACTGAATCTCTCCATTTATAGACAGCTTGTCTGACTGTAGACTGAGGAAGATCTAAACTCTTTGCGGTGACTCTGACCCACTCAGCTTAATGCTAATCAATATTCTTGATCATAAGTCTTCTGAGATCTCTTTTTTGTGAGGCATGGTTCACATCAGCGGATGTTTATTGTGAACAGCAAACTCCAAATGTTGAGATTTTTTAAAAGTCAAAGAGTCTTTAACCCGCACCTCCAATCTGGTTTCATTGATTGGACTCCAGGTTGGATAACTCCTGACTCCAGTAAGCTTTTGTTGATGCCAATAGACAAGCTCTTCACATACTTTTTGCAACCTACACTGTAATAATTTGAATGATATTTTCAATATGCACAACAACAAAACAATGAGATGTGTGTTATTAGTAAAATAAAAAAAAATTAAAAAAAAGTGTTTTTTCATCATTTTAATTTGGATGAAAATCTGACCATATTTAAGGACAAAATAAATGGAGGCAATTCCAAAGGATTCTCTTACTTTTTCTTGCCACTGTAAAATGAAAAATTGAACTAATGAATCTGATCTTAGCAAGATGTTGATTAATTTAAAGCCAAAACGCACAATGGTATGTTTAAACTTTATTTCATATATAACCAGTCTTAACTGATGTTCATAGTTTATTTTGTGTGATTTACTTTGCAAATGTTTAGTCTGTGAAGAAGCTTTAGCTCAAACCAAAATTTGCTGTTTATAGATCATCTCCTTAATTACATTCCTTGTGCTGTAAATACATCACATCATAAATAATTAGGCGGTGATTCACACACAAATTTTGCCTAAGATGTTGTATTTAATGATATATGTACATGGTCATGTCCATATGCTCGTAGCATATGCTTGTGTCTTTGTCTGATCATTTACTATAATAATTTTATTGAACAACTGTCTGAGGAGCGGTGTTACACAAAATTACATGTAAAAAATATGAAATATTTCTTTTTAAGGCAGTGTTTTTTTTTTTTTTTTCATTTCTTCTACTTATAAAAAGGAAAAATGTACAAAACAGCTTTGTATAATGTCACAATTTTTATTGTACCTTTATTTTACATAAAATGGTGCTACAGTATATTATTTAAATTCATAAATAAATTCAGGAAATCTGTCTTTCTTTTGTCATTGACTGTTTAATATGAATTTTATTAGATTCAATCTGAGGACAGTGCCTCTCTTCAGATGTAAATTAACTGTTTATCTAAGTCATGAGGCATTAATTTCATTTAGATGCAAACCAGTTTACCTCTACCTGGTAAATATTAGCATGTTAGCATTGTCATTGTGCTTTGAGCTAATGCTGCTACGTAGATTCCGTCTTGTTGAATAAATGACTTTGCAATTTTCTGTTCATTGAGTAATTGACTTAAAGCTTCAGCACAACAAAAGTACAAACCTCTGACTTGTCGAGGACCCCCACATGAAGCAGAATTTAACTGACAGGAGCCCCATACTTATCCAAAAGTGGTAAAAGTTAGATTTGGGCCTTAAGTAAATGATAAAACTAAAAATCAGGTCTTCACTTTATGAAGAAAAACTATTTATCAAACTTGTTTCGACTTAAAACGCTGCCATAGATTTGACAAAGATGAATTTTGTCCTGGTAAACACCAGACTAACTCCTGACAAGTCGGTCACTCCAGTCAGTTTTTCCTCCCAGGGTGTGTGTGTGGTGTCGCAGGTTGACGTCCGTGGACCTGGAGGGTGAAAAGATCATACACTAATGTTACAAATATTAAGCTGATACAATAGTGCTGAAACATATTATTCGACTGGTTGGTCAACAATCATTACATTCATTTTCCAAGCAAAAGTGTGGAAAACATTCTGTGTTCCAGCTTCTCAAATGTGAGGATTTGCTGCTTTTTAGTTGAAAAGCTGAAGATAATTTTAGTATCTTCAGGTTTTGGACTGTTAGTCAGATAAAACAAGCAATCATCTTGAACTGTATAAACTATAACTTTAACATTTTATGTCATTTAAAACAGGCATAAAAAAGTCATAGTACAGTAATTCATAAAAAACATGATAGTATAGTAAGTCATAAAAAACACAATAGTATAGTGAGGTATAAAAGGGCCATAGTATAGTCAGTTATAAAAATGTCATGGTATAGTAAGGCATAAAAACAACATAAGTCAAAAACGTCATAGTATAGTAAGGCATAAAAAACGTCATAGTATGGGAAGTCAAAAACGTCATATTATAGGAAGTCATGAAAACGACATAGTATAGTAAGGCATAAAAAACGTCATAGTATAGGAAGTCAAAAACGTCATATTATAGGAAGTCATGAAAACGACATAGTATAGTAAGGCATGAAATTGTCATAGTATAGGAAGTCATGAAAACGACATAGTATAGTAAGGCATGAAATTGTCATAGTATAGGAAGTCATGAAAACGACATAGTATAGTAAGGCATGAAATTGTCATAGTATAGGAAGTCATGAAAACGACATAGTATAGTAAGGCATAAAAAACATGATAGTATAGTGAGGTATAAAAGGGCCATAGTATAGTCAGTTATAAAATTGTCATGGTATAGTAAGGCATAAAAACATCATGGTATAGTACAGCATAGAAAAGTCATAGTTTAGTAAGTCAAAACAACAGTATAGGAAGGCATAAAAACGTCATAGTATAGTAAGGTATAAAAACGTCATAGTATAGTAAGTCATAAAAACGTCATGGTATCGTAAGGCATGAAATCTTCATGGTATAGTAATTCATAAAAAATGTCAAAGGATAGTGAGTCATAAAAACGACAAAGCATAATAAGTGAAAAATGTCATAAGTCAAAAACGTCGTATTATAGTAAGTCATGAAAATGTCATAGTTCAGTAAGGCATAAAAACGTCATAAGTCAAAAACGTCGTATTATAGTAAGTCATGAAAATGACATAGTATAGTAAGTCATACAAATGTCAGTATAGTAAGGCATAAAAAGTCATAAAAACGTCATGGTATGGTAAGGCATAGAAAAGTCATAGTATAGTAAGTCATAAAAACGACATAGTATAGTAAGGCATAAAAATGTCATATTATAGGAAGTCATGAAAACGACAGTATAGTAAGGCATAAAAATGTCATAGTCTAGTAAGGCATAAAAAACATAAAAACGACATAGTACAGTAAGGCATAAAAACATCATAAGTCAAAAACATCATAGTACAGTAAGGCATAAAAACGTCATAAATCTAAAATATCATAGTATAGTAAGACATGAAAATGACACAGTATATAGTAAGTCATAAAAATGTCAGTATAGTAAGGCATAAAAAGTAATAAAAACGTCATGGTATGGTAAGGCATAGAAAAGTCATAGTATAGTAAGTCATAACAACAGTATAGTAAGGCAAAAAAACGTCATAGTATAGTAATTCCTATATGTCATAGGATAGTGAGTCATAAAAACGACATAGCATAGTAAGTCAAAAATGACATAGTACAGTAAGGCATAAAAACAACATAAGTCAAAAACGTCATAGTATAGTAAGGCATAAAAAACATCATAGTATAGGAAGTCATGAAAACGACATAGTATAGTAAGGCATAAAAACGTCATAAGTCAAAAACGTCGTATTATAGTAAATCATGAAAATGACATAGTATAGTAAGTCATACAAATGTCAGTATAGTAAGGCATAAAAAGTCATAAAAACGTCATGGTATGGTAAGGCATAGAAAAGTCATAGTATAGTAAGTCAAAACAACAGTATAGGAAGGCATAAAAACGTCATAGTATAGTAAGTCATAAAAACGTCATGGTATCGTAAGGCATGAAATCTTCATGGTATAGTAATTCATAAAAAATGTCAAAGGATAGTGAGTCATAAAAACGACAAAGCATTGTAAGTGAAAAATGTCATAAGTCAAAAACGTCGTATTATAGTAAGTCATGAAAATGTCATAGTTCAGTAAGGCATAAAAACGTCATAAGTCAAAAACGTCGTATTATAGTAAGTCATGAAAATGACATAGTATAGTAAGTCATACAAATGTCAGTATAGTAAGGCATAAAAAGTTATAAAAACGTCATGGTATGGTAAGGCATAGAAAAGTCATAGTATAGTAAGTCATAACAACAGTATAGTAAGGCAAAAAAACGTCATAGTATAGTAATTCCTATATGTCATAGGATAGTGAGTCATAAAAACGACATAGCATAGTAAGTCAAAAATGACAGTACAGTAAGGCATAAAAACAACATAAGTCAAAAACGTCATAGTATAGTAAGGCATAAAAAACATCATAGTATAGGAAGTCATGAAAACGACATAGTATAGTAAGGCATAAAAATGTCATATTATAGGAAGTCATGAAAACGACAATATAGTAAGACATAAAAATGTCATATTATAGGAAGTCATGAAAACGACAATATAGTAAGGCATAAAAATGTCATAGTATAGGAAGTCATGAAAACGATAATATAGTAAGGCATAAAAATGTCATAGTATAGGAAGTCATAAAAACGACATAGCATAGTAAGTGAAAAATGTCATAAGTCAAAAACGTCGTATTATAGTAAGTCATGAAAATGACATAGTATAGTAAGTCATACAAATGTCAGTATAGTAAGGCATAAAAAGTCATAAAAACGTCATGGTATGGTAAGGCATAGAAAAGTCATAGTATAGTAAGTCATAAAAACGACATAGTATAGTAAGGCATAAAAATGTCATATTATAGGAAGTCATGAAAACGACAGTATAGTAAGGCATAAAAATGTCATAGTATAGGAAGTCATGAAAACGACATAGTATAGTAAGTCAAAAACGTCATAGTCTAGTAAGGCATAAAAAACATAAAAACGACATAGTACAGTAAGGCATAAAAACATCATAAGTCAAAAACGTCATAGTACAGTAAGGCATAAAAACGTCATAAATCTAAAATATCATAGTATAGTAAGACATGAAAATGACATAGTATATAGTAAGTCATAAAAATGTCAGTATAGTAAGGCATAAAAAGTAATAAAAACGTCATGGTATGGTAAGGCATAGAAAAGTCATAGTATAGTAAGTCATAACAACAGTATAGTAAGGCAAAAAAACGTCATAGTATAGTAATTCCTATATGTCATAGGATAGTGAGTCATAAAAACGACATAGCATAGTAAGTCAAAAATGACATAGTACAGTAAGGCATAAAAACAACATAAGTCAAAAACGTCATAGTATAGTAAGGCATAAAAAACATCATAGTATAGGAAGTCATGAAAACGACATAGTATAGTAAGGCATAAAAATGTCATATTATAGGAAGTCATGAAAACGACAATATAGTAAGGCATAAAAATGTCATAGTATAGGAAGTCATGAAAACGACATAGTATAGTAAGGCATAAAAATGTCATATTATAGGAAGTCATGAAAACGACAATATAGTAAGGCATAAAAATGTCATATTATAGGAAGTCATGAAAACGACAATATAGTAAGGCATAAAAATGTCATAGTATAGGAAGTCATAAAAACGACATAGCATAGTAAGTGAAAAATGTCATAAGTCAAAAACGTCGTATTATAGTAAGGCATAAAAAACATCATAGTATAGGAAGTCATGAAAACGACATAGTATAGTAAGGCATAAAAAACGTCATAGTATAGGAAGTCATGAAAACGACGGCATAAAAATGTCATATTATAGGAAGTCATGAAAACGACATAGTATAGTAAGTCAAAAACGTCATAGTCTAGTAAGGCATAAAAACATAAAAACGACACAGTACAGTAAGGCATAAAAACATCATAAGTCAAAAACGTCATAGTACAGTAAGGCATAAAAACGTCAAATCTTAAAATATCATAGTATAGTAAGTCATGAAAATGACATAGTATATAGTAAGTCATAAAAATGTCAGTATAGTAAGGCATAAAAAGTCATAAAAACGTCATGGTATGGTAAGGCATAGAAAAGTCATAGTATAGTAAGTCAAAAATGACATAGTACAGTAAGGCATAAAAACAACATAAGTCAAAAACGTCATAGTATAGTAAGGCATAAAAAACGTCATAGTATAGGAAGTCAAAAACGTCATAGTATAGGAAGTCATGAAAACGACATAGTATAGTAAGGCATGAAATTGTCATAGTATAGGAAGTCATGAAAACGACATAGTATAGTAAGGCATGAAATTGTCATAGTATAGGAAGTCATGAAAACGACATAGTATAGTAAGGCATGAAATTGTCATAGTATAGGAAGTCATGAAAACAACATAGTATAGTAAGGCATAAAAAACATGATAGTATAGTAAGTCATAAAAAACATAATAGTATAGTGAGGTATAAAAGGGCCATAGTATAGTCAGTTATAAAAATGTCATGGTATAGTAAGGCATAAAAACATCATGGTATAGTACAGCATAGAAAAGTCATAGTTTAGTAAGTCAAAACAACAGTATAGGAAGGCATAAAAACGTCATAGTATAGTAAGGTATAAAAACGTCATAGTATAGTAAGTCATAAAAACGTCATGGTATCGTAAGGCATGAAATCTTCATGGTATAGTAATTCATAAAAAATGTCAAAGGATAGTGAGTCATAAAAACGACATAGCATAGTAAGTGAAAAATGTCATAGTATAGTAAGGCTTAAAAAAACATCATGGTATAGTAAGTCATGAAAACGTCATAGTTCAGTAAGGCATAAAAACGTCATAAGTCAAAAATGTCGTATTATAGTAAGTCATGAAAATGACATAGTATAGTAAGTCATAAAAATGTCAGTATAGTAAGGCATAAAAAGTCATAAAAACGTCATGGTATGGTAAGGCATAGAAAAGTCATAGTATAGTAATTCCTATATGTCATAGGATAGTGAGTCATAAAAACAACATAGCATAGTAAGTCAAAAATGACATAGTACAGTAAGGCATAAAAACAACATAAGTCAAAAACGTCATAGTATAGTAAGGCATAAAAATGTCATAGTATAGGAAGTCATGAAAACGACATAGTATAGTAAGTCAAAAACGTCATAGTCTAGTAAGGCATAAAAAACGTCATAGTATAGGAAGTCATGAAAACGACATAGTATAGTAAGTCAAAAACGTCATAGTCTAGTAAGGCATAAAAAACATAAAAACGACATAGTACAGTAAGGCATAAGAACGTCATAAGTCAAAAATGTCGTATTATAGTAAGTCATGAAAATGACATAGTATAGTAAGTCATAAAAATGTCAGTATAGTAAGGCATAAAAAGTCATAAAAACGTCATGGTATGGTAAGGCATAGAAAAGTCATAGTATAGTAAGTCATAACAACATAAGTCAAAAACGTCATTGTATAGTAAGGCATAAAAATGTCATAGTATAGGAAGTCATGAAAACGACATAGTATAGTAAGTCAAAAACGTCATAGTCTAGTAAGGCATAAAAAACGTCATAGTATAGGAAGTCATGAAAACGACATAGTATAGTAAGTCAAAAACGTCATAGTCTAGTAAGGCATAAAAAACATAAAAACGTCATAGTACAGTAAGGCATAAAAACGTCATAAATCTAAAACGTCATAGTATAGTAAGTCATAACAACAGTATAAATCATAAAAACGACATAGCATAAGTAAGTCAAAAACATCATAGTACAGTAAAGCATAAAAAACGTCATAGGAAGTCAAAAACATCATAGTCTAGTAGGGCGTAAAAAACGTCATAGCATAGGAAGTCATGAGAACAACATAGTATAGTAAGGCATGAAATTGTCATAGTATAGTAATTCATAAAAAATATCATAGGACAGTAAGGCATAAAAACATAGTATAGTAAGTCATGAACACATAAGTCTAAAACATCATGGTATAGTAAGTCATGAAAACGTCATAGTTCAGTAAGGCATAAAAATGTCATAAATCAAAAATGTCGTAGTATAGTAAGTCATGAAAATGACATAGTATAGTAAGTCATAAAAATGTCAGTATAGTAAGGCATAAAAAGTCATAAAAACCTCATGGTATGGTAAGGCATAGAAAAGTCATAGTATAGTAAGTCATAACAACAGTATAGTAAGGCAAAAAAACGTCATAGTATAGTAATTCCTATGTCATAGGATAGTGAGTTATAAAAACGACATAGCATAGTAAGTCAAAAATGACAGTACAGTAAGGCATAAAAACAACATAAGTCAAAAACGTCATAGTATAGTAGGGTGTAAAAAACGTCATAGCATAGGAAGTCATGAGAACAACATAGTATAGTAAGGCATGAAATTGTCATAGTATAGTAATTCATAAAAAATGTCATAGGATAATGAGTCATAAAAACATTGCATAGTAAGTCAAAAATGACACAGTATAGTAAGTATAGTAGTAAGTATAAAGTATAAGTATAAAAACGTCATAGTATAGGAAGTCAAAAAGGTCATAGTATAGGAATTCATGAAAACGACATAGTATAGTAAGTCATAAAAAGTCATTGTATAGTAAATCATGTTTGTCCTGGTTGTAACCACAAACTTGTAAAACACCAGACTGACTCACAGATTTTCAGTTTAAACACAATTTATTTTTCTGCTTAAATAATTACTTGGATCATCCAGTGTAGGCTATGTTGGTTCGTCATACATTTTGGTACCAGATTTATTATCAACAATGGATGCTTAGGGTGGTTTTGTATGAAAAAAGACAAATGAAAAAAAAAACAGATTTACACAGGAACAGAACATCTGATTTTTAATGTGTGATCAATTCTGTGATTCATTGTTGTGATTTTTTTTTTTTTTTTTTTTTTACCCATTGGTAAAAACAACCAGATTTGGGTGACAGGGGCTAAAAATTAGATCCTCTGTTCTAATGTAATTACAACCAATTAAATAAAGATAAAAATCATCAAACTGTCAAAATAAAAGCAGTCCCCTTTGTAAAACCACAGCAGACCTAAAAGCCATATCTTACACTTGTAGTATGCCTGATGGGTGTACAGATAGACAGGTTTTATTTGATGTTACACACACACACACACACACGTGCGTACACACACATATGGGGCGGGGGGGCTGCTAGCAGTTTGGAGTTAATGCAGTCGGCAGGTTACATTCAGGGACACTCAGTACCGCCCTGAAGCATAAGAATGAATCTTGCCACTTGAGTGTGGAGTGTGTGTTCTGTAGAAAAAAAAATAAAAACAGTAATAGACAACAGATGTTTGGTGTTATTTTGAGTGCTCACACAGACAAAAGTACCATCAGACCCTCTCTAATTGTGTTACAGTGCTTTTGAATTAGGAGAAACAAAAAGAAAAGCGTTAAAATAAAGTGACGTTACATGCAGCAAAATATAATTTCTCTAAAGACAATGTTCCACAGACGGAGCGGAAGTAGCTGTTGGCTTTAAAGAAACGTCCTTTGTTTAAAATCAAGCAGTTGTTTGTTTTTTTTTTTAAATCTCCATTCACGTCTCATTTACATACAGCTGTTTTGTTCCTTTTTATATTCAGTAAGGAAGAGCATGTCAGGTCACACACTCAAGGCTGCTCAAACAGTGTCGACCTCTCAATACAAATGCACCGACTCTGCAAAGCTTCATCAACTTAAAATCAGTGCATAAACAATCTGTGAAGCTACTGATTTTTTTTTTTTTTAAAGATTTTTATACAATGTCATTTATATACAACAAAAAAAATCACCCATTTACCATTATATTTCATTTTTTAAAAAAGAACCACATGGTACAAGCCCAGTACTGTGGGTCCAGGAGGAAAAAATAGACCATATAAGGCGAGTGTCTGAGAGAGATTGAATCACAAGTCTTCCTTTTCTGTCAGCAGTTTTCTTTTTTTTTTTTTGCTTTTTTTTGTTTAATTCCATATTTGCGTCTTGTCTTTGGTCGCAGACGCCTTCCATCCGTCTAAAGACAGTTCCAGCTCTCACGTCCATGCGTGTCCCTCCGTGCCCCTCCGTGTTGTTTCCGACAGTGAGTGAGTTTTGGTGACATGCTCATGCGAAATCAAAGAAAAGTAACTTGTTGCGTCGTCTTGCTGAAAAACATGCGTTGTTAAAGTGAAAGCTTCAGACACGTTTCGGCTTGATTGACGAGGCTTCTTCGTTTTCAGGGGCTCCAGTCCGTTTTTCCTCCCAGGGTGTTTGTGTGGTGTCGCAGGTGGACCTGGAGCGTGAAAAGATCAGAAACTAATGTTATAAATATTCAGCTGATGCAATAGTTCTGAAACTGATTATTTGGCTGGTTAGTCAAAGATCATTACATTAATTTCTCAAGAAAAAACATCTGGTTCCAGCTTCTCAAATGTGAGGATTTGCTGCTTTTTAGTTGAAAAGGTTGCCATGGCGCCGCATGAGTGGCAGCCTGCCACAGCAGCACTGTACTCTAATCTAAGAAAAACTGAAGATAATTTTACTCTTCTTCAGGTTTTGGACTCTTAGTCGAACAAAACAGAGCAATTTGAAGACATCATCTTGAGCTGTAGAAACTATAACTTTAATGTTTTATGTCATTTAAAACAGGCAAAAAAAAGTCATTGTATAGTAAGTCATAAAAAGGACATAGTATAGCAAGGTATAAAAAACAACAGTTTAGTAAGTCATAGAAATGTCATAAGTCTAAAACGTCATAGTATAATAAGACAAAAACGTTATTGTAAAGTAAGTCATAAATGTCATAGTATAGTAAGGCTTAAGAAAACGTCACAATATACTAAGTCATAAAAACGAAATAGTACAGTAAATCAAAACCGTCATAGTATAGCAAGGCATAAAAAACGACAGTATAGTAATGTCATAGTGTAGTAAGGCGTAAAAAAATATTTTATAGAAACACTGGAGAGAGTTTCATGCTTTAGTCATGAAATGCACCTTCCATATACAAGCTTATCTGCTGCACTATAGGTTCATATTTAATCTGCAGACACAGGTGTGTTATTAATTCTCCCATCAAACTCTCAGCAAGAAAAACAATTACACTTCCCCAAATGTCAAACTATCACTAAAAGCACTACGTACAAAATATATTTTACATTTTCATTAAGATCATTTTTGACTTTACAGATCATATATCAGTCATAATGTTAATGGCTCCTTACCAGATTCAGTTGAGAGCTCCACTGTTATGACTGACTCCTCTTCCCTTGTTTCTTGTTGGCGCCGTCTCCAGGCTTGAGAGAGAGAATGGGTGGGGGAAACAGAAAGAAGTAAAAAGAAGTGTTAGTGTGGTGCTCAGGCTTAATCTGACCCATGTGGGTTAATGAAGCAGCGTTGAGCTCAGCTACTGTTCGTCGGTAGATCACAGGCAGCATGCTGCAAGACAGACGAGTTTAAGGAGGAAGGAGGAAAAAAGATGTTAAAATTACTACTTTCATACATTTGCAAACAGAATCACACGTGCTGCATCATTACATGTTAAAAGAGACAAAGAAGAGGAATTATTTATTATTTCTATATTAGTTGAAACACTTGTGATATTAGTAGTTCTCAAGCTCAATCAATGAGCTGTAAAAGCCTGATGGTTGGTGTTGTAACACTAAGTGCTACTGATGCACTGGAGTGCAGAGGAAACACACAGCACAATGCAACCACTGCAAACCATAAAACGCCTATACAGTCAGTCAGGCCTCTGTATTGATGCTGCTGCTCTCTATTACACAGCACTTCACAAACTGCAATCCTTTAAATCACACACGCATCACAGCAGCTCAGAGTAACGCTGAGATCAGGCTACACAATGTGAGCCAGTGTGATGCTATGAAAATGAGTGTTAGAAAACGGTTGGGAAAGATGATTTGCCACAACATAATATTAATATTGTCTACAGTCCATTTCCTCCCAAATGTAGCTCAAATTTAAAAAAAAAAAAAAAAAAAAAAGAATTAATTTTCGTTTTCAACCACTGTTATGTGAATATTAGAAGTTGGTGCATTGGGATAAACAGCTGGCGGAACTAATTATCTGTCGGGTACGGTTCATGCATTATCATTGACGTGATTAAAGGAGCGCGAGTCGAAACCGTAAATGAATGAAAACAATGTGGAAACTGTGATGGAAATACGTCTTATCTGTTTGTTTCATACATTCATTTGAAGAACATATCTGATGACTTGTCTCTTCAGTGGAGGTTTTAGTCACATGCTTCATTTAATGGGTCATTATTTATTTGCTACGTCTGTTTCCATCGCACATTGTCACATTCTCTTTTTATCAATCAACAAACTTTTCCACCTCAACCAAGTGTAAAAACTTTAAAAGAGTTTCTACATGCAAATTGAAAATGTGAATAAAAACAGGGGGATGGAAAAAGATCTATAATTGTGGATGTCAGAATGTTTTTTCGCCTTCTCTTGCCCAATTTAATATTGAAGCCATGGTTGTTGACGTTTCAGTTTTGATCCTGGAAGTCTCTTGCGCCTCCTCACTGATCACCTTTGCCCAACATGTTTGACTGCTCAGGCTTCAAGTCGTAGGCTCACATGTCTTGGCTAAGTTATGGCAGGAAAAAAAAAACCCTCTGTAGCCCGATCTCAGCATTACTCCAGAGCATGATTTCTAGCCTGTAGCTGCAGCTGTGGTGTATTTCACTATGGTTAACCCTGGATCCAAAGAGCTCTACAGACAAAGATAAACTCAGAGAATATTTTAACTAATGGGCCTTGATTTGGAATAAAATTCCCAAAGCTGGTCACCAAACTCTGACAATACAAGAGAAAAGATACATGTATATGCATTTTTAGTTTCTCCACCAGCCTCTAGTTTACTCTGCTTCTTTGCAGTTGTATTCCAGGCAGGAAGTTTAAACTCTGCAGGTCGGTCTGTAAAACCAAAGCAGTGAGCTAAAAGATGCTAACAGCTGTGCTGAGCTGCAGGGTTGTGTGTTAAATCCTGTAAGGGTTTGACTATGACTGATCCTTTTACATTACGCTGAGTGATTCCACTGTGTGTTTACATACAACTACAGCTTCATGCAGGTGTCAGTGGGCCAGGAGGCTCCTCTGACTACGTTAGATGGTTGCTTCTAACGCCAACCTCATTTTTCCCTCTCTGGGCCTCCTCTCCAGACTTCTCAGCCTTGTGGCCCTGTCGGGAGCGCTTCCCTCTCCTCTTGCCCTTCCCCCCTGAGGCTCCTCCTCCTCCTCCTCCTCCTCCTGCTGCTGCTGCTGCTGCTCCTGCTGAAGGAGCATCTGCTACCCCACCACCAACACCACCAGCACCAGCTCCTTCTTCTGTAACAGTTTCGCTTTCACTTTCCCTCCTCTCCTCAGAGTTGAACACACGGCGCACCACCTTCCTGATCACCTGTAGGGGCAGAAGCATGTCAGGGGGAGGAAGGAGGAGGAGGGAGGAGGAGGGAGGAAGCAGGAAAAGCATTTTGTGAGAAGAAATAATGGAAAGAAGGGTGAGGAGGGTACATGGTGTGTGTGTGTGTATGTGTAGGTGTATGAGACAGCATGTGTACACCCTGTGTGGTGGTTTTAGATAACAAATGTTACTGGGTATGTATATGTGTGTGTGAGTGTGTGTGTAAGCTGTGGGATAAAGATGCGACAGGTGATGGTGGAGGGTGAGGACGATTACTTTTCTGGTGACCAGATTCCCGTCTTCATCTGTGAACTGCTCCTCCGTCACAGACTCTCCAGGAATGTTTTTGGCCTCCTCTCCCTGGGGTGAAGGGTTACATTAACAAAAAAACACCTCAGGGAATGGGAGAGGTGAATGGGAAGGATTATGTGTTATGAAGTTATGGATAAAATAGTTATTAAGAAAACACAGGAACAATCCTAAACAGACGTCAGGTGCAGTTTGATTGTTACAAATTCTCAGTCTGAGAAAACAATATCCTAAAACTAAACAGTCTTTTCCTCACACTGATCAGCTAATCAGTGAAGAAACAGGACGTCTGAGGAAGCTGTGAAATGTTTATGCTGTTTTTTCTTGTTTATTTTTAATAGAGCAAATATTTAGCATTTTAGCAGACTAAGAGTTCTGAGAAATCTCAGCTGATGCTAGTACATTACGAAGGCTGACCTCGACAAGTTAATACGGTTCGGCAACTTCAAAATACAAGCCTGCAGTATCAGAGACAGGCAATTACTCTACAGTGATGGAAACTATTTTATCATCACGTCAACAGATGTTTCTTGGCAGATTCCGACAACTTAAAAGAAGAAAAAAAAAAAATCTATCACATCAACAAAAAAAGCTTCAAACTTTCCACAGCAAACTTAATCAAACTCTGCCATGATTATGATTTTCAAACCTGTGTCATGCACAAGAAAGAATTTGGTAACACCTCATTCAACAACACTGAAGACAAATGTATCACACTGTCAGCTCAGAAATGAGGCTGCATTTACATAGGGACAGATCTGCAATTCTCTGGTTCCAGATACAATCATGTAAGTATTTGCCGTTTTTCTCTTTCTCTTATTATTATATTATTATTATTATAAGTTGAATATAAGACATCACTTTGGCCACTTTGTGAAAGCGGGGTGGGTATTTTTCACCACGTTCTCACAAGTGATTAATTAATCAATTGAGAAAATAATTGTCAGACGAATCGATAATGAAAGTAATAGTTGTAGCCGTGCTGTTTTTAATACACAAAAGTATGAGTATGAGAAAACATTTGGTTGGTTCAGCGTCTTTCTGTAGGAGTTTGTGATAAGGACACACGGACAAATCAGCTGCTGAGGGAATAAAACAATAAATCCTTTAATAACTAGAACCACCTAAAGTGTGTCTGCTACCGTCAGAAGGGATTTGAACATACTTTGCAGATTTTCTGCTCCTGTGGAAATGCAGCCTCAGAATTATGCTCAAAAACGGAAACATACTGTTTACAGCAGCACAACCGATTCTCCACCAGCCAAGGACCAACGCCAAATCCCAAACAGCACGGCAGGTAATGTAGTGGCTCACACCAACAAGCAGTGAGTAGCACTTCATGCTACAGCAGGGCTAAACATCCACACACACTCACTGTCCCTCTCTCACTCCCAAACACACACACACACACTCCCCTACGCAACTATAGTCGGGTTTCTATCCACTTGTTGAAGTTTTTGACCAAATTCTTGGAAGACTGGCAAAAGATGTGAATTGATGTGTGTTTATATCCACTACTGTTATGTGAATATTGTGTAATCAAGATAAATAGTTGGTGGTGCTTATTCTCCACTTGGGTGCCATAAAATCACCACAGAAGAAGAAAACTAGGTCGGAAACCACGTGGAAATATGGCATTTCTGTTTGTTTCATTGTTTCATAAAAACCTGCTCTGTGATAGGTTCTCTTTCTGTCACACCGTCTGACTCTTTCAAACACTACAGCTGCACACAAACACACTCCCATGTTAACAAATATGCACAGAAACATACTCTCAAACTTTCTCTCTGTAAAACACACAAATTCTGTCACGGCAAGGTAATGTTTGGTCTTTCTGTTCATCTCTGTGCCTCATTCTTCTTCACACACTTGCACAGAGTCACAGAGCTTAAATGCCACTTCACTGCACACTGCCTGCAGCTCTCACACACACACCAGGTCTCACACACCTTCAGTATGACCCGTCTGCGGTACACCCTGGTGGTGACAGTGGTCTCCTCGTCAGAGCCGGACTCTTCAGCTCTGACACGCCCCTAACGAAGGCAGCGCAGTAGCAGTGCAACATTAATGACCCCAGTGTGTTTGTGAGTGTGTACGTGTGTCAATTTTATATATATATATATTTTTTTTTTTAAATACAAATTTTGCCACTGAATGAATATGATCAAAAGAAACTGGAGTGCAGGTTCATATTCCTGGGCTGTGCTTCAAGTCCTAAATATTTTAAGCCGACTAAACCAGAATTTAATCCTTGAAAGTCTGTGTATAACAGAACAAAGATATATTTGAGGCCTTGAATTAAGACAAAATAGATCTTTTTCAAAGCTTACAGACGTCACCAAAAACGGAAAAAGGTAAAACAGACTCCACCTGGAGGAGTGATTCTCACCTGGACTTTGTGCTGGGACCTGTCGCCTCCCTCCTCCCGTCCTCTGCTTGGTCCCGCTGTGCTGCCGTCCTCCTGAGATCCCTTCTTCTTGGCCTCCTTTTCCTTCCCTTCCCAGGCTGCGTCAGTTTGACCTCCATTCTGTCTGTCAGCCTGAGCCTGGGGCTGCTCCATCGAATCAGGGCTGGGGGGAGTAAAACATAGGGAGGCGCTGCCATCACAAAACTGCTGCGGGTCTCACTGTTAACATTGGTGTGTAAATACTGGGGGGAAAATGGTAGAATAAAAGCAAATCCTACCTGCCCTCCTGGGTGCCATGCAGTGATGACTCTGCGATCGTGTCGGACATCTCGCCTCTCCAACCTGGAACTGAACACATGACTTTTTCTGCTTGCCGTACTTGTTCGAGGATGGCATTCACCCTCTCCTCTGTCATCTCCTCGTCCTCCAAGCCTCCCTCCAGCTTTATATCCTCCAGCAGACTCTGCAGCCTCTCCTGGGTCATCTCCTCTTCTTCTTCTTCCTCCTCCTCTTCTTCCCGCCTTCCATTTCCTTGAGCAACATCTGAGACTGCATCTTCTTTTTGGTTTCTCTCCAAACCAACAACTGGCCCTGCCTTCAGTTCTTCTGTTCCTGATTTCTCCACCGCCCTTCTGTCATTATCCGGCCTCTCATAAGAAACCAGCTTATCTTCCACTTTTTCTCCTGTGGTTAAGGCTGTATCTTCTGCCCCAACAATGGGGGGCACCGAGCCACAGGGGCCCGGGGCTGGGGCGACTGTGAGGGGGTCGCTGCTGATGGTACTGGTGGTCTGAGTGAGAGAAAGGTCGCTAGGTCTAGTAAGCGTGGTCTTGCTAGGGGAATCTAAGCTAGCATCACCCTCGCTAAAGAAGTCGTCTGAGCGCAGCGGGGTGGGGGGCTCGTAGTTCAGTTCTGTCGGGGTTTGCAGCTCCAGATCTATATTGTGGTATCCTGGGTGGATGGCAGGAGTAAAGGATTAGAGGGTAAGGGGATTGAAGAGGGAGGGAAAGAAAAAAGAGGGGAGGGAAGGAGGAGGGGAAGGAGAGGTAGAGTGGTGGAGGTGATGAGATGAGAAACACTTGTAACATCTAAAGGCAGCATTTGTTCAAAAGTCACACAGGTGTAACTCAAACCCACTTTAAAGCTGCATTAACTGTTTTCTTTAGCCACTTGGGGGCAGCAGAAACAAGCTCTGAACACAACATTGACAAGCTATCACTTTATGAAGTTGTTAAAGGGAACTTGCTTTGCCTGTTTACACATCCTGCAGACACACAACAATATTAGAATTAATTTGGAATTGTGTTTATGTTCTTTTAGCTTTTTTCTCTACCAACATGAAATATCTGTCTCTTTAGCAGCTTAAGACAATGTTGAATAGTGAACCTGCATACATCCGGTGACTAAAAACACAACTTTAAATGAATGCTCATTTGGCTTCATGTCAGCTGAATGTGTAAAGATGTTTGCTACCTCATTAACCATATCTTAACTCCATAAGGTGATATGTCACTGTTTTGCAACTTGTTCTGCTGCCCCTTATTGGCAAATACAAATCAATTAATACTGCTTTCAGGATTTTCCTTCTTCAACCAACACATTTCTCAAACAAGTGGTGTGTGACTGCTGAACCAGCACTGCAGACAAGACACATGACTAGATCACAAAGAGATGGAAACAGAGAAATTAAAGTACCAAAGGCAGAATATAAAGTTTAAGATAGAAACTTCACTTATACTGTATTTATATAAAATGTACATGAACATTCAGTCACTCTAAAGTCATCAAGAACTGCTGGAGTGATGTGTCAAAGTGGCACTTAAGTCAGAAATGCCTTTTGTAAAAGCACTTAACCTCCAGACCCAGAGTCAAAACCAGAGCTACTGATTTTGTGAAATTAATGAGAAGGGGTCTTCATTACAGCACTTTAAAACAAGCTCGACTTCAGCTTATCGGCTCAGTAATTGTTCCAGTTAATGAGCAGAGGCTTGAGCTGAATCCAGGTAGGTTAGTTGTGTTGATTGAAACAAAAGGCAGAGAGGAGGAGCAGAGCAACCAGCAGGCATCTAGATGTAAAGCTCAGGGACTGAACGATCCCGCCTGAAGTAAGGAGGGACACCAGGAGGTAGGGGAGAGGGTGGAGGGGAGGGGGGAAGTGGAGGGGGAGAAGGAGAGTGGTGATGTAGGGGAGGCGAAGGGGGACATGGAGGTGGGGGAGAGAGACTGGAATTGGAGGATGAAAGGGAAGAAAAGGATGGAGGCGTAGAAGTGGGAGCAAGTTGAGGAGGAGAGGAAGCACATATTGAAGATGGAGAGGGGGGAGTGGAAGGGAAAGGGGGAGAAAGTGAAAGAGGAGGAGGAGATGGAAAAGAGGGAGAGGAATGACTAGATAAGGAGAGGCAGGTGTAAGGAGAAGGAAGAGGGGGAGACGGTTTAACAGGTGCAGGGGAAGCAGAATGGGGAGGAGGGCGAAGAATGAGAGGAGGAATTGAGGAGAAAGTAGGAGACGAGGGGAGACAAAGGGGTGACGGAGGAAAGCGAGGGGAAGAGAAGAATGAGGAGAAGCTGAGGGGACTTCGAGGGGAGGAGGGAAGAGGCGGGGAGTAAGGCAGGGTGAAGAAATGAGGGAGGACAGGAGCGACAGGGAGGAGGTAAGCAGGAGGTGATGATGGGGGAGACGGGAAGTGAAAGACAGAGGAGGGAGATAGGACAGCAGGGGGGGAGGGGAAAGACAAAGCGGTAATATGGCTGAAATAAAAGGGAGGGGAGGAAGAGGAGGTGAAGGAGGGAGGAGTAGCGTGGAGAGGGGTGACAGGCGGAGACATTTGAGGACACAGGGGGAACGTAGGAGATCTGACAAGTTTTGGAGCTATTTCAATTATCACACAGAAAAAAAAAAACAAAAAACATAAAACACAGAACAATTGTCAGACAAGACTTGGATGAAACGAAAAACACAGCAATTTAAAACCAAACCAGTTAATGCACAGACAATGAATTGAACACATGATAGACGAAGGCTTGATGTTGAAGAAGCTGCAGAAGCAAAAATAATGCAGACCAGAATCATCGGATTGCTTATCTCAGCAGATAAGCAGGAATAGACTTCTTAGTCAAGAGCAGTAGCATCGAAAACATCCACTACAGGAGAGGAAATAAAGTCACACTCTGAGTCAGGTTTTGGGATCTAGGCGATCTAAAGTTTGTTCAGCTGTGAGTTAGAAGACAGGATGGGAACTGAAGAATAAATTTGAATAAATTCCTCCAGAAATATTTGCCAACCCTCCAAACAACTGCTGAGTCCCGATTTCTTACTACAGTATTTATTGTGTATCATTTATTTTATACAACCAAGGAATAAAACAGTATGTCAGCAATACATTGGGCAGTCCTGGGTGGCAGCCACAGAAAAGGGGCTGTGAGCTGCTCTTTTTAATGGAGCTGGGGCAATTAACCAGATGTACATTTGCCTAAACACACAGTTAGTCTTCATCCTTAACGTCTGTTCACTTGCAAAAGTCAAAAATATCGTTTCAAATCACTTCCAATAAAGAGCAAATGTCATGTTTGTGTAGCTCATTTCAACAAGTGACACAAAGGTGAGATTTATTCTTCATCACAAGTGTTTTCAAACTGTATTACTCATTTAATTTCAGTGATGAAGACTAAGTGGTTGGTTTGGCGAATTTATGTCTGCACGGCTGCTTCCTGTCTGTCTCCAAAGATCTTTTTGGAAGTTTGTCAGCAAAACTGGGAATTTATTCGAATTTTTTCTGCTGCAATTTCTTTGTGCATTGCATTGTGGGACAGTATTGTACATCAACAACCAACTCAAAAATTAAGTGTTTCTGTCCACATACTGACTCAGTTTACTTAATTTAACCACTGTTCAACTGCAGACACACTAATTACTCAAAACTTACTTAGAGTTACTATGGAATTGGGACACAGCTGAACCACACTACCAAGGATATATCTGTGTTTGAGAAATACTAAATTCCTTTGTTTAATTGGCTGATTTTAGTTAAATTTAAGTATGTTATCTCAAAATAAAATCTGAATCAGCCTTTAAAAACAGATAGATTATGCGTCATTTTTGTGTACTTGTAGAATATAAACTCTTCCTTAGGCCTGTAAAAGCTCCAACATCGTAGTTGAAAGGGTCTCGTGTTGAAAGGGCCTCATGATTGGGGATATGCTAATGCTAACGCTTGCTACATAGCTGGAGGTGCCATACAGTTTGGGCAGGAGAGATCTGCAGCTGTTGCGGGCAGTTGTTAGTGCTGGCAGGGGGCGCTGTTGTGTTTCCAGTCTTACTCTAGTCAGCCTGAGCTCAGCAGCGAGGGTAAGAGCAGAAGCTACAACTGGATCCAAAAGTAGCTGAAGTTAGCAGAAGTTAGCCATTGGTGGAAATTAGCTGGTTAGTGGTGTTTAGCGCTGACAAGGGTATTTGTTTTTAGGAGTTAGTCACTCAGAAGCAAGAAGAGGAGGAGGAGGAGGAGGAGGAGGAGGAGGAGGAGGAGGAAGGCAGGGAGTCTGCTGATCTCAAAGCAGGAGAAGCTGCAGTGGAGCGTAGAGGCTGGGAGGCTAGGAGGAACCCAGGAGATGAGAGGTACAGTACAGCAAACAGCAGTGACACAGAAGCATAATTATACACTGTACACTTTGAAAAAGGGTGTTTCATTTTCAACCCATGTGGAGTGTCATCCGAGGCCGAGCACGTCCTGATCAACGCAGAAACACTCGCGGATGTGTTGAAAAGGCTCCACCCATTTGAAGAGTGTTAAAAGTGTATCATTGCAAGCCGACAACATCAGAACAGGCAGCCTCTCACACAAAGCCATAGCCATGCATTTTGTTGATCTTTTTATCTATTGATTGTTGGTTTCACTTGACATCATCTTCACAAAAAGACCAACTTTGCTCCAGATTTGGTGGAAGCAGTAGTAACACTGATCCTTGTGTTCAGATGACTTTTGGAAACGGAATTAAACAGATTTGCAATGAGGCCCATTTCAGAATTTCCTGCCAGCTCTGTATGTACAACTACTAAGTGGAGGAAATATATTTTCATTTGGCTTGGCCTGTTTCTTGACCTACATATAATTTTTTAACAATATTTGTTAATATTTTAGCAAATTGGAACCATTAAACGTATGCCAAATTGGCTATTAGCAGTCTCATTTTGCAGTCTACCCCTGGATATACGGACAACTATCACTGGATTATTTTGATACTGAAGTAAACCTAAACACGTGATGATTCTGAGGCAAGATCTGTTATATACTTATGAGGAATGTCCTTTTGCTCTGATTTCTAAGCAGATTTCTAAGATACATGAAGAGATAATATATCCTTTGAAAGTATAAGTCACTGAATCTATAAATATGTGTCATGTCTGTGATACACATATGATCTGTTCAGATTTGACCGAGCTGTGACACTGAGAAGGAGTGTGATTTTTTTTAAAGTACCTTAAAAATACTTCTTCACGCAGTATCTTTGCCTCACAGCTTGTCATCTTTGTTCCACAGTGATAAACAAGCTAATTGTAACTTGCATAATTTATAATCTACCTATAACAAAAGGCACATTTTCATCAGATTCTGAAATGGCCCACATTGGGTCTGTCAAAATCAGAGAAAACTAGTGGCTGCCACATTCAATTTTCAATTAAGAAGAAAGAGAGAAATATAGAAAGAGAGATGAAAAGACTTGTTATACTGCTTAAAGCAAGCATGCTGTTATTATAAATTGGTTGTTATAATTATGTGTTTATGTATTTTAATAGCACAAATAGATAAAAGGAAATAGGTTGTAAACTTTTAACATACACAAATACACAACTATTGTTAAACCAAATTATGAACCAGTGCCAGAACCCAGCTGAAAAATGTGCTTAGCTCATTATCTTATCAACAAGATTATCAATACATTTATCAGATGGGACAGAAACACCAGTTCATTCGTAGCTTACATTTGCCTCAGGACCATGCTTCTAAACATTTTTACAAAAACAGTCACACACACTAAAAAGTGTCATGCACCTAAAATGGTACAGATTTTCCTGCCCTCAATTAAAATCAATATTGTTTAAGCAAGCGGGAACTAATTTCTTTTTTTTTTTTTTTGAGGTTTTCAAATATTATTGATAATCCCCCAAAAATCTATCACTTGCCATCCATGTTCCAATGACTGAGTGCTACAAATTAATTGCACTGCCCAGTGTTGGAAAACTAACAAGCTGACTGGGGTGACTGCTTGGTAAAGACAACTCTAATGCTATTATTACCTGATGGTCCATTAACTATGAGCTCAATGAACCTGCTGGAGCATTAACTCATTTTGATTGACTCGTAATTAACTTCCACTGTTTGGTCAAGCCCGATTGGTTCTGTATTTGTTTGCACAGTCAGGTCTGACTATCTGGCTGAGAGAGGAGGTGAAGAAGGGTGAAGGGATAGACTGAGAGATAGACTGAGAGTTCAGCTAGGGTGGGCTACACTTTACCATCGGACTGATCCGGGAATACTGCGTTATCATCGGCAAAGCAGCGTGTGCCTGAAATGTTACCGTAGTCAAATATGGGCCCTTCCAGCAAAGTCACAATATCCAACCGATTGATCTTAGTCAGCACCGCAGTTAAAGCGTCCGCTGAAGGGGAGAGAGACAGAGGAATTACATTGACAGGAAGCTATTTCAATATCAATATCACAAAACATTAACATTGTCTTAACAACTTTTTTGATATAAGATAATACCAGTTAAAAAAAAGTAGACCTGGATATGAATTACATCACATTTCTCTCAGAGAAACACATACAAACAGTACAGCCACACCCTGCTTACTTGTGGCATTTTTACCATCCCTGTGCACCCATTTCTTTAGGAGCATGAAGCTCTGTGCTGTCAGGGAATTGGGGTTCTCCACTCTGATGAAGTTGATCTCATCCACAGAGAAATCAAGCTCCCTGGCCAGCTCTGCAACCACACACAAACACCACAATAAATGAGTTTTTGTCATGAGAAAGTCAAAGCAAAATGATGCATTTTTGTTGCTGACTGGGTGCCTCAGGAGTCTCATTTCTAGTGAGGTCACTTATGCTAAAAAAATGTCTGCACTGAGATACTGTCATTTATCACCTATCAAGCAGCATGTTCTGTGTGACAGTTCAAAAAAATGCAGCAGCTTTAGAAAACAGGCAGTTATCTGATGAAGAGGTGTTTACTGACACTCAGAATTTGAACAACACACCACAGGTGAAATACTGTGCAGCAATGCACAAAAACAGCAGTGATAATTAGCTATTAAACAAAACGTATGAAGAGGTTGACATTTTAAATTAGATTTCAACTTTGCAGCATCATAATTCACATCAAATAACATCCATCTTCCAACTGACTGGTTCTTATGTTACAGGCTTCACTTGATTGCAAGAGGTGATGGACATATTGTTATGTGATGAAACTGTAGCACTGAAAACATCACCATGATACAGTATATGTCAACCATTTTCCTTATATTTATTTCCTTAGTGCTCATTCCTGAATAACTGTAACTGCCAAACACTGTGCCAGGCACAATCTAAAGATAGTGAAGGAGTGAAACACTGCTGTACAGACAAGCACATGGGCTATAAATCTAAAACCACGAGAACGTAATGTTCAGCAGAGCTGCTCGTTCACTGCAGCTCTGTAACAGGAACACACATTAAATATGGATTAGATTCCTTTCCTCTGCTGAGCACTCACACGGTCACTGGACAGAGAGACACACAACTACAACAACTCACACTCATACACACTTCAGGGGATGACAGTGCACACACATGCACACAGGCGTGGGGCAGTGCTGCAGTGCAGGTGGACAGGCTTGGGCTAAACTGCAGAGGCCACACCCTGATCTCTGCTCCAATACAATATACGAAAATGCCATCACACTGTTCCTCTTAAAACACAAAGCTACATGCCAATGAAGAATATAAAGACATTGATATAAAAGCTTTTTGCTAGTAAAATTATTTAAATTTCCTTTATATATTTTTCAGCCTTCACTCCTAATAAGTCTCAATATGAGGTGAGTATGTTTAAATTTCACAAATGAAATTGAAAAGTTACAGTGCAATTTGAGTTTTTGTAATTCTTCTACGTATTGTATTTGTGATGACGATGATGTATGTGACTATAACTGCCACTGCAGCACTGCCAAGTCAAGATATTTTATACTGTATGTCCACCAGATGGCAACAAACACTGTAAAAGTAGTGGTTTGAAAGCTGGGCTCCAGTCAGGCTGATTCATCCACACATGGGTGTTCTTTAAAATTCACATACTGAATCCTCCGGTATCATGTCACAAGTTTATGTCTCTGCTCAGACAATTAACTGATTCAGATGAAACTGATATACTTCCATCACTGCAGCTGTTTCTCCATGTCATACTGATTACCATAATAAATACAGTATTCTTGCATTGCTTCAAGCTTGTTTTTGGCAAAGAGTGAAAAAATGAGAGATGTGTGTAGACTCACCAGTCCAGCTGAGCCCGAGGTGGTCAGCTACTATTGCCATGCGGAGGTCTGTTCTCTCACAGGGACTCTGAGGGCCTGTGCGAGGAAGCAGGGAGGGGGCAAGACAGCGAACAGTTAACGTGAGGTATTGTGACAACGATCCCCAGAATTAAATGAGGTTCTCATAAAATGGCTGCAGAGGGGAGAAATGACATTTAATGGAAGAAAGAGATTGGGATTGTGAACTGAAGTCTGTTGACATTAATGTGGTTTAACCATACCTACTAAATACCTAGTTAATGAATACCTACTTAATTAAACTCTCTTTTTTGCCATTTTCTGATGAGATATTCATATTAAACATAAAGATCAACTTTAGCTCACTGTCCCATGTCTCACCTTTGGAAAAAAAAATACAGCTTTTCTGGCCAGACTCTCCTCATTGATTCAGTTTAGATAATGGATGCTTGTTTTAGAGAAATGATTTGACATTTTGGAAATATACTAGAAAAGGAGATTGATACCACTCTCACATCTGTCTGTTTTAATATGAAACTATAGCCAGGAAACGGTCGGCTTAGCTTAGTATAAAGACTGTAAACTGAGGGAATTAGCTAGCTTAGTTCTGTCTAAAGCTCAAAAACCTGCTTATTAGCATCTCGAAAGCTAACTCGTACTCACAAAACTCACTATTAAAAAACATCAGTAAGACAGCTGAAAATACAAAATACAATCACAAGCATGAGGATCTGTGAGGCCAGAAAAGAAAAAAGAAAAAAATCACAATTTCACACTAAATTCTTTGATGTTCAGTTGTATTAGTATTAGTAGCAAGAGTTCAGAGTTGAAAGATTTTTGTATCACATCACTTACAACAAACGGTCTAGCGTCAGGCAACATTCCCTCCCACTGAAAAAAGCAATCCATGGCTTCAACTTGAAATCAAGAGCGATCCAGCCGCACAAGATTTTCCACCGAGTTGCAAACGACACACACTCCTCTGTGGCTGACGTTAACGTGATTGTCAAGTTCAGCTGATGGATTGTTTTCGCAGCGATTTCAAGAGAGCAAAAGTATCACCAAAATCTACAAACCGACCAACCAGGCAAGCAGACCAAAACAAACACAAGGTCATGTTGTACCCACACAATCCTTTTACGTTTCAGTCTCAATCATGTCTAGAGTGGAGGTGAGTGGTGTGGTGTCATGTGGTGAGGTGCAAGGCTACCTTGATCTCAGTGTCAGGATGGCCCACAGTAATTGAAAGGGATGTATGCTCACTTTGCTCAAATGTTCTTACTTTCAACCTGATACTGATACTTATTTTGAAATTGTAGTTCCTGTATCTTTTCTGTACACCAGAGACATCACTATAGTCTGTTGTAAAGCTCTTGTTAGCTGGTTATTACTTCTATGAGGTAATTCATCCAGTTGTCTTGGCCTAACATCTTAAATTAGAAAGTCAAAACAGAATAAAATCTGGTGCTTGATCCAGAGACAAATTTTGAGTATCCGTGTTTTCGCCTTTAGGCCTTCGTCTAAATCAGACAGCACAGGACACAAATAACAAGAATGACAGGAAGAAGAAGTGACAACTACACTTACAACGTCACATCACAAAGCACCCACAACAGCTACATGCATCTCATAGAGAAAGATAAAGTATAACAAGTGTTTAGAAAGAGTTTACAAACTAGTCTCGTTCTCCGTGACAGGAGCCGTGATTGGTTGATCAACCTGACTCCCTTCCTCCTTCTGCTCCTTCCCTCCATGTGTCCGCCTACTCTTCCTCCTGCTCCTCCTCATCCTCTCACTGCTGGCCTGCTCAACCTCAGCTTTCACATCTCTAGCAGATGGTGTTGATGTGGTGGTGGAGGTGGAGGTAGAGGTGCGTGAAGGGCAGGAACTTCTAGAAGCTTTAGATGGTTCTGACAGGGAAGTGTTCCTGGTAGTGCTGAGGCTGCAGCTCTCTTCGTCCTCAGTGGGCAGTGTTTTCCCCTCTAACTTTGTGTCAGCCTCCTTGGGAATGGTTTGGTCCATAGGGATGGCTACCTGGCTAGTGATAGACCTTGTTTTAAAGTTTTTTGAGATCACTACACTGCTTTTTCTCCCAGTTTCATTTGTGCTACTTCTTCTTGGGGTTTTCACTGAACTATATCTTTGTTCAGTGCTGGATCTGCTTTTAGTTAGCAGTTTATTACCCCTGCTAGTTTTAATGCTTGTGTCACTAACTGCAGATTTGGTTCTAACCTGCTTCTGCTCCCGGGAAAAAGAGGGGTATTTAATGGCTTTCATCACTGGGATTCTAGATTTAGGAAATAAATTCTCAAAAGGGTCTAATCTTTCCCTGACTTTATGCATTGCATGTTCCCTGACTTTGAGTTTATCAGCATTTTCTTGTGCCTTGTCTTTCACTATTGTTCGACTTTGGCTGCATAGTTTGCTTCTGTGCACCCTCACTGGTAACCTGGACTTGCATATCTGGGGTTTGACCTCTTTGGCTGCCGTGTTTGTTATTGCTACATTAGGACAAACCCTGCCTTCCCTGCTGTTCACCTCTAGCTGGTTGAAGGACGCCTCTATCCTGCTGATCTCCTGCAGTCCCGAGGAGGACAACATGTTAAACACAATACTGCCAGCCTGAGCGACATCTGAATGGACATAATGGGAAACAGGGATGTTGCTACTGGTATTGCTGCTCCATGTTTGGGGATTGCTTATCTGTTGTGAAGGTGCGAAAGAATGATCTGTGCTTTGGTAACAAGTGTTCTGATTTTTTGAGATCCAATCCAAATGGTCGTTCTGTTTGGACATACCTGAAGGAATTCTGTGATTTGAATAATAATCTGTCATGCCTGATGTATTCAAATTAGCACAATCTGTGTAGTTTGAGGTTACAGAGTAAGAACTATCTACAGTTGATCCTGAGGTTATATTATCAAAGGTGCCTGTTGTTCTACATTTAGAACTGTTATTTGATGCATCATAAGTTTTATCAGATGACAACTTGAATCCTGTTCTAAAAGTGGAGAATGAAGGCTCAGTGTTAGAAGTTGAGTCTCTGCATGTGCTGTAACTGCCAGCCATATTTGATATTTCTAACTGGACAGTGGTAGTCTGAATGGAGACTTGAGGAACTATTGAGGTATCTGTGGGATCCTGAGTACTAAACTGATCCCTGTGTTGTGAGGAGGCGTCTACCTCTGATTCTCTGACACTGTACCTGCCCGCCGAGTAGTAATGCTCACCAATCTGAAAAAACTGGAGCCTCTCCTCCACCATGTCCCTCTTGCTCATGTCAATCGCACCACTGCGTGTCATCTCAAACATCTTCCCTTCATGGAAGGGGAATGGATTTGGCTCGCTTGTCGGCGTACTATCGTCTGTTGGTGTTCGGGCTGGGGTAGTGTCTGGTGTCGTAGCCTGAGACTGTTCGTCCACTGCTAGTCCAAAAGGCTTAGGCTCACCATTGCTTCCCCGTGTCCCTCCCATGTCAACGATATCTTCTTCTCCACCTTTACTGGACCAGGGGTCAAAGTCCAGCCCTTTAGTGGCAACAGTCTTAAAGGGAGAGTTAAACTCCTCCTCTAACTTATAACTAAAGTAAGTGTCTGAAAATCCCTCTTTATCTGAGGGTTTTTGTTCCTGACTTGTAACCCCATCTTTACTAACAGCATCAGGTTTACCACCATTTGAAGGGGTATCTTTTTTGAAAGTGTCCTTTTGACATTCTTCTGGGGTTTTCTCCTCTTCAATAACTTCAAGTTTGGTCTGGGGAAAAGAGCGGTCAGTGGACCTAAAAGTGTCTGTTGCCCAGACATCTCTTCGGCTGTCTGGAAGACCAAACAACCGTAAATCTGCCTGCTCACACAGGCCATCATCCTCATCCTGAAGTTCATATCCATCTAGGGAGTCTATCTCCGTTGCATCTGTGTCATGAGAAAATTCAGCTGTTGTGGCTATTGAACAGTCTGTTATCGATTGATCATTTCCATTTTGTTCATATTCATAGTCCTCTCCTTTGTCATTAGAACCATTGGAACCATTGGAGCCATTGGAGCCATAAGAACCATTGGAGCCATTGGTCCCACCATTAAGTTCTTTGTTGTTTCCATTTTTGTCATGTTTTTTGGATTTAGTCGCCTTTTCCTTATCTTTCTTCTTTTCCTCTTCCTCCTCAGGAACTTTGAAAGTAAATTTCTTGCAAGGAATTGGTTGAAAGATTGACTCATCATCATCTCCTTCATCACCGTTTGACTGACTGTCATCTTCCCCAGGAGGCACCGGGGAAGGGGGTTGGATTCGTATAATTGGCTCAGTCAGCAGATACCTGTCGTGTTCTTCCTGTAAGTTTACTTCCATCATTTCTGTCTCAGTCTCTGAAGAGGCACAGGAACCTTTCCTTTCTGGGTCTGAAATTTCTGAAGCTGAGTCCAGAGGAGGAGGGGGAGGGAATTCAATATATGCGATACCTTTGTCTTTTGAAACTTCTTGATGCTCCTGGCCTGTAATTTCCTCATACTCGCCATTGGCTGTTGTTACTTGCTGATTGAATCTATTTGTTAATTCCTGCAGGTTATCATTCATTTCTGTTTCTTGCTTATTAGCATTAGCAAGGTCTGCTTGGGTGGCATGAATATCAGTTTTCCTTTCTGGCAGGGCCTCTTTAAAAGAGAAAAAAACTTTGCCTTGGTCATCCTCCTCTGATTCCTCAGATACCTCCAGGATGGGACTGGGTTTCCCTGGCATGAATCCCATAAAGCCATCAGGTGTCCTGACTGTGAGGTCATAGCTGACTTCCTCAGAGCTGGGGGTCTCTGGTGTAAGGGGGCTTTTCCCTGAGCTGTCTATGAAAGACACCTGTTCTAGTGTGTCATCATCTGGGCTTATGGGGCTGATTGCTGAGTTTGATTTCTGTTTGACTGTGTACAGTGCTCCTTTGGCCTCCCTCTCTGCCTGCCTGCCCACCTGAACACCGACATAAACAGGTAATGTTTTGATGCCCTTGAAGTTCTCTTTGGTTGTTGTAGCAGCTGGAGGGTTTATGACATTTTCCAGCATTTCTCTAGGGCTAGGAAGATTATTGGAGTTGGAGTCTTTGGGTGCATTATCTAGAATTTCAAAGGTTAGATTTTCATCTGTTTTTGCTGGGGTTGTCTCAAGACTCATCTGTATTTTGCTTTTAGATAATGTAGGTATCTGTGAAGGTTTAATTATTGTCTGTTTCTTTGTGAGGTCATTATCTAAAGTAGAGGATGCTGTTCTTATAGGAATTTGAGATTCTGTCTTTTTTCTGAGATTTTTGTTTAGTGGTTCCTCGCCATCTTTTTTGGGCAGCTCAGCTATTACTTCTTTGGAAGCAGACTCACTTTTTGTAATTTGTTGGTATTTTTTAGCATCACTCTCTTTCTCTAGTAATCTAACAGCATCATGAACAATAGATGTCTGAACTTTCTGGACTTTATTGCTTTCTTTAAATTCCTGAGTAACACTGGAATGGACATCTTTCCCTTTAGCAGTTGCTTTGTCATTCTCAGTTTCACTAATTGGTCTTCGCAACGAGGCCTCTGGGATATTTTTGTTCGGCAGTTTTTCTCCTATATGTTTTGGGGCTTTGGATGTTGATATCACAGCAGGTTTACTGCTGTCTGTGGCATCACATTTATCCTGCTCAACATCCTTTTTAAAGGTTTCATCTTCTGATGCTTCAGACACTTTTGATGCTTTTCCTCCTGCAAAAAACTGATAAACGGGAAGTTTGCTCTCCTGTAATTTCTTTATTGAAGGTTTTGGCTGCACTGGAGGAGGAACTTTGGTTGGACTAGACTGACTTTGTTTCTGAGCCTCAGATTCAAACTTCATCCTCACAGCACTGACTTTCGATGTTGATTTTACATGAGCAGGAGAAGAGGGTGCAGATTCACTTGTCTTAGTTTGTTGTTTAATTTTATCGTCACTGGTATGAGAGAGAACGCTCTTCTGGGGGCTGCTTGGTAAGCTAGAGCTTTTCTTTTCAGTTGTTGGGGTGCTCCCAAACATTTTAACAACCGAAGGCTCCCTGAGTTTGCTTTTACTGAACACCTCTTCTCCTGCCTTAGATTTCTGCTGCGTTTTCTCAGGGCTACTGCATGCTGAGCTAGGCCAGGATCTGGGTTCCTTTACCTCTCGTCTCATTGGCTTTTTCTCAGGGGACTGCAACTCATCATTGAGCTTCTCTGTTTTGTCACGGAAGAACTGAGATACCTCACAGAGTTTTTCTTCAGCTTCCTTTACAGTTTGGTCCACCCTATCCTCATAAAGGAGCTTATCCCTGCTTCTGTCATGTTTATCCTCTGTAAATCGCATCCAAACAGCATGCTTGGGGCTGCCCTGATCTGTGGAGTAATGGAGCACTGTCACTTTATCAAACGGAGATGGTTCCTCCCTGTGCAAGAATTTACCAGATTTAGGGGACCCATCTTTTGATGACTTGGAGACAAACTCTCTTTTGGGGCTTCCTTGCTGCTGACTCATGCTCTCAGCGCCACGGCTACCATTCTCCTCATGAATTAGGTGCCGGCTCTTGTCAGTCATCATTGCTGAATCCTCTGTGTCAGAGTGAGACATTGAAGACACATCAAGTTTCTCTGACAGTAGCATTTTCTCAGCAAACCTATACGACTCGCCTCTGATCTCTGACAGCTCATCATCACAGTACTCTATAGAGTGCTGGCTCAACAGTTTCAGGGCTTTATATGAATCATCTGCCATCAATTGAGCAGAACTTGGGCGACTGTCTTCCTCCTGTGACACTGGGGTGTTAACGCGAGATGTTTCTAGGAAGGAGGGCAGGGATTCTTCAGCAGTGAGCTCCTCTTCTTCCTGTTGGGCCTCATCGTAATCAGTAAGTTCCCTAATTCCACGGTCCCCCTTGTAGACATAAAGCTCAGGGTGTTTTTTGGTTTCCCTGATAATAACCTCAGTTGGCTCTGTTGTGCTGTGGCCCTTTTCGATATGAACCTCAATTATCCTCTCGACTTTAGGTTTGGATTTAATGTCTCTATCTAGAAATCTAGGAGTCAGCTCATCACCTTTGACAGAATCCTGGCTAGCCTTGTGTTCAAAAAGGCCTGCCAGTTCTTTAGATGGGTCCCTACCTGACTGGAAAGCTTTCATGATATCACTGACCGACATACCCTCCTCTCTAATCTCTGCGCCATCAGTCAGTTGTGGCTTGTGATACACCATTCTAGTGGTAGTGGTGATATGAGTTTCCTCTTTAAGACACACACTTTTGTTCATCATGGAGTCCTCTTCCGGCATTTTCATCTGTAGGGCTTTGGTAGAGCTTATTGAAGCTGGATCTGGCTCTATAGAAGGAGGGGCAGATGCTGCCTCCTCCATCAGGAGAGGCTCACAAGGATCGTCAGGCTGCTCATAGCTCCTAATGTGGACCACTTCAGTCCTGGTCTCAGTCACACAGGGAGGGATGGGTGAATCTGTGAATAAGGGCTTAGGTCCTGTGCTCTCTGCACTCTGAGGAGCAGAGGGTGTCTTTTCACTCCTGGTCTCAAACCCGCTGTCTGACAGGGGACTTTTATCCTGCTCATGAGACAGGTCCTCAGGTGATTCCAAAATAGTCTCAGACCCCTGATATGACTCAGCAAGTTTGCTTAGGTCCTTCTCTGAGGGAGATCTGAGCATGCCTGAGACTGGTGGAGGCATTTTGAGTTTGTGCTCTTGTATCGACATAGATGGTTTAAGAACACGTTTTTGTTTTTCCTCCCCTTCCCTTTTTGTCGCCTCCTCATACTTACATTTCAACTCTGTCATTTTGGAGAGAGAATTAGCACCAAAGTCATTTGTTAAAAAGTCTACTACTTTAGCTAACTCTAGGTCTTTGCTTGACATGGATTGGTGCTTG